>NC_057803.1:8358396-8714213 GCF_018294505.1 Triticum aestivum | reverse complement strand
GTGCGCCGCCCGAGTGCCGCCGCACCTTCCTCGCCGGAGCAGCGCGCCGCACGCGCCCGGCCACCTCCACCGCGCTCCTCTTGTCGCCCCGCACCGCCTGGCCAGATCCGGCGTCCCCTCGGCAAGTCCGGCACCGTCCTCGCAACTCCGGCGAACATCGTCAACTCCGGCGAACAGGGTTCTCGGCGAACCTCGAACCGCATGCAAACCCGATCTAGATCTGAGATCCATTTCGGGTTGACTTTCTCCCGAAACCCTAGCTCATTTGCTCCTGTTCATCATGCTATAACTCCGCATCCGTAGCTCCGTTTTTGGCATATAGCATATCAAAATTTTCATCTCAGAGAGTACATCATTTCATCTCATTGCATCATTTTCATTTGAGTTCATCTTGATGACCAAAATTCTGTTAGAAGAGGGCTACTTGTGATAGTTGTCAGATCTGCTGCTCCATTTAGTTATTTGTCATTTTTACCATGATTAATGTGTGCATGATATGCCCATGAGCTCTACATATGTTTTGTTAAGGGTTTTGCCATCTTTCCATAGGTGCAACCCATGTATTTTTGTGATGTGTGTGGTGACTAGCACGAGCTTGCAAAGTGAGGCTCTTGGTAATGCTGATTTCAGGGACTTAACATTTCCACTAAGTCCTTGATCTGTTTATTTCATATGGCCATATGTTCATGTTGTTTCCTAGTGATCCGTGCCTCTTTTGAGGATGATCAGTAAGGATGTTTTGTTAATATTGTAGTGCTCTATCCATCCATGTCTTTGTTTGCAATTATGGAGAACCCTAGCTTGAGTCAATCGAGCTCTACTTTTGCTACTTCGTGAATCTAGGCAGATTATCTACTTGTTAGCGATTTTGCCGAGGATGTTGTAGTTGATCCGTGCATGCTATGCTATTGTTCTTGTCATGTCTAGCTTGAATTTTGTGTATTCTTGATGGGTGTATGCTTAGATTATCATGACTTGCTCTGTGGTGAGTGCATCGAGCTCGTAAACATGCCTACTTGATATCTGTTTCAGCATGCTCCAGTTTTCTCTAAGTCTGTGATCTGATTATGTTTTTGCCATGTTCACATGCTTGCAATTGTATTTTATGATCCCTTTTGGCTCAAGGTCACTAAGGGACTTTTGTTAAGCTTTTTGAGTAGCTCCATGCCATGCTTTACTTTGCCATGTTCAGGTCCTGTAGCATATAGTTTTGTTGCTCCGAAGAGTGCTATCTGATCTGAAATTATAGACAAGTGTTAATTTCACTAAGTCTGAGATCTGTTTACCATATGCATTTTTGCCATGCTTGTTTGAACCTGTTAATGGATGAATTGGTCGTAGCTCAGTGCTAGACTTTTGTTAAACATCATGAATGCATCCCTGCCATGTATTTTTATGCCATGTTTGGGTGCTGTAGCATGTTCATCTTGTTGCATTTAGATGGCTACTTGCTGTAAATCACAGAACGTGGCCATATTTGAATCGCTTGCCATTTCCAAACCGTAACTCCGATTCCGGTGTTCTTTATATCGATTTCAAGCGATTTCATCTCATCTTTCCAGTGGCACACTTGGATCTCCAAGTTTAGGCCAGGTTCATGCATCCCTTGTCAAATCTTGCATATGCATCCACATTGCATCCCGCATAGCATACCATCCTTGCATCATATTGTTTGATCCTTGCACGTGGTTGATTGTGTTCCGTTTGCTTGTTTGTCTTGTTTGGGTAGAGCCGGGAGACGAGTTCACTAACGAGGAGCCCGTTGAGTTTGCTTTCGAGGATCCAGCCAACTCTGACAACTTTGTAGGCAAGATGATCATACCCTCAAAATCACTACTATCTTTGCTTTGCTAGATGCTCGCTCTTTTGCTATGCCAATGCTACGATGCCTACCACTTGCTTTCAAGCCTCCAAATTGCCATGTCAAACCTCTAACCCACCATGTCCTAGCAAACTGTTGTTTGGCTGTGTTACCGCTTTGCTCAGCCCCTCTTATAGCGTTGCTAGTTGCAGGTGAAGATTGGACGTCGTTCCTTGTTGGAACATTATTTACTTGTTGGGATATCATTATATTATCTTGTTATCTTAATGCATCTATATACTTGGTAAAGGGTGGAAGGCTCGGCCTCTCGCCTAGTGTTTTGTTCCACTCTTGCCGCCCTAGTTTCCGTCATATCGGTGTTATGTTCCCGGATTTTGCGTTCCTTACGCGGTTGGATTATAATGGGAACCCCTTGATAGTTCGCCTTGATTAAAGCTTTTCCAGCAATGCCCAACCTTGGTTTTACCATTTGCCACCTAGCCTCTTTTCCCTTGGGTTTCCGGAGCGCGAGGGTCATCTTATTTTAGCCCCCCCCCCAGGCCAGTGCTCCTTTGAGTGTTGGTCCAACTGAGCGATGTCCGGGGCTACCAGGGGCAACTCTGGGCTGGCCTACCCGACGTCTTGCTCATCCGGTGTGCCCTGAGAACGAGATATGTGCAGCTCCTATCGGGATTTGTCGGCACATCTGGGTGATGTTGCTGGTCTTGTTTTAACCTGTCGAAGTGTCTTGAAGAACCGAGATACCGAGTCTGATCGGAACGTCTCGGGAGGAGGTCTATTCCTTCGTTGACCGTGAGAGCTTGTCATGGGCTAAGTTGGGACTCCCCTGCAGGGATTTGAACTTTCGAAAGCCGTGCCCACGGTTATGGGCAGATGGGAATTTGTTAATGTCCGGTTGTAGATAACTTGAACCTTATCTTAATTAAAATGAATCAACTGAGTGTGTTACCATGATGGCCTCTTCTCGGCGGAGTCCGGGAAGTGGACACGGTGTTGGAGTAATGTTTGCGCAGGTTGCCCTCTAGTTTCTCGCTCGTGCTTTGCCTCCTCTTCTCGCTCTCTTTTGCGAACAGGATAGCCTCCATATATGCTAGTCGCTTGTTGCAGCTCCACATATTTTACCTTGCCTTACCTATAAGCTTAAATAGTCTTGATCGCGAGGGTGCGAGATTGCTGAGTCCTTGTGGCTCACAGATTACTATTACACCAGATGCAGGGCCTGATGATTTCGCTCCAGGTGACGCACTTGAGCTCAAGTGGGAGTTCGACGAGGACTCTCAACGATACTATGTTTCTTTTCCTGATGATCAGTAGTGGTGCCCAGTTGGGGTTAATCGGGACCGTGTCGCATGTTGGGTTATCTTTTATTTTGGCGCCATAGTCGGGCCATGAGTGTTTGGATGATGTAATGTTATTTATGTACTTGATTGACGTGGCGAGTGTAAGCCAACTATGTTATCTCCCCTTTTATTAATTATATTACATGGGATGTTGTGAAGATTGCCTAACTTGCGACATATGCCTTCAGTGCGATTATGCCTCTAAGTCGTCCCTCGACACGTGGGAGATATAGTCGCATCGAGGGCGTTACACGCGGTGAGGAGGCTGATGAGCTCGGAGTGGCTCGAGGGAGGCATATATATAGCTGGGGCGATGAGGGGAGGCCGCGGACACGTGGCCGTGGCTCGGGTGCCGCCGCTCGCGTCCGGCCATGCTCTGGAGATGGCGGAGATCACGGGAGGGCGGGGGATCACGACGAGGGAGGTGCGGACAAGCTACAGAGGCGCACAGGGAAGGAGGGGTCGAGGGGCCCAGAGGATAAGCGGTCGAACGCCATTAAAGCCTTGTCGGTTACAGCTCGCTCGTGGGCGCGCGGGAAGAGCGCCGACAGAGAAGCGGACGGAGGGGGAAAAGGCTCCAGGAGGACGCCGACGACGCGGGGAACATGATAGACAGGCTCGTGCTCGCTGAGGCACCGAGCAGAGAAGGGGCCCAAGGAAGAAGACGTTTTGGGCGCGGCCACTGTGTGCCAAAGCGGTGGTCACCGCATGCACTGTTGCACACAGTGCGACACTGTCGCCCAAATGGTGTCTGGGGTTTAGTCCTTCCTAGGTAGGTTGCAACTGAGGAGGTAGCTCGGTTAAAGACGTTGTCGTTAAATGGTAAGTGAGCTCTGAAGTTTACTACAGTAAACTTGATCACGAAACGGTGATCAACTGAGGTGAGATTAGAGGCAAACGAGATGTCTAGTAGATTTAGGTTAGGAAGGACTATTGTCCTGGTAATTATGGAGGGATTTGGCTCAAGGACTATTACAGTTGCTTAACAACTGCATAAATTGATCCAAAAACAAGACCAGGAAGAAGCACTCACATAGAGTGATGGATTGAGCTGAAAATGAACATGGCAGGATTATTTGGTCATATGAGAGTGCCATAAAAATTTCATGCCATTTGGCCAAGCCAAAATGGTACTTCCTTCATACAGCACTTCTTTGAAAAAAAACTTAGGAAAATTCCCGAGGAAATATGGCTAGATGAAATGATCCCATATTTTTTGGTATAGGTTATATAGGTAGGAGGAGTCCCTAAAAAAGTTTCAGCAATAATGGAGCAAGATAAAATATACTTGCTTCACTAACTGAAAATTTGGACAAAATCAAAGATTTGGTCATGTGCTCACATAGATGATTGGATAGGGCTGCAAATATTAGGAGGGCATTTATATGAGGTCATTAAGGAGTGTGCAAAATTTCAACTTATTTGGATAAACCTAGCTAGCACTTCCTTCACAAAGGCTTCCCTTAGACATGAACTTTGAAACATCACTGAGGAATATTGGCTAGGCAAATAAAGTTGACTTTTGGCACAAGTCAATTATATGGACATGAAAAGATGTCCACAAAGTTTGCGGTCAATTGGAAAAAGATAAATAGCACTTGCTTCACAATGTGCTATTTAGGACAGAATAGGGAATGAATTATTTGAGCATGATGGAGAACATGGACAATGAAATATTTTGCCATATTTGAGGAAGATATGACCCAAACAATTTATGAGAATTATTTGGGAATTTTAGGAGTGATAGAAATATAGGTTGCTTCACAACTTAGGGCAAATTGGGCTATTCCTTTAATAGAAAAAGGAATATTCCCAATAAAAAGAATATTGGGGTTGGTCCAAGATGGAAATGGAAAGGTCTTGGGGTGGAGATGGGGATGACAAGCCACTCTGGAAAGAAATAAGAGGTCATCTTCTTCAGTTTCCAGACCACACATCCACGGAAAAAGAAAACTCAAGCAAAAACCTAGGGAAATCAAAAGAAAAAGAAAGTGCCAAAAATCAGGCTGTGACAGCAATTCGGTTAATTATCCCAGAACGATGTACTGAGAAACCTATCTTCCACCAGGGCTGGATATAGAAGGCGGAGCGAATTAGGTGTTCGGCTCCACTTCCTGAAGACTCAGCTGATCCTGTGTTAATGAGGATGCTGGCCCCGGCGAGGGAGGATAAGAAGAAGAGTAAGAGGGCTGAAGGTGGCCTCCGCTCTAAAGGTGTACTGGATGCTACGTCTGGGGAGACTGAAGCTCCCTCTTCCGAAGACGAAGACAAAGGGGAAGAAGAAGAAAGGGATATCCCTTCCCCCCACGGGAAGAAAGGGACTGCCCCCCGAAGACTTGGAGGCGGAGGCACCCAAGAGAGGGAAGATATCCCTGTCAGATGGTTCGGGTTCGGAGGACGATGTTGATGCAGAGCTCCTTTCTAGGGGCAAGCCCTTTGCCGAATCATAAGTGAACAAGGATGCTCTAGACATATCACATTATTTTTGGTTTTGCAATGGTAAGATTTAAACCATATGTTCGCAGTCCAGCCCGCTATCTACCTCCACAGTCCTCCTCATTGGGGGACTTGCCTTTGGAGATGATGGAAAGCGAGACGCCTCCACAAGCTTTACCGCCCCTAAGGGCGGACGACTTCGAGGTGTCGTCCCGGAGGATCTCCCCTGACCATCCAGCAGCGTGGGGGACAGAGGAGACAACACCTGAAGGTGATATTTCGACCATCAAGGGTCCAGGGGAGGCGGCCCCTGCGGGGACCAACAATGAGGGCCCCTAACTATCTGGTTTACAGCCGGAGACGACTCTAGGGTTGAGTAAGCATACCCTTTTGAAGGGAGTCCGCACACCCGCAGCAGCCTCCGGGAATCCGAAGGTGCCGGATACACTGATGGGCACATTGCAAAGTGCGTCCATCGCAGAGGAACATCGTAACTTAATGAGTACGGTAGTTGAGAGGATTCTGTCCGTAAGAAGCGGATTGAACGAAGCCTAAACGGCCCTGCTGAGAGGCTTCGATGTATGCAATGTAATAACCGCTCTTTTCATGCAAAAATGCGCATGTGTATAGATAGTAGCCCCTGAGACTCTGGTCGGCGTCCACAAGGAGGTGATCAGAGGATAAAAAAATATATGCTCAGGAAGTAACATGATTAATTTGAAAACATGTTGTTATGTCAAAGGCGACTGCCCAAGCTACGGAAGCTGCAGATTTAAAGCAGAAACTTGAATTAGTTGATGAAGACATTTCCCATATTACCAAACAGCTCGACGAGGCACAAGGTATGTTTTGGGACCGCCCGCTTACGCATGTATAACAGTATGAGCACGAAGCTGAAAACTATACACTATGAATTGCATAACTATAGATGGTGCTACCGTGGTTGAGACCCTTCATGCCGAGAAGGCGGCTGCTGATTAAAAGGCCGAACAGGCCACTCGGTGCCAGTGCGAGGAGAGAATATCTGTCATGGAGCGAGAGCTAGGGGATGCCACTATCAAATTCAAATCACTCGAGGAGGATAACAAAGCCAAGGCCGCCGAAGTCGACAAGGTCTTACAAGAGGCAAGAGAAGCACGGTCCGAGTCTAGAGCGGCTCGGGAGGAGATTCGGCAAGCTGGGGAGATAGCGACCGGTAAGCCCTTTCTTTTACAGACTAAATTCGGCGACCCGAAGTATGCTTTGCTTAATCAATTGTGGAGTTCTCCAGATGCGTTCTTGGACCTGCCGAAGAGTATCTCTGACGCGACACAGTTCTTCTAAGCGCGGGAAGGACGTTCTGCGGAGAAGCTTTTCTAGTCTCAATTCAATGTGCCATGGCGTCAGGCGTTGCTGAACGAACATAAGGCACAGTGGGCCGAGCTCCACAAGATGTCCAAATCTACCATGAAGGACGTCGTGGTCCGACTATGGCCGGTTGAACCCATTCCGAACAGCTATTTCGGTTTCGTGCATCGACTTGTCGATGCAGTGCCGCGTATCGACGCCGTGAAGCGATCGGCGTGCATAGAAGGTGCTCGGATGGCCTTCGCCCGCGTCCAGATGTACTGGGCAAAGATGAAGGCCACCGATGTTGTGGCTAAGGGCCCGCCCGGCAGCAAGGACCACCGCACGCTGATACGTCTCCAACGTATCTATAATTTTTGATTGCTCCATGCTATTATATTATCTATTTTGGATGTTAATGGGCTTATTTTTACACTTTTATATTATTTTTGGGACTAACCAATTAACCGGAGGCCCAGCCCAAATTATTGTTTTTTTGCCTATTTTAGAGTTTTGCCGAAAAGGAATATCAAACGGAGTCCAAACAGAATGAAACCTTCAAGAATGTGATTTTCCTAATGAACATGATCCAGGAGACTTGGAGTGGGCGTCAAGAAACAACCGAGGAGGCCATGAGGCAGGAGGGCGCGCCTACCCCCTGGGCACGCCCTCCAGCCTCGTGGGCCACTCATTGCTCCACCGACGTACTTCTTCCTCCTATATATATCCACATTCCCCCAAACATCTAGGAGCACCACGAAAACCTAATTCCAATGCCGCAACCTTCTGTACCCAAGAGATCCCATCTTGGGGCCTTTTCTGGAGCTTCGCCGGAGGGGGCATTGATCACGGAGGGCCTCTACATCAACTCCATGGCCTCTCCGATGATGTGTGAGTAGTTTACTTCAGACCTTCGGGTCCATAGCTAGTAGCTAGATGGCTTCTTCTCTCTCTTTGGATCTCAATACAAAGTTCTCCTTGATTCTCTTGGAGATCTATTCGATGTAATCTTCTTTTGCGGTGTGTTTGTCAAGATCCGATGAATTGTGGGTTTATGATCAAGTTTATCTATGAACAATATTTGAATCTTCTATGAATTCTTTTATGTATGATTGGTTTATATTTGCAAGTCTCTTCAAATTATCAGTTTGGTTTGGCCTACTAGATTGATCTTTCTTGCAATGGGAGAAGTGCTTAGCTTTGGGTTCAATCTTGCGGTGCTCGATCCGAGTGATAGAAAGGGAAATGACATGTATTGTATTGTTGCCATCGAGGATGAAAAGATGGGGTTTATATCATATTGCATGAGTTTATCCCTCTACATCATGTCATCTTGCTTAAGGCGTTACTCTGTTAACTTAATACTCTAGATGCATGCTGGATAGCGGTCGATGTGTGGAGTAATAGTAGTAGATGCAGAATCGTTTCGGACTACTTGTCTCGAACGTGATACCTATATACATGATCATGCCTAGATATTCTCATAATTATTCACTTTTCTATCAATTGCTTGACAGTAATTTGTTCACCCACCATAATACTTATGCTATCTTGAGAGAAGCCACTAGGGAAACCTATGGCCTCCGGGTCTATTTTCCATCATATTTATCTTCCGTCTACTAGCTATTTCTGGCACCGTTTACTTTGCTTTATTTACTTTCAATCTATATCATATAAAAATATCAAAAATATTTATCTTATTATTATCATCTCTATCAGATCTCACTCTTGCAAGTGGCCGTGAAGGGATTGACAACCCCTTTATCGCGTTGGTTGTGAGGTTCTTATTTGTTTGTCTAGGTACGAGGTGACTTGCGCGCGGTCTCCTACTGGATTGATACCTTGGTTCTCAAAAACTGAGGGAAATACTTATGCTGCTCTACTACATCACCCTTTCCTCTTCAAGGGAAAACCAATGCAGTGCTCAAGAGGTAGCAAGAAGGATTTCTGGCGCCGTTGCCGGGGAGATCTACGCCAAGTCAAGACATACCAAGTACCCATCACAACTCTTATCCTCCGCATTACATTATTTGCCATTTGCCTGTCGTTTTCCTATCCTCCACTTCACCCGTTCCATTTTATTCGCCCTCTTTTCCTTTCGCCCTCTCTATCGGTTCGCTTTTTTTGCTTTGTTTCTTATTTGCTTGTGTGTTGGATTGCTTGCTTGTCGCGATGGCTCAAGATAATACTAAATTGTGTGACTTTTTCCAATACCAACAATAATGATTTTATTAGAACTCTGATTGCTCCTCTTACCGATGCTGAATCTTGTGAAATTAATACTGCTTTGCTGAATCTAGTCATGAACGATCCGTTTTCCGGCCTTCTGCTACCTCTTGAGCACTGCGTTGGTTTTCCCTTGAAGAGGAAAGGGTGATGCAGTAAAGTAGCGTAAGTATTTCCCTCAGTTTTTGAGAACCAAGGTATCAATCCAGTAGGAGATCACGCTCGAGTCCCACGCACCTACACAAACAAATAAGAACCTCGCAACCAACGTGATAAAGGGGTTGTCAATCCCTTCACGGTCACTTACGAGAGTGAGATCTGATAGATATGATAAGATAATATTTTTGGTATTTTTATGATAAAGAGTAATAAAGATGCAAAGTAAAATAAACGGCAATAGAAATATCTAAGTGTTGGAAGATTAATATGATGGAAGATAGACCCGGGGGCCATAGGTTTCACTAGTGGTTTCTCTCAAGAGCATAAGTATTATTGTGGGTAAACGAATTACTGTCGAGCAATTGATAGAATTGAGCATAGTTATGAGAATATCTTGGTATGATCATGTATATAGGCATCACGTCCGCGACAAGTAGACCGGAACGATTCTGCATCTACTACTATTACACCACACATCGACTGCTATCCAGCATGCATCTAGAGTATTAAGTTCATAAGAAGAGAGTAATGCTTTAAATAAGATGACATGATGTAGAGGGATAAACTCATGCAATATGATATAAACCCCATCTTTTTATCCTCGATGGCAACAATACAATACGTGCCTTTCTACCCCTGCTGTCACTGGGAAAGGACACCGCAAGATTGAACCCAAAGCTAAGCACTTCTCCCATTGCTAGAAAGATTAATCTAGTAGGCCAAACCAAACTGATAAGTCGAAGAGACTTGCAAAGATAAACCAATCATACATAAAAGAATTCAGAGGAGATTCAAATATTGTTCATAGATAAACTTGATCATAAACCCACAATTCATCGGATCTCGACAAACACACTGCTAAAGAAGATTACATCGAATAGATCTCCAAGAAGACCGAGGATAACTTTGTATTCAGATCCAAAGAGAGAGAAGAAGCCATATAACTAATAACTATGGACCCTAAGGTTTGAAGTAAACTACTCACACATCACCGGAGAGGCCAAGGAGTTGATGTAGAGGCCTTCCGTGATCAATACCCCCTCCGGCGGAGCTCCGTAAAAGGCCCCAAGATGGGATCTCTCGGGTACAGAAGGTTGCGGCGGTGGAATTAGGTTTTCGTGGTGCTCCTGGATGTTTCGAGGGTACGTGGATATATATAGGAGGAAGAAGTACGTCGGTGGAGCAACGAGGGGCCCACGAGGATGGAGGGCGCGCCCCCTTCCTCGTGGCCTCCTCGATTGTTTCTTGACGCCCACTCCAAGTCTCCTGGATCACGTTTGTTGAGAAAATCATGTTCCCGAAGGTTTCATTTCATTTGGACTCCGTTTGATATTCCTTTTCGGCGAAACTCTAAAATAGGCAAAAAAAACAGCAATTTGGGTTGGGCCTCCAGTTAGTGGGTTAGTCCCAAAATGATATAAAAGTGTAAAATAAAGCCCATTAACATCCAAAATAGATAATATAGTAGCATGGAGCAATCAAAAATTATAGAAACATTAGAGAGGTATCAAGCATCCCCAAGCTTAATTCCTGCTCGTCCTCGAGTAGGTAAAGGATAAAAGAAGAATTTTTGATGTGGAATGCTTTCTAACATATTTCTCAATGTATTTTTTCTTTATTGTGGCGTGAATGTTCAGATCCTAAAGATTCAAGATAAAAGTTTAATATTGACATAAAAATAATAATACTTCAAGCATACTAACTAAGCAATTTATGTCTTCTCAAAATAACATGGCCAAAGAAAATTATCCCTACAAAATCATATAGTCTGGATATGCTCTATCTTCACCACACAAATATTTAAATCATGCACAACCCCGATGACAAGCCAAGCAATTTTTTCATACTTTTGATGTTCTCAAACTTTTTCAATCTTCACGCAATATATGAGCGTGAGCCATGGATACAACACTATATGTGGAATAGAATGTTGGTTGTGGAGAAGACAAAAAGGAGAAGACAGTCTCACACCAATTAGGCGTATCAACAGGCTATGGAGATGCCCATCAATAGATATCGATGTGAGTGAGTAGGGATTGCCATGCAATGGATGCACTAGAGCTATAAGTATATGAAAGCTCAACAAAAGAAACTAAGTGGGTGTGCATCCAACTCGCTTGCTCATGAAGACCTAGGGCATTTTGAGGAAGCCCATCATTGGAATATACAAGCCAAGTTCTATAATGAAAAATTCCCACTAGTATATGAAAGTGATATCATAGGAGACTCTCTATCATGAAGATCATGGTGCTACTTTGAAGCACAAGTGTGGTAAAAGGATAGTAGCATTGTCCCTTCTCTCTTTTTCTCTCATTTTCATTTTTTTATTTGGGCCTTTTTTATGGCCTCTTTTTTCGTCCGGAGTCTCATCCCGACTTGTGGGGGAATCATAGTCTCCATCATCCTTTCCTCACTTGGGACAATGCTCTAGTAATGATGATGATCACACTTTAATTTACTTACAACTCAAGAATTACAACTCAATACTTAGAACAAAATATGACTCTATGTGAATGCCTCCGGCGGTGTACCGGTATGTGCATGTATGAATAATTATGAACGGTGGCCTTGCCACAAATACGATGTCAACTACATGATCATGCAAGCAATATGACAATGATGAAGCGTGTCATAAAAACGGATGGTGGAAAGTTGCATGGCGATATATCTCAGAATGGCTATGGAAATGCCATAATAGGTAGGTATGGTGGCTGTTTTGAGGAAGGTATATGGTGGGTTTAAGGTATCGGCGAAAGTTACGCGATACTAGAGAGGCTAGCAATGGTGGAAGGATGAGAGTGCATATAACCCATGGACTCAACATTAGTCATAAAGAACTCACATACTTATTGCAAAAATCTATTAGTTATCGAGACAAAGTATTGCGCGCATGCTCCTAGGGGGATAGATTGGTAGGAAAAGACCACCGCTCGTCCCTGACCGCCACTCATAAGGAAGACAATCAATAAATAAATCATGCTCCAACTTCATCACATAACGGTTCACCATACGTGCATGCTACGGGAATCACAAACTTTAACACAAGTATTTCTCAAATTCACAACTACTCAACTAGCATGACTCTAATATCACAATCTCCATATCTCAAAACAATTATCAAGTATCAAACTTCTCATAGTATTTAATGCACTTCTATGAATTTTTTTATATTATTCCTAAAAGAAAATTTCCAAGTTGTTCTAAAGGACTCTCAAAATAATATAAGTGAATCATGAGAGAACAATAGTTTCTATAAAACAAATCCACCACCGTGCTCTAAAAGATATAAGTGAAGAACTAGAGCAAAAACTATATAGCTCAAAAGATATAAGTGAAGCACATAGAGTATTCTAATAAATTTCAAATCATGTGAGTCTCTCTCAAAAGGTGTGTACAGCAAGGATGATTGTGGTAAACTAAAAAGCAAAGAATCAAATCATACAAGACGCTCCAAGAAAAACACATATCATGTGGTGAATAAAAATATAGCTCTAAGTAAAGTTACCGATGGACAAAGACGAAAGAGGGGATGCCTTCTGGGTCATCCCCAAGCTTAGGCTTTTTGGTGTCCTTGAATTTGACCTTGGGGTGCCATGGGCATCCCCAAGCTTAGGCTCTTTCCACTCCTTGTTCCATAATCCATCAAATCTTTACCCAAAACTTGCAAAGTTCACAACACAAAACTTAAATAGAAAATCTCGTGAGCTCCGTTAGCAAAAGAAAACAAAACACCACTTCAAGGTACTGTAATGAACTCATTCTTTATTTATATTGGTGTTAAACATACTGTATTCCAACTTCTCTATTGTTTATAAACTCTTTTACTAGTCATAGATTCATCAAAATAAGCAAACAACACACGAAAAACAGAATCTATCAAAAACAGAACAGTCTGTAGTAATCTGTAGGTTTCGACCACTTCTGGAACCCCAAAAATTCTAAAATAAATTTCTGGACGTGAGGAATTTATCTATTAATCATATGCAAAAAAATTAACTAACTTTCCAAATAAAAATGGCAGCAATTCTCGTGAGCGCTAAAGTTTCTGTTTTTTACAGCAAGAACAAAAAGACTTTCCCCAAGTCTTCCGAATGGTTCTACTTGGCACAAACACTAAATAAACACAAAAATCACAACCAAAACAGAGTCTAGATAAATTATTTATTGGAGAACAGCAAGTAAAAAATATTGGGTTGTCTCCCAACAAGCGCTTTTCTTTAAAGCCTTTTAGCTAGGCATAAGATTTCAACGATGCTCACATGAAAGACAAGAATTGAAGCAAAAAAGATAGCATAATAAAACACGTGAAAAACACATCTAATTCTAACATACTTCCTATGCATAGTCATCTTATAGGCAAACAAATTGTCAAGGCAAGCAAAAACTAGCATATGGAAGGAAGCGGAAAGAAACAATAGTAATCTCAACATAACAAGAGGTAATTTAGTAACATGAAAATTTCTATAACCATATTTTCGTCTCTCATAATAATTACATGTAGGATCATAAGCAAATTCAACAATATAGCTATCACAAAACATATTCTTAACACGATCCACATGTATGCAAAGTTGACACTCTTCCAAAATAGTGGGATTAATATTAACTAAAGTCATGACCTCTCCAAACCCACTCTTATCAAAAACTTCATAAGATTGAACATTCTCCAAATATGTGGGATCTAAGGTTGACATTCTTCCAAACCCACTTTCAATATTATTGCAAACATTATAATCAATCTCATATTCATCATGGGGCTTAAATAAATTTTCAAGATCAAAAGAAGAATCACCCCAATCATGATCATTGCAACAAGTAGTAGACATAGCAAAACTAACATCCCCAAGCTTAGGGTTTTGCATTTTATAAGCACAATTGATATTATAGAATTTATACTATCATCATTGCAATTATGATTTTTATTCAAAGATCTATCATGAATCACTTCATAAGGTACTTTATCGCAATTTTCCGATTCATGAATTTCAAGCAAAACTTCATAAAGATAATCTAGTGCACAAAACTCACTAGCAATTGGTTCATCATAATTGGATCTCTTAAAAAGATTAGCAAGCGGATGAGGATCCATAGATCTTAGGTTCTTTGTTTAGCAATAAATAAACAACTATTCCAAGCAAACAAGAAAATGAGCCAAGTACGACATCAAAGCAAACAAAAAGACGAACAGAAGAAGGGTAAATAAAACGGCAAGGGTGAAGTGGGGGAGAGGAAAACGAGAGGCAAACGGCAAATAATGTAATGCGAGGGATAAGAGATTGTGATGGGTACTTGGTATGTCTTGACTTGTGCGTAGACTCCCCGGCAACGTGGCCAGAAATGGCTCGTTGTCGGGAGTCAAATCTTGACTTGACTTGGCGCGAATCTCCCCGGCAATGGCGCCAGAAATCCTTCTTGCTACCTCTTGAGCACTAAGTTGGTTTTCCCTTGAAGAGGAAAGGGTGATGCAGTAAAGTAGCGTAAGTATTTCCCTCAGTTTTTGAGAACCAAGGTATCAATCCAGTAGGAGATCACGCTCGAGTCCCACGCACCTACACAAACAAATAAGAACCTCGCAACCAACGTGATAAAGGGGTTGTCAATCCCTTCACGGTCACTTACGAGAGTGAGATCTGATAGATATGATAAGATAATATTTTTGGTATTTTTATGATAAAGAGTAATAAAGATGCAAAGTAAAATAAACGGCAATAGAAATATCTAAGTGTTGGAAGATTAATATGATGGAAGATAGACCCGGGGGCCATAGGTTTCACTAGTGGTTTCTCTCAAGAGCATAAGTATTACGGTGGGTAAACGAATTACTGTCGAGCAGTTGATAGAATTGAGCATAGTTATGAGAATATCTTGGTATGATCATGTATATAGGCATCACGTCCGCGATAAGTAGACCGGAACGATTCTGCATCTACTACTATTACTCCACACATCGACTGCTATCCAGCATGCATCTAGAGTATTAAGTTCATAAGAAGAGAGTAATGCTTTAAGTAAGATGACATGATGTAGAGGGATAAACTCATGCAATATGATATAAACCCCATCTTTTTATGCTTGATGGCAATAATACAATATGTGCCTTGCTGCCCCTGCTGTCACTGGGAAATGACACTGCAAGATTGAACCCAAAGCTAAGAGCTTCTCCCATTGCAAGAAAGATCAATCTAGTAGGCCAAACCAAACTGATAATTCGAAGAGACTTGCAAAGATAAACCAATCATACATAAAAGAATTCAGAGGAGATTCAAATATTGTTCATAGATAAACTTGATCATAAACCCACAATTCATCGGATCTCGACAAACACACCACAAAAGAAGATTACATCGAATAGATCTCCAAGAAGATCAAGGAGAACTCTGTATGGAGATCCAAAGAGAGAGAAGAAGCCATCTAGATAATAACTATGGACCCGAAGGTCAAAAGTAAACTACTCACACATCACCGGAGAGGCCATGGAGTAGATGTAGAGGCCCTCCGTGATCAATGCCCCCTCCGGTGGAGCTCCGTAAAAGGCCCCAAGATGGGATCTCTCGGGTACAGAAGGTTGCGGCGGTGGAATTAGGTTTTGGTGATGCTCCTAGATGTTTGGGGGTACGTGGATATATAGGAGGAAGAAGTACGTCGGTGGAGCAACGAAGGGCCCACGAGGGTGGAGGGCGCGCCCAGGGGGTAGGCGCGCCCCCTGCCTCGCGGCCTCCTCGATTGTTTCTTGACGCCCACTCCAAGTCTCCTGGATCACGTTTGTAGAGAAAATCATGTTCCCGAAGGTTTCATTCCGTTTGGACTCTGTTTAATATTCCTTTTCGGCGAAACTCTAAAATTGGCAAAAAAAACAGCAATTTGGGCTAGTATAACATCCCAAATTTTTAATTTGGAATTTATACATTAGAGCATCATTGCATATCATATTTTATTGCATTTTTGGCTTGATCCTAGAAATTCTACGCAACTCAAGGACCTACGGAGAGAGTTGGGGATTTCATTATTTTCATATTCGAGTTTTCTCGAATTTTGGAAAGAGGGTCGTTTGATTTTAATTATTTTCTCTTTGATTATTTCCTTTATAAAAAAAGAGAGAGAGGATAAAATGACTTCCTCAAAATGAGAAATATCGAAGATTTAATATTAAAATCAAATAAGATTTTTATTCGGAGTTTTATCGCTATTTTATTTGAATTAGGAAAAATATGAGTTTTTCAATATTGCATTTTAGGCCCAAATAAATGTCCACCTTGTCCGGCTTATCTTTGGAGGACGGGGAAAATTTATTTCGGGACTTTTGGAGTCCATTTAGTATTTCTTTTCTTTCTTTTTCTGCATGTCGGAATTATATATAAAGAAATGAACCGACTCCGGGCCGTACCCGAGCGGGACTCCGCCCGGGGGGCCTTTATAAGCCGCCGCCCCCGAGCCGCCGAAAGCCCACCCGCGCCCTAACCCTAACCCTAGCCGCCGCCGTCGCCGCACCGCCCGCCGCCGTCGCACCGGAAAGCCCACCCGCGCCCTAACCCTAACCCTAGCCGTCACCGCCACACCGCCCGCCGCTGCCGCACCACCTGCCGCCGCCGCGCCGCCACGTGCCATCGCCGGAGCCGCACTGCCTCGTCGGACCCCGCCGGACCCGAGGTAGCCGCCTCGGTTTTTGTGAGAAAACCGTTCGGTTTTATTCGAAACCCTAGATCCGTTTTTTAGATCCGGTTCGATTTATTTTTTTCGGTTTAGTTATTTAACGAACGCCCGTTTTTATGTTCATTTTAACGAACAGTTTTCACCGTTTAGCCGCAGACAGCGAACGTTCGTTCGTTAGCCTGTTCGTCAATTTTTCTTTTTCTCGGATTTCCCACGATTATTTTCGATCGCGATTTCTGATCCTATTTCGTTTTAGTATAACTCTTCGCTCGTTTATCGGAGTCGAGCGATTCAAGCGCCTAGAGTTTCGTCTCGAAACCCTCTTGCCATTTAACCAACTTGAACAAGATTTTGATACAGTAAATTTTGACTCTAGTCCAGATTAGTAATCGGATCTTGTTTCTTTCGCAGTTTGAGTTTCGTTGCTCCGTTTGATTTGATTCTTTCTGCAAACCGGAGTTCTTAAGTTGAACTTTCTGGTTATATCTCTTATTTGAGTTTTACCCATGCCCTTGTTAGATTGCTTATTGTATGCTTGTTTGATTGCGATAGAGTACCCGGAGTGCGAAGCGTGCTACATCGAGTCTCTAGGTTTTGCGGATCATCAGCAAGGCAAGTAACACGTTGATCATATCCCTTTATCACCCAGTTTTTATGCATTAGTTTCAACCCTCAAACATTGCATGGTTAGGACTTGATAACATGTGGGATTGGGAAGTAGATGAGGTAGTACCTATTCACTTGTTTATTATCAAACCCTTGGGAGTTACTTCTACATTGCTTATATTGCTATGCTATGCTCGTAGACGTGGATTGGGTTTGAGTGAATCTATGACAGATGTGAGATTATTAATTAATGGTTCAACTTAAGGTGGCAACTTTAATACACATTTGGGTAGACTGCTTGTCGGGAACCTGGAGAATCCAGTGTTGTCCTAGGATATCCCGGAGTACCCATGTGATAATCCTAAGGTCCGCCACCCAGGCTCAAAGGGAACTAATATATTTCATGCTAGAAACTTCCGTGTGCGGCCACAAGCTATTATGGGCTCTAGCATAGCTGAGTAAGTTGCGTGAAGCTCTTGAAGAGGTAGACTAGCAGATGTAGTGGGTTGTAGGTGGTATAGTCTATACGAAGTAGAGAGTTAATGCTTCTGAAAGACTATGTCTCGGTCATCAGTTTCTCAAACACCATGTAGTGCAAGAAATCCAACGGAGGAGATCGAGTCTTGTGGGGAAAAGTGTGCAAACCTCTGCAGAGTGGACAAACTAATCATGGTTATCCATGTCCCCGGTTATGGACATCTTGAGTATCTAGTACTTGGATTATCATATGTATCTCATCACTCTAAATTAATATTGTTGGGTTGATAATTACTTTTAATTGGATTGAGTTGGAGGAACATTCTCAATGATGTTTCAACTACCATGATAGTTAAACAAAATCTATTCCTTTGTTGTAGGGAAAAATTGGCTTTTTGCAAAACTTTAACCGTAGAGCTTTCCACCAGCCAAATATGCATATAGTGATAGCATTATTCTGTTCTTGCTCTACCGTGTTATATTGCCAGCATATTCCATGCGCTGACCCGTTTTCGGGCTGCAATGTATTATGTTGCAGACTTTTCAGACGAGGAGTAAGGTTCGTTAGGTCGTTGCCGTACAACTCACCTATGATGTTGGAGATGATGGACTCACTTTATCTTCCAAGCCTTCTGTTGTTATTGTATTAGATGGCCTTAAGCCATATTTATTGTAATAAGTTCTCTATTGAGACATTCGATGTAATAAGTGTGTGATTGCTACTCTGTTATAAATCCTTCGAGTACTGTGTGTGTCAGCATTACCGATCCAGGGATGACACTGAAGCACAGAGACTTGACCGTTTGAGGTCGGGTCGCTACAGCTGGGTCTCCGGTTAGTAGGTTAGTCCCAAAAATGATATAAAAGTGTAAAATAAAGCCCAACATCCAAAATAGATAATATAATAGCAGGGAGATTGCTCGATGCTATTATATTATCTATTTTGGATGTTAATGGGCTTATTTTTACACTTTTATATTATTTTTGGGACTAACCTATTAACTGGAGGCCCATCCCAAATTGTTGTTTTTTGCCTATTTTAGAGTTTCGCCGAAAAGGAATATCAAACGGAGTCCAAACAGAATGAAACCTTCGGGAACGTGATTTTCTCAACGAACATGATCCAGGAGACTTGGAGTGGGCGTCAAGAAACAACCGAGGAGGCCACGAGGCAGGGGGCGCCCCCTCCACCCTCGTGGGCCCCTCGTTGCTCCACCGACGTACTTCTTCCTCCTATATATATCCACGTACCCCCCAAACATCCAGGAGTACCACAAAAACCTAATTCCAACACCGCAACCTTCTGTACCCAAGAGATCCCATCTTGGGGCCTTTTCCGGAGCTCCGCCGGAGGGGGCATTGATCACGGAGGGCCTCTACATCAACTCCATGGCCTCTCCAATGATGTGTGAGTAGTTTACTTCAGACCTTTGGGTCCATAGCTAGTAGCTAGATGGCTTCTTCTCTCTCTTTGGATCTCAATACAAAGTTCTCCACGATTCTCTTGGAGATCTATTCGATGTAATCTTCTTTTGCGGTGTGTTTGTCGAGATCCGATGAATTGTGGGTTTATGGTCAAGTTTATCTATGAACAATATTTGAATCTTCTCTGAATTCTTTTATGTATGATTGGTTTATCTTTGCAAATCTCTTCGAATTATCAGTTTGGTTTGGCCTACTAGATTGATCTTTGTTGCAATGGGAGAAGTGCTTAGCTTTGGGTTCAATCTTGCGGTGCTCGATCCCAGTGACAGAAAAGGAAATGACACGTATTGTATTGTTGCCATCAAGGATAAAAAGATGGGGTTTATATCATATTGCATGAGTTTATCCCTCTACATCGTGTCATCTTGCTTAAGGCGTTACTCTGTTCTTATGAACTTAATACTTTAGATGCATGCTGGATAGCGGTCGATGTGTGGAGTAATAGTAGTAGATGCAGAATCATTTCGGTCTACTTGTCTCAGACATGATGCCTATATACATGATCATGCCTAGATATTCTCATAATTATTCGCTTTTCTATCAATTGCTCAATAGTAATTTGTTCACCCACCGTAATACTTATGCTATCTTGAGAGAAGCCACTAGTGAAACCTATGGCCCTCGGGTCTATTTTCCATCATATTTATGTTCTGTCTACTAGCTATTTCTGGCACCGTTTACTTTGCTTTATTTACTTTCAATCTATATCATATAAAAATACCAAAAATATTTATCTTATTATTATCATCTCTATCAGATCTCACTCTTGCTAGTGGCCGTGAAGGGATTGACAACCCCTTTATCGCGTTAGTTGCGAGGTTCTTGTTTGTTTGTGTAGGTACGAGGTGACTTGCGCATGGTCTCCTACTGGATTGATACCTTGGTTCTCAAAAACTGAGGGAAATACTTACGCTACTCTATTGCATCACCCTTTCCTCTTCAAGGAAAAACCAATGCAGTGCTCAAGAGGTAGCACACGCCGGAGCATTATTTGTAGGACATCCTAGAGGGCGCCCGCTTGATAGAGGGTCAGTGCTCGAAGGATATTATGTTCGAATAGATGAACCGGAATTGTGAGAGCAATATTATGATACATTAAGGCTGTGTTATATTCATACCTTTGCCTGAAAGTTGTTTCCTCCTGTGTGGCCGTTTTTTTATAATCTGGAAGTTTTCCAGTCGTCGGCTTCAGCCCCCTCGCATATAATATGGGGGTGTTCAGATTAGCACCTGATCACTCTTGACCCAACGGTGTGGTCCGTAACGCAGGTGTCAGTGCGGCGAACTAGGCAATCGGACTATAGGGCTTTAACACTTTCACTTAGCCGTAGGAGTTTTACGGTGGGTCTAGATGTAGCCCCTGGTATGTATGTGGTGATCTGAATACAGTTGCGTTATGTAGGTGACTGAAAAAACTAAAGAATGGTCCTTCGTGTAGTACGAAAGGAATCGCAAAAGATTCTAATTAGTCTCTGAGTGGTTGACCAGCTCTCGCCGCATCATGACAGTCAGTTTTTTGCTTTCTCTACTGAGGTGTTTAACCAGGTGAACCGGAAACACAATCACAGTAGTTATCCCTTTACTACCCTAGCCGATAAGACGGAACATAAGGTAGTAAGCCTAGGACTCGGCAAACCCAACTATTGACTAAAGACATGATTCAGACCAGATGCATATAATGCCAAACTCCCGACGCCGAAGTATGATGTAGAGTTGTTTGGACTTTTTTGGCAACCCATATGTTTCCGTATCGAGCCCCTGGCGATTTGTGCCGAGATGTGTGTGTGAAACAACCGAAAAGTGCATTTCTATGAGGAAAAGCAAATACTGAAGACAAATTATGTTCACTAGAATTTGATTGATACGTCGAACGCAGTCTTACAGATTATAACACCACTACCCAGGGCATTTTACATGCCAGGGGTCGAAGGCTGAGATTGACCTCCTGTCGCATGTCTGCGCTGCCGTTGCCTCAGCGAAAAGTATTCCTTAAAAGGAGTGATCTTTGGTTATTTTTACAAAACCAGGCTCAGAAAGAGTCCTGGTAGGTTCGTAAGATGAACCGTTTTTGAGTCACCTGTGGCAAATATAAGATATAGTTAGAAAAGAAAGAAAGGTTGTAGGAGGGCGAACCATATTGTAGGCCTGTCCGCATTGTGCCTCCGCTGATGACCAAGGTACTTTAAGTGCATAATTATGAATGCGCGATACAAACTTCACGGGTATATATGGCGAACGACGGAGGCGGAACTGCTAATCCAGCTTTAAAATTGGCCGGTCATGTGTAATGGGGGTCGTTGGCTTAATGGCCGATGAGATATGTGGCTTGAAGGGGCCGCTTGGTACTTCGGCTGTGATGGCCGTGGTCTGCTCCTTGGTGTGGAGGGAGCGGTTCGTGTTTCCGTTAATCGTGATGACACCGCGTGGACCAGAGGCATCTTAAGTTTTAGATAGGCGTAGTGTGGGACCGCATTGAAACGAGCAAAAGTGGTACGCCCGAGCAGTGCATGGAAGCCACTGTAGAACGGGACAATGTTGAAGATCAAGTCTTCGCTTCGAAAGTTGTTTGGCAAGCCGAAGATGACTTCCAGTGTGATTGAACCCGTGCAGTGAGCTTCGACGCTGGGTATTACTCCTTTGAGTGTAGTTGTGGTGGGCTTGATCCTTGAGGGGTCAATGCCCATCTTGCGGACAGTGTCGTGATAAAGTAAATTGAGGCTACTGCTGCCGTCCATAAGGACCCGCATGAGAAGGAATCTGTCGATAATTGGATGAGGACCAGAGCTACCGAACCTCCATGATGGATATTGGTCGGGTGGTCCTTGCGATCAAAAGTGATCGGGCAGGCCGCCCATGGGTTAAATTTTGGGGCAACCGGCTTTATGGCGTAGACGTCTCGTAGTGCGTGCTTGTGCTCCCTTGTAGGGATATGCGTCACATGTAGCATATTTACTGTTTTGACTTCGGAGGGAAATTGCTTCTGTCCCCCGGTGTTTGGTTGCCGAGTCTCTTCGTCTTCGCTGTCACTGGGTGGCCCCTTCTGTCGGTGTTTTGGGAACGGGGGTCCCCAGACTTGCCTGCCTGCGGCCTGCGGCGTGGCTCAAGTGGGGGCCCAGCACGACCCATCTTCATCAGCTCAAGCTCAAGACCCTCGCGAGGGGCCAAGCCTCGCGGGGCGGACGACCGGAAGCTTCCTCAGAGGCAGCCTCATCAGGTAGGCTCGCGAGGAGGCTGAGAGATCAAGGCAGGGGTACCTCGCGAGGAGCCCGTGACGCAAGCCATGACAATCGAGATCAGGCGGGCGCCAGGCGAGCGCCGGCCTGCGCAGTGTCCTTGTTTCCCCTTTGGTGCAAAGGGGGCAAGCACAGGCCAAGGCATCAGGCAAAGGTTACCATTCCGGTGCAACGAGACCAAGACCAGCAGGGCGGCAGGACGGAGGTCACCGTGGAGCCCAAGATGGCGTCATCACCAGTGCTTTTGGCAGCCGAAGACCACCTTTGGTCAGGATAATGTGTACTAGATGTTCCCCTTCAAAATGGCCAATTGTTGGCGCCCTTCCCGCTCATTATTTGGGGAGAGGCCCAGGGCCTCTATAAATAGAGCTAGCCACCACAGAGTAAAAAAGGGATCGAGAGATCTGGTAGAACCCTAGCGAAGAAATATCTAGACAAGGAGAGAAAACATCTAGAGATCAGAGAGAGAGAGAGGCGACCGAACTCGCCCAAGCAGTTCATCGCACCAGCTCAAGAACACCTCTCGTGAGGCTGTTCTTCCTTTGTACTGTTCATCATCAGTCTCTGAGGCAATCCACCACACCACACACTGGAGTAGGGTATTACACCACAACGGTGGCCCGAACCAGTATAAATATCGTGTCCCTTGTGTTGTTCGTTGTTTCCATCTTAGATCACGCGAGGAGATTGGACGTAGATCGGTAGGGGAGAGATCTCCACGTGCACCCCAGTGTTCGAACCTTCAGGGTCTGCCGGAACCCGAAATCCGACATTTGGCGCGCCAGGTAGGGGTGCGCCGGAATCTTTCTTCCGCTGTTCGCGTGTGATCTTCCGTCGTGTCCATGGCTAACGCTCGTCGGGCTCGCGCCAAGCACCGGGCTGCTCTCGCCACCCGCGTCGCCCAGATGGTGCCCGTTGGCGGACGCCCTCGTCGTTCCCCGTCACCTGCCACCAACGCCGCCACCGGCCTAGCGGGGAACGAGAAGCAGGCCTCGTCCCAGCATCCTTCAGTGCGGCGGGAGGGCCGCACCGCCACATCGTCGCTGACTCCAGCCGCTTCATCGTCCCATGCCCGTCGCGCCCCCACGGACGCGCACGCCGCGCTGCTCCTAGCAAGAGAGCTCTTGCACTACCGCCCCGTCGACGACCTCTACGAAGACTGGCTCGCCCGCATCACCGAGCTCATCAGTGCCGTAGGGGGCTCCCCCTTGCCGTCCCTCTTGCTACCTCGCCCACCATTCCGTGCAGGAGGCGGGGATCAGGAGGTGCCTCCACCACCTCCTCCCCAAGGAGGCGCCCTGGCTCCAAGGCGCGTAGCCCCAGGGTGAGACCCTCCGTGTCCGGCGCCTGCGCAGCAAGAAAGGAGCTGCCAAGAGATCCCTCGTCCCCAAGAAGGTGCTCGCGTGCTCCCAGTGCCGGCGCGCGAAGATCGCGTCCCTGCACCTCCATGCCAAGACCCCGCGTTGCTCCAAGCGGCGGCGCGCGGTAATCCCTAGGAGCAAGCCCAGTACCAGCAAAAGGCACCGGTGGCCATAGCAGGCTGCCGTGCCCTCACCCCCGAGCTACGCAACATCGCATGGCCAGGCAAGTTCAAGCCTGACCTGCCCCCTCGCTACGATGGCACGGCGGACCCAGCGGAGTTCCTGTAGCTCTAGAGCTATGCATCAAAGCCGCCAACGGAGATGAAAGGGTCATGGCGAACTGGTTCCCCATGGCGCTCAAGGACGGGGCCCGCACCTGGCTCCTAAACATGGCTCCTGGCACAATCTCCTCCTGGGATGAGATGTGCACTCGCTTCATCGCCAACTTCCAGGGCACTCGCGACCGGCCCCCGGCCGTGAGCGATCTGCGCCGCATCAAGCAGCAGCAAGGGGAAACCCTGTAGAAATACATCCAGCGCTTCAACAACGCTCGCCTCAAGATCCCCAAGGTGACTGAAGAAGCCATCATCTCGGCCTTCTCCGATGGCGTACGCGACATCAAGATGAAGGAGGAGCTAGCAATCCATGAAGAATGTGCACATCCCTAGAGCTGTTCAACTTGGCGACCAAGTGCGCCAGGGCTGAGGAAGGGTGCCTTTCCCTCCTCGAACTCCCGGCTGCCGACCCAGAAGAGAAGAAGCCCAAGGCCAAGGACGTGAAGCGCAAGGGGGCTTCCGTGCTTGCAGCGGAGCCAGACACCAAGCGAGGTAGGGATCAGCCCGAGTCATCCAAAGGCAGCCGGTACTGCGTGTACCACGACATCCACACCCACAACACCAAAAAATGTCAAGAGCTCAGGGCCGTGAGAGATGGACGTGTCGGCCGTCGCCCCGAGCGCAACAATAGGGGCTATGGCCGAGGAGGAGGAAGAGGTGGTGGACGATGGGAAGACCGTGGCCCTCGCCAAGGGTGGCATGACCGATCGTTGGCAGGACCAGCCTCGCGAGGGAGGCTGGAGAGATCGGCCTCGTGAGGATCACCCGCACGGCAACGCAGGCCTTCCTCCTCTGTCGCCACCGCCAAGGAGGAATGAAGACCAAGATCAAGACGAGGGGGCTGGGGGCTTCCAGGAGCCGCGTGCAATCGCTTGCATCTTGGGTGGAGCGCAGGCCCCAGCCTCACAGCGCATCTTCAAGCAGTTTGCTCGCGAGGTGAATGCAGTCCTCCCCAAGCTTGAGGCCACGCGCCCTCTCAGGTGGTTTGCGTGCGCTATCACGTTCAGCTTAGCGGATCAGCTCAAGTGTGCGACAACGGCCGGAGTCCTCCCGATGCTTTACTCCCCAGTCATCAGCAACGTGCAGGTTACCAGGACCCTCATTGACGGCGGAGCAGGACTCAACGTCCTGTCCGTCGAGACGTTCGACAATCTCCAAGTGCCGTACGATCAGCTTCAGCCGACCAAGCCCTTCTCAGGAGTCACTGATGGTTCCACTATTCCAATAGGACAGGTTCTCCTTCCTGTCACCTTCGGGCAGCGCAATAACTACCGCACCGAGCTCATCGACTTCGACGTCGCCCACATCCGTCTACCATACAACGCCATCCTCGGGTACCCAGCCCTGGCCAAGTTCATGGCAGTGGCTCATCATGGATACAATGTCCTCAAGATGCCAGGAAGCGGTGGAGTCATCACCAAACCCTGTGAAGAAAGGGACGCCGTGTGTTCACTTGAGCGCGCGTTCCAAGCCGCAGCAATCGAAGACCCGGACCACAGGAACGGAAGACTTCCCGAGGCGACCCTTAAGAAGAAGAAGGTTTCGTCTGGCCCAAGCCATAAGGAGGCAGGCGCCTCCGAAGGTGTTGCGTCAGGATCTGCGCCCAACCATGGAGCGCCACCCTCTCTCGCATAGGAAGGCGCGCCTGACGCCCTCCTCAGGCAGGGCTCGGGGGCTCTTTCTTGGAGAGCCACCGACCTTGCCGAGCTTGCGAGGGAGGCGCTTGGGCACTGATGAAGCTATGTACCTAGGGTAGGGTCATGGACCTGTCCGAACTAACCTACCCAAGGACATCTCCAGAAGAAATCATCTTTCGATCGACTTGAAGGTGTCTCACTCGACAGACTTGAAGATACTCGACCAAGAAGCAATCACTCGACCAAGACCAAGCCACTCGACGGTCAGGTGACCTAAAGGCGCTCTGCATGCTAACGGTCGGTTATTAAGTAGCTTTTATGGTCATCATAGCACTTTATTACTAGCGTTACCAGTAACGCCCTGCCTTAATGTACATTGAACCCTTTGTATCGTGGGCTGGCTGGGGTCTGGGCGCACTCTATATAAGCCGCCCCCCTCCTCTGAGACAAGGGTTCGCACGCCTGTAATTCACACACGCATAGTCCAGTCAACCGCCTCTGGGCTCCGAGACGTAGGGCTATTACTTCCTCCGAGAAGGGCCTGAACTCGTAAATCTTGCGTTCCTACAACTCCTCTATAGCTAAGATCTTGCCTCTCCATACTTACCCCCCTACATCACTGTCAGACTTAGAACCACGACAGTTGGCGCCCACCATGGGCCCGGTGTTTTAGCGTTTTGTTGGAGGAGTTGCGATCTTTTCCGACCCGAATCATCATGGTTTTCGGCAGAGTTTTGGTGGAGGGCCGCGAGATCCGTCTCGGCGCGCTCATGTTCATCGCCGACGACTCCGCGTGGCTTCAGGAGGCTCCGCTTGATGTGGACGCACTCCCTGTCCGCGGGGCAATGCACTTTAGCGCGTGCGTCTGCGGCGTTCTCCTGCGGCAACCGTCGACCCCCTACCGGTCGGCTCCTGTGTTGTCCTCCCTCCCAGTTTCCCGCCGGCGCAAGCGCTCTGGTCGGTCGAGACTCCAGCGGTGGGTGAGACACGCGGTGGCATGCCAGTCGGCCACCCCTCAGGTCGCGGCGATCGAGCCCGACGAATCCCTCTATGGCTTGTTCGACCTGTCGACCGGCTCCGCAGAGACCGCATCCGAGTGCGACAGCAGCGATCCGGCGGCGGAGGTTCTGATGGTCGATGGACCTCCCACTCCTCCCGGTTTTCCCCGCACCGACGGAGGCGCGGGTGGAGGCGACCTGTCGCGTCCTCATGAGGAATATCTTCCCGAGCCTCTCATGTTGCTGCAGAGAGAAGAACTTTGCCGCCGGAACATGGATGCATTGCACACTCCTATCATTGGAGAAACCCCCGAGGCTTGTGCCTTGGAGGACGCGCGCCTGGCAAACTTGGCTGAGCGCACTCGACTGGAGAACCTCCAGCGAGCACTCGATGAGCGTGCGCGACAACGGGTTCCCGAATCCAGTCGACGTCAGCTCTTCCCGCCCCCGCAGGTATATCGAACTCCGATTCAGAATTTAGCAGCTGCAGCCCGCATAGCAGAGTCGATTCAGCCTTCCCAGTCGGAGGCTTGCAGAGGCTTGCTGCAGATTAGAGCGTTGCTCCGGGCAGCAGGAGACCAGAATTCCATTGTTTCTAAGTCGCGGAACAGGATTCATAGTGATCCGTTGTCGCAGACACAGTCCAGTCGGCTCATAGCCCAAGATCGCCCCCGAGGCATGAGGGACGTGGGGACCGGCGTAATCAGCATGGTAACCGTGAGCAATATGATCACCGATTCGATCGTGATGATCGACGTCGAGTGCCCACCCCTCCCCCGAGGAGCGGGTCGTATGCGCCTCGACAACAGGATGATAGGCGCCCTCGTAGTGTTGGGCGAAGGATTCCAGTCGACTCTAGGGAGCCAAGCTTCGATGCGAGATCCATTCTCGTTCAAGGTTTGGTTGACAGGAATAGAGCTCACCGGGAAGGACACGACAGAGATGCTCCTACCAGCAGCAGAGCACGTGTTTCAGGGCCAGAGTGCTTTATTAGAGCCATCAGGGCCGCTGTGATTCCTCCCAACTTCAGGTTGGCGACTAGAGTCAGCAAGTTCACTGGCGAGCCCAAGCTTGATACTTGGCTTGAAGACTACCGAGTGGCCGTCCAGATTGGCGGTGGCAATGATGAGGTGGCCATGAAGCACCTGCCTCTCATGTTGGAGGGCTCGGCCAGAGCGTGGCTGAACCAGTTAGCACCCTGCAACATTTACACTTGGGAAGATCTCGCCCGAGTGTTTGTCACCACATTCGAAGTAACATGCAAATGACCAGGAGGGTTGACGGAACTGCGGTCCTGCGTGCAGAAGCCGAATGAAACCTTGAGGGATTACATCCAGAGATGGATCACGTTGCACCACACAGTAGAGAATGTGCCTGACCACCAAGCAGTTTGTGCCTTCAAAGAAGGCATCAAGTACAGAGAACTGAATCTGAAATTTGGTCGAACCGGAGATATGTCTCTGAACCGAATGATGGAGATTGCCACCAAGTACGCTAATGGAGAAGATGAGGATAAACTCCGGAGTGGCAAGCCGAAGTCAGTCGCCCAAGAAACCGGAGGAAATTCCAATCGGAAACAGAAGCGGAAAGCCGAGCCAGCTGCTCCTGGCGAAGCCTTGGCTGTGACTCAAGGAAAGTTTAAGGGGAAACCCAAAGGACCTTGGAACCCCAAGAAAGTTAAAGACCAAGACGGAAATGATGTGTTGGATTTGTCGTGCCTCGTCCACACTAAGAAAGATGAAGAGGGTAATTTTATTTACCCAAAACATACCAATCGACAGTGTCGACTCTTGATCCAGCAGTTCCAGGGCAAGCAGCCCAAAGATAAAGAGAAGGAGTTAGACAAAGTTGAGGAAAAGGAAGATAGCGACGATGGATACCCCCAAGTCAATTCCACCCTGATGATTTTTGCTGATGTTGAGAGCAAAAGTCAACTGAAAGTCATCAACCGAGAGGTGAATATGGTTGCTCCGGCGACACCAAGTTATTTGAAATGGTCTCAGACTGCCATCACGTTCGACCAGTCCGATCACCCAACGCATATTGCCACCCCTGGGAGGCAAGCTCTGGTGGTCGACCCAGTGGTTGAAGGCACTCGACTGACCAAAGTCTTGATGGATGGTGGCAGTGGTTTGAACATATTGTATGCTGAGACGTTGAAAGGGATGGGCATTCTGATGTCCAGACTCAGTGCCAGCAACATGAGTTTCCATGGAGTCATTCCTGGGAAGAAGGCTGAATCACTCGGCCAGATTGCTCTTGATGTGGTTTTCGTTGATTCCAAGAATTACCGCAAAGAAAAGTTGACATTTGAAGTTGTAGACTTCCAGAGTGCCTACCACGCTATTTTGGGCAGGCCGGCTTATGCACGCTTCATGGCCCGACCATGTTATGTGTATCTCAAATTGAAGATGCCTGGCCCCAAAGGTGTGGTCACTATTACGGGCAATCGGAAGAAAGCGGAAGAATGTTTTTAGAAAGGTTCAAAGATCGCCGATGCTCAGATGGCAGTGGTGGAGTTGCAGGAATACCCGAAGACTACAGACCCGAGTGACTTGTTGCGAGCCAAGAAGCCCGCTACAGAATCAGCTTTTCAGTCGACTGGCGATACGAAGACAGCTCACATCCACCCGACCGACCCCAGCGCTGCTCCAACTCATATCTCGACAACACTCGACTCCAAATAGGAGGAAGCCCTCATCCAGTTCCTCCGTTAGAACTGGGACATTTTTGCACGGAAGCCTTCTGACATGCCGGGTGTTCCCAAGGAGCTGGCTGAGCACCGCCTAAGAGTCGACTCAAAAGTAAAACCTGTCAAGGAACATCCCCGACGATCCGCTGTCCAGAAGAGAAAGGCCATTGGCAAGGAGGTGGCTCGGCTCTTAGCAGCGGAGTTCATCCGAGAAATCTACCACTCCGAGTGGCTCGCCAACGTTGTTATGGTCCCCAAGAAGGACAAGTCACTTCGCGTGTGCATTGACTTTAAACATATCGATCGGGCCTGCCCGAAAGATCATTTTCCTCTCCCCCGTATCGATCAGATAGTCGACTCGACTATGGGATGTGAGCGACTATCTTTTTTAGACGCCTATTCCGATTACCATCAGATCCGTCTGTATGGACCTGACGAGATCAAAACAGCCTTCATCACTCCATTCGGGTGCTTCTGTTATGTTACCATGCCGTTCGGCCTCAAGAATTCCGGAGCCACATTCATGAGGATGATTCAGAAGTGTTTGCTCACCCAAATCAGTCGGAATGTGGAGGCGTACATGGATGATATTGTGGTCAAGTCACGGAAGGGTTCCGACCTGCTGACTGACCTTGCAGAAACCTTTGCCAACCTCAGGAGGTATGATATCAAGCTTAATCCATCAAAGTGCACATTCGGAGTTCTTGGCGGAAAATTACTCGGTTTTCTCGTTTCCGAACGGGGAATCGACGCCAATCCAGAAAAAGTCGGCACTATACTCCGAATGAAAAGTCCTGTGCGAGTGCACGACGTCCAGAAGCTTACTGGTTGCTTGACCGCTTTAAGTCGATTCATATCTCGTCTCGGTGAAAAGGCATTGCCCCTTTACCGATTGATGATGAAGTCTGACAAGTTCGAGTGGACTCCTGAAGCTGATGCAGCGTTTGCAGAGCTCAAAGCTCTGCTCTCCACCCAGCCGGTGCTTGCTGCCCCAATCAGTAAGGAGCCTTTGTTGCTTTACATTGCAGCCACGGGACAAGTCGTCAATACGGTACTTACGGTCGAGCGGGAAGAAGAAGGAAAGGCCTTCAAAATTCAGTGCCCAGTATATTATATTTCTGAAGTTTTGACCCCGTCGAAGCAAAGATATCCTCATTATCTGAAGCTTGTATACGGGATTTATGTGACCACAAAGAAAGCTGCTCATTACTTCTCTGATCATTCCATTACAGTCGTCAGCGACGCTCCATTATCAGAGATCCTGCATAACAGGGATGCAACCGGTCGAGTGGCAAAATGGGTGATTGAACTCCTTCCTCTAGATATCAAGTTTGAGGCAAAGAAAGCTATTAAGTCCCAGGCAATGGCAGATTTCGTCGCCGAGTGGATTGAACAGCAGCTGCCAACTCAGATTCACTCGGAGCATTGGACCATGTTCTTCGATGGTTCCAAGATGCTGAATGGTTCCAGTGCCGGAGTAGCGTTGGTCTCCCCCAGAGGAGATAAACTCAGTTATGTTCTTCAAATCCACTTTGATTCCTCCAACAACAAGGCAGAATATGAAGCACTTTTGTATGGATTGCGCATGGCCATTTCACTCGGCGTCCGTCGCCTCATGGTCTATGGCGACTCAGATTTGGTGGTTAATCAGGTGATGAAGGAATGGGACGTCAGAAGTCCAGCCATGACTGGTTATTGTAATGCAATGAGAAAGCTGGAGAAGAAATTTGAGGGGTTAGAGCTTCATCACATACCCCGACTGAAAAATTAAGCAGCTGATGATCTGGCAAAAATAGGTTCCAAAAGAGAAGCCATCCCCAGCAATGTGTTTTTGGAACACATTCACATACCATCCGTTCAGGAGGATCCCTTCAGTGAAGAGGCCCCGCAGCCAAAAAGCGCCACGGATTCGACTGAAGTTGAAATTCCAGCTATAGTCGACCTGATCATGGAAGTCTTGGTCAGCACTCCCGACTGGACAGTACCGTATATTGCATACATCCTAAGGAAAGAGCTCCCAGAAGACGAAGAAGAGGCTGGACAGATCGTCCAACGATCCAAGGCCTTTACAGTCATAAAAGGACAGTTATATAAAGAAAGCGCGACTGGAGTCAGTCAGAGGTGTATTACACCAGAAGAAGGTCGGATGATCCTTGATGATGTCCACTCGAGGACCTGTGGTCACCGTGCGTCCTCTCGGACCATTGTGGCTAAAGCATACCGAGTGGGATTCTACTAGCCAAGAGCCAATGAAATGGCAAAAGAGATAGTCGACAAGTGTGAAGGATGTCAGTATTACTCCAATATGTCGCACAAGCCCGCGTCAGCTCTGAAAACCATTCCACTCGTCTGGCCCTTCGCTGTTTGGGGGCTGGACATGGTTGGACCACTGAGAACAGGCAGGAGCGGCTTCACTCATGTGCTAGTAGCAGTCGACAAGTTCACCAAATGGATTGAAGCCAAGCCTATCAAGAACCTTGACGCTTGCACTACTATCAGTTTTGTTAGAGGGTTGATATTCAGATATGGAGTTCCGCACAGCATCATCACTGACAATGGGTCAAACTTCGATTCTGACAAATTCAGGGCCTTTTGCGCCTCTCAGGGTACCCGAGTCGACTATGCTTCGGTCGCTCACCCCTAGTCGAATGGGCAAGCAGAAAGGGCAGACGGCCTAATTCTCAAAGGACTGAAACCCAGGTTGATGTGCGATCTCAAGCACGCAGCAGGTGCATGGGTCGATGAGCTTCCATCAGTCCTTTGGGGATTGAGGACAACCCCGAACCAATCGACCAGAAGAACCCCATTCTTTCTGGTCTACGGAGCCGAGGCAGTCTTGCCGAGTGACCTGCTTCACAACGCTCCCCGAGTCGAGCTCTACTCTGAAGATGAAGCAGAACAAGCCCGGCAGGACGCAGTCGACCTCCTGGAAGAAGAAAGAGAAATGACCATGATTCGATCGACCGTCTACCAACAAGACTTGGGCCGATTCCATGCCAGAAATGTGAAGGGTCGAGCCTTCCAAGAGGGAGACTTAGTCCTCTGAGTGGATCAGCAGAAACCACACAAACTCGCCCCTACTTGGGAAGGCCCCTTCATAGTCACCAGAGTCCTTCACAATGGAGCATACCACCTCTACAATGTCGATCGCCAGATTGATGAGCCGCGAGCCTGGAATGTGGAGCTACTCCGCCCCTTTTATACTTGAATTCTCACTCGGATGAGATGTAATAAGAAAAAACTCCTATAGTTTATTTTTCAAAGACAAGAGCGTTATAATTTTCTCAGTGATTATTATCGTTTTTTGTTTGCGAATGAAATCCCCCAATGGGTGGCTTAGCTGCGAATCCGTTTCGCCTAAGTTTGAAAAAAAATCCTACCGACTGGAGAGCAGTCCTCCCACTCGGGGGCTTAGCTGCAGTCCAGTACTCGCCTAAGTTCTCTCACTGGAGGACTTAGCTGCAGTCAGGCACTCGCCTAAGTTTGAAAAAATCCTACCGAGTGGAGAGCAGTCCTCCCACTCGGGGGCTTAGCTGCAGTACAGTACTCGCCTAAGTTCTCTCACTGGAGGACTTAGCTGCAGTCAGGCACTCTCCTAAGTTTGAAAAAATCCTACCGAGTGGGGAGCAGTCCTCCCACTCGGGGGCTTAGCTGCAGTCCAGTACTCGCCTAAGTTCTCTCACTTGAGGACTTAGCTGCAGTCAGGCACTCGCCTAAGTTTGAAAAAATCCTACCGAGTGGAGAGCAGTCCTCCCACTCGGGGGCTTAGCTGCAGTCCAGTACTCGCCTAAGTTCTCTCACTTGAGGACTTAGCTGCAGTCACGCACTCGCCTAAGTTTGAAAAAATCCTACCGAGTGGAGAGCAGTCCTCCCACTCGGGGGCTTAGCTGCGGTCCAGTACTCGCCTAAGTTCTCTCACTTGAGGACTTAGCTGCAGTCAGGCACTCGCCTAAGTTTGAAAAAATCCTACCGAGTGGAGAGCAGTCCTCCCACTCGGGGGCTTAGCTACAGTCCAGTACTCGCCTAAGTTCTCTCTCTTGAGGACTTAGCTGCAGTCAGGCACTCGCCTAAGTTTGAAAAAATCCTACCGAGTGGAGAGTAGCCCTCCCACTCGGGGACTTAGCTGCAGTCCAGCACTCGCCTAAGTTTGAAACACATCCTGCTTTGCAGCAACAAGGGGCAGGTCGACTACTGCCTCCTCCTTGGAGAGCATCGCCACAAATACAAGGCGCACTTCATCCTGCTCTGCAGTAACAAGGGGCAGGCCGACTGCCGCCTCCTCCTTGGGGAGCTTCGCCACAAATACAACATGCACTTCATCCTGCTCTGCAGTAACAAGGGGCAGGTCGACTGCCGCCTCCTCCTTGGGGACCTTCGCCACAAATACAACGTACATCCATCGCTGACCCGCAAAGACGATAGGGTGCAGGTCGATTGCTACCGTCTCCTTCAAAGCTGCGCCGCAAATACAAAAGTTGTCCCGAATAAAGAACGATTTCCACTCGACGAGGAACACATAAAGATATTCGAGGATAAACCAAGTTCGGATAAATCCTAAAGGTTTCCGGACCACAGATCAAAGTACTCGGGCATTCAGCCCGAAAGAGTTTAACGGTTACAAAAACCACTCGGCATACCGAGGAAAATTTAAGGTGAGGCATAAAAGTTTGTTCACTCCGCAGGAGGAGGGCTGGCAGGCTCGACGAACTCATCCAGGTCGACGTTGTCGGCTATCCGAGTGGCTGCAGCGATGAAAGTCTCCATAAAAGTTCGGAAGTCATGTTTCTGGGTGTTGGCGACCTTGAGTGCTGCCAGTTTGTCTTGTCGCACCTCCTTGCAGTGGACACGAACCAAAGACAGAGCCACGTCAGCGCCACACCGAGCAGCAGACTTCTTCCACTCCTGCACTCGGTCTGGGATTTCATTTAGTCGAGTCATCAGGGACTCAAGATCATTTTGGAGCACAGCCTCTGGCCAAAGTGCTGGGTCAATCCGCGACATGGCGACCTTCAGTCGAGCCAAGTAGTCCACGACACCGTCAATGCGGGATTCCAGTCGGAGCAGATTCATGGCAGTTTCATCTTTCACAGGAGAATTGATTGGATCCAAACCAGGTTCGATCCGCCCAGTCTCCTCCTCGAAGTTCTAGCAAAACTCTGCATCACAATCCAAGGATAAGTCAATTTACATACACCGAGTCGACACACACAAAAAATCAGTCGGAACAAAATGTGCACCTTCAAGCTTGATGAACAACTTCTTGGCAAGACTCCTTAGGTAGCCCTCCAGATCGTCCCTCCTGCGAGCAATGCTTTCCATCTTCTCGCCCAGGATGAGATTCTCCTTCTTCCAGCGCGAGCACTCCTTGTTGGCGTCATTCAGAGCAGACTTCAGCCTGGTATTCTCTTCTTCCAACTGGCAGACCGAAGCCAGTTTTTGTGCAGCTAGAGCGGTTTTGTCGTCAGCCTCCTATCGAGCAGCATCCAAATCCTGGTCCTTCTTCACCAGAGCTTCTCTCGGTTTTTCTACAAAGAAATGATGCCTGATTCAGAAAGAGCAGAAGGGAACTCAAGCTTAAGACGGACTAGTCAACAAATTCGTCTTACCAGTGGCGTCGTCCTTGACCCTTTGCAGCTCTGTCTTGGACAGCTCCAAGTCAAGGTTCAGTTGGATCTGCTGTTTCTCTAAGTCAGCAAAGCGAGCCCCAAGATCACAAGATTTCTGAAATCAAAGGGGAGAAGTTATTTTTACAGCAAAAAAGTTACTAAGGCTATGGTCGACTGCCCGCAGTCCACCATAGCCTCGGGGACTACACCCAGCAGGTGCACTTTGCGTGCCCCCACTGGTTTTGAGCCCACTCGACCGGCCCGCCAGAGTCGAGTGCAGGGAGTAAAAAAAAGAGAGCTCAGACCACAGTCGACTGCCAGCAGTCGACCGCGGTCTCGGGGACTACACCCAGTGGGTGCACTTGGCGTGCCCCCACCGGTTTCGACCCCACTCGACCAGACCGAGTGGAAGAGAGAAACTATCAATTCGGTTTACACTCGACAAGATACAAAGACTACAGTCGACTGCCCGTAGTCCACCGCAGTCTCGGGGACTACACCCAGTGGGTGCACTCAACGTGCCCCCACTAATTCAAAGTTCAAGCAACGCACCCAGTGGGTGTACTAACGCAAAGATTTTCAGAAAGGAGTCTTCACACATCATATCCCAACAGAACAAGCGGCGACCAACTAACCTGAACGTTGCTTTGGAGAGCCAAGCTGGCGTCATAGGCAGCCTGACTGGCGTCTCGCACCATCTTCATCTTCTCCATCATGACACCCGCCTGGCATATAGCTTCCCTGGCAGCATTCACTTCGTCTTCTGGGACATGATGGGTCACAAAAACCGAAGGTGGGTCTACAGGGGCCTGAGCAGTCGACGAAGAAGGCAAGGCACTCAACAGTGGCACGGCGAAGGTAACAGAACCCCGATTGGCGTCGCCAGCGTCCTGAACGACTGGTTCCGCCCTCTGTGTCGACTGTAGCGCCTCGCTTGTAGGAGCTTGCCTACTCTTCCTCGTCAAAGGCCTCTCGGGCTCTTCATCATCGCCAGGGAGGTCAATAACATTGGGAGCTGTGTAAGGTGCAATTGCCAAAGTCACATCACCCAATGATGCACATTGCAATTGGATCGACCAAACAAAGACAGTACGGCAGAAATCATACCCAGATTAGAAGTGACCGCATCCTCCATCACCTCATCCTCGTCCCTGTAAGCTGAGGTCCCGGAAGTGGCAGCACTGACAATCCCAAAATCCGACCAGTTAAAGCAAGAAAAACAAACAACATGAAGCGTCGAGTGAATACGAAAGGAGACACTCACGCGGAAGCAACGGGGATGTCAATCTTAATCTTCGGCAACGCCTTCCGAGTCTTCAGCTCTGCAACTTTGGGGTGCTTTGGCGCTTTCTCAGTTGGGGTTGGTGAAGAGACTCGAGGACGCTTCGAAGACTGACCAGCCTGAGCAGTTACCTTTTCACGGGCACTCGGTCGTTCTTGGTCGAGCTTGGATCGCCTCTCCCGGCGAGGAGGTGACTCGACTTCTTCTCCATCACTTGAGTCATCGCTTCCTCCACCCCCTTCACCGTCGGAAGTCCACTCGCCACTGTCGCTGCCACTCGCCTCGCCTTCCAGAGCTTGCTCTTGCTCTCCGTTGGGCATTGAATACATTTCAATAATGGCCTGAAAGAAAGCAGAGAGAACAAAGTCAGTCAACGCAGTGTATGCAGGAGTGAATTCAAATTACAAAGCAAAAACTCAGAATCAGACCTTCTCTGGTGCATGAGACTGGTCGAATGGAGGGACTCTCCTGGCTTCCCTGGGGTTGTCCTTTTTCCGGTAATGCCCGACAGCCACTTCTCCAGTGTGTCGTCGTCGACCTCCTCCGGGTGGATTCGAGTGGAGTCTTCAAGACCCGAATACATCCACATCGGATGGTCTCGGGCTTGAAGAGGCTGGATGCGCCGCTGAAGGAAGACCTCCAAGAGATCCATACCAGTGACCCCGTCACGGATAAGCTGGACCACTCGATCGACCAACACCCTGACCTGCGCCTTCTCCTCCGGGAGCACCTTCAAAGGGGAGGGTTTCCTCACTCGGTCCATGGTAAAGGGAGGGAGGCCAGTCGACTACCCTGGCGTCGACTGGTCCTTACAGTAAAACCAGGTCGACTGCCATCCGCGGACTGAGTCGGGAAGAATCATGGTCGGAAAAGAACTTTTTCCTCTCATCTGGATACCAATACCCCACACATCTGAATCACTTGCGTCCTCTCGTCACTCGGATTAGCCTTTTTCACCGTCTGGGAGCGACAAGTGAAAATGTGCTTGAAAAGACCCCAGTGAGGCCAGCAACCCAGGAAGTTCTCACACAAAGAAATGAAAGCGGCGACATAAACGATTGTGTTGGGAGTAAAGTGGTGGAGTTGTGCCCCAAAGAAGTTCAGAAACCCTCGAAAGAAAGGGTGAGGAGGCAAGGAAAATCCACGGTCGACGTGGGTGGCAAGAAGAACACGCTCACCCTCCTGAGGTTGCGGCTCAGATTCCTTCCCCGGAAGCCGCGCCGAGTCATAGGGGATCAGCCCCCCTTCGGCCAGGTCGTCGAGGTCTTCTTGGGTGATCCTCGAGTGGATCCAGTCACCCTGGATCCAACCCTTCGGCAGGCCGGTTCGCGAGGAAGATCTGCCCCGGCTGGTCGCCTTCCCCTTCGACCTCGCCGTCGCCTTCTTTGCCCGCTCCAGAGCCACTGTCTTCTCCTTCCCCATTGTCGCCGACGAGACGCGTACGAAGCGGTGGCGCTAGGGCGAGAGCGAGCGCAGCGGAGGGGCGTGAAGAGGAGAAGAGGTAATGGGAACGCACTGTTCGGGAGACTCCGGTCCAACGCCTTATATGAGGCCGCTTCCAAGTGGCTGACGGATAGGCCTAGGCAGCTTTGTCAAATCCCGTAACAATCGCGCGCACGATACGTGGCGAAAAAGGTGGCGCGGGGATCGAGGCGGCTCCGCTCTATCCCATCCGATTACTGTGGCCTCCCCAGTCCTGCGCGCTTCCCAAAATTCGGATCCCATGAAATCCGCAGACAGCAGAACAACTTGTCAAACCAAAGATCTCCTCCGCACCGTCACTCGGAGCCTTTCGAGTAAAGAAACTCACTCGATGAAGAATTAAGAATGGATCAAGGCGACTGGAAAGGAAGTCGCTGTCAACACTCGGGTTCATTGATCCGAAGCAAGGTATGCTCGCGGCATGAAAAACGAGTCAGAAAAATGCTCAAACCCTGTCCCACTCAAACCTCGATCCATTCGGGGGCTAATGATGAAGCTATGTACCTAGGGTAGGGTCATGGACCTGTCCGAACTAACCTACCCAAGGACATCTCCAGAAGAAATCATCTTTCAATCGACTTGAAGGTGTCTCACTCGACAGACTTGAAGATACTCGACCAAGAAGTAATCACTCGACCAAGACCAAGCCACTCGACGGTCAGGTGACCTAAAGGCGCTCCGCATGCTAACGGTCGGTTATTAAGTAGCTTTTATGGTCATCATAGCACTTTATTACTAGCATTACCAGTAACGCCCTGCCTTAATGTACATTGAACCCTTTGTATCATGGGTTGGCTGGGGTCTGGGCGCACTCTATATAAGCCGCCCCCCTCCTCTGAGACAAGGGTTCGCACGCCTGTAATTCACACACGCATAATCCAGTCGACCGCCTCCGGGCTCCGAGACGTAGGGCTATTACTTCCTCCGAGAAGGGCCTGAACTCGTAAATCTTGCGTTCCTACAACTCCTCTATAGCTAAGATCTTGCCTCTCCATACTTACCCCCCTACATCACTGTCAGACTTAGAACCACGACAGGCACCACTTGGAGGGGTGCTTCCAGGCACGTTTCCCTCTGGAAGGTACAAGGCAAGGAAGACCAAACCCTCAGGAGTTCGTCGCAAGAAACACCCAGGAGCTACAGGAGTCGAGAGTCATGCGCGGCAGGCGTCGCTTGCCCACCGTAGCCCCACATCCAGGCGAGGATGGTGGGCTGCGCGTTAGTGTTGACGTGCTAGGGCTCAACCGAGCCGCGTCTCAGGAGTGCCTCTGGCCTTCGCGCGTGGGGCGTTGCGAGGGTCCACCTCACAGCTACATTCGCATGCCTTTTGGTCTGCCGTACACGGTCGCCGCTCATCAGCGCCTGCTGAGGAGCATTCTGGAGGCTCAGGAGGCCAGGCATCGTGCGGTCCTGGGGGAGATGGAGATGGCCCTCGGAGACCCACCTGCGCCTCCGAAGCCTCCCGAGGCTCCTGGGCCTGGGGGCTCGTGAGGGTCGACGTCCTCATCGCACATCGCCCACTTCTTCAACATCACTTCATCTTCAACGGCACCAGGTGACATCTTTCTAAGTTCCGTTTTTAGCTGGGAGCGCCCATAGGGCCGCATCATTCCCAGGTCGCGTGGGTCCGTCCCTGTGGCATGCATCCGTTTTGCTTATGCTCTTTACTTATCTTGTTGGGGGCGCCCCTCGGGCTGCATCATCCCCGAGCTGCTCGGGCCTGGCCCAGCAGCATTTGCTTTTCCCGCGTCTACTTAAAATGAATTTCCTTCTGCATGCTTAACGTACCCGACCTAATCGCCTGCTCGATTGATGCCTACCTATGGAGTCGCTTGCTCTGGCATGGCATTTGCGCACGGGTTCGTCCCTGCAACACCGATAAATCTGAGTGGTCGAGCTCTGGCCGCGGCATCCCCGCAAAGCGCCACCTCACCAGGCCCTCAGTGCCCCAATCACTTCCCCGGAGCGACCAAAGGTTGGTTGGCAACCGTAACAACAGGTCTTGTTTCTCTCCATGATTGGTGTGCAGGACCTACTCCAGGAGCAACACTAGGGACGTCGCGAGCTACCTCTCCATCTCTCCGGCACGGACCGCTTGCACGTTAAAAGGGGGACGCCTGAGCATCGCGACTCATGGGCTCCTGCTGGCTCTCCAGCCCTCACCCCCTGGCCTTGACCCACGGCATCACAACCTGTCATACCAACGGCGGCTGAGCTCGCTCGAGGGCCGGGACCTGAGGACGTAGAGCATTAAGGAAAGTGCGGGGAGTGGGAAGAAGCTCGCGAGGACCTAGCCCGACAGCGCCTCGGCTACCACCACTCGGGCCGGGTGCTTCGTCGAGGAACTACACCAGACTCAAGAGATATGTCACGCCCTTACAGGAGTTGGACCAACGCAGCGCAAAACCCTCGCCCAGTGCGGCTCTGTCATGGCGACGTTGCCTTCCTTTCTCACCCAGCGAGGGCTGCTTGAGCGCTAAAGGGGACCTCTCGAGCATCGCGACTCGGGGCTCTTACCAGACCTCGGGTCGCTCACCTCCTGGCCTTGACCACGGCATCGCGACCTGGCATACCAGCGACGGCTGAAGCCTGCCTGGGGACTGGGACCTGTCAGCATAGAGAGCCAAGTCCTCGCGAGGATAGAAAGGGGGAGCCGAGACAGGACAAGCACCGCGCATTGATTCATATTAAGACATAATGTTCGCAAAAGGCATGGCAGGCGCCTTACATACCCCCACGGGGTGTTGCTTCGATTCCTCGCAGGGAACAAAGGTACTGATTCTAAGGAACGCTAATCGCCCGCACCGCCGCAAGGGACGCCATCATCAACAGTGGGCTGCCCGACGTCGGCGCCAACCCCATCCAGATCAGTGGCATCGGCGGCTGGACGCAGCTGCCCCGCTCCGAGCACGGCGCGAGCTTGGAGGCTCGTAGCTGTCGTTGCTCGTCTCCGGAGTCGCGAGGAGCTCGGGGGAGCCGCTGGATTCCCCAGCTCCTCCGCTGCTGCCTGAAGAGCTGCTGGAGGACCGATGGGCGGGCCAAGTCCTCGCCAGTTCGTTGCCCCTGCCGCTCTCCCTGGGGCAGCACTCTAGCCGGCGTCCTTCAGCATCGAAGACCTGGAAGAACATTAGGGAGGCGTCGTCGTATTCAATATGAATTACGAGGGCACCTACCGTCCGGCAGACCCGGGCGATTTCGCCCCAGCCCCGGGTCATGAAGACCTTGCTCGGAGCGACGACCGCGACCTCCGCTCCGGTCACAAGGGTACTGAAGTCAGCATGCTACAGCCAGAGCTCCAGAGCCCCGCTCGGCGGCATCTTGAAGGCGAAGAAAGGAGGAAGGTGAATCCAAGAGCTTGAAGGCATGGCGACTTGGAGCACGAGCTCGCAAGAGGAGCGCTCGGCATGGACTCCAGGAGGAACGACGCGCACCACCGTGACTCGCCGGTGTCGACGGCGGCACCGTCGATGTTGCTCGGCGCCTTCTCCCCCAGGACCCACGACGTGGGCGTGCATGGGTAGCGGAAACCCAGGCGGCTGCCGCTCGTACCAGGGCCTCGGTGCCTCCTGCTGAGCACCCTCATCTTGGTGGCAGAGGACCAGCCGCTTCTTCGGTGGAAGTGGGTCAGGACCCTCTCGGGGGGCCTTTCCCTTCTCTTCTGCAGAAAACCGGAGGATTGGTGCCATTGGCGTAAGGAGGAGCAAGAACAAGGAAGAAGAAGGAAAGGAGCAGCAGGAAGGGATGGACTGAAGGGGCTCACGCAGCCCCATACTTATAGCCGGAGGAGGCCAACCGCCGAGCACCACGATCGCAGGTAATCATGACCGGTTTCTCTGCATGCAGGGACTTGTCAAGTCGTGCGATCACTGAGGCGTCGTGGGGAAGCGCAGACGCCCACGTCCAATCATTCGCCATGCGGCGCCCAAGGCCGCAGGCTGTTGGGCTCGTGGCGCTTCGCGCTCGCCCCTTCGCTTCCCTGCTAGGCCAAGCCCGGGCGCGCCTTGGGCCCGGGGGCTACTGTCGGCGTTCTGGGAATGGGGGTCCCCAGACTTGCCTGCTTGCGGCCTGCAGCATGGCTCAAGTGGGGGCCCAGCGCGGCCCATCTTCATCAGCTCAAGCTCAAGACCCTCGCGAGGGGCCAAGCCTCGCGGGGCGGACGACCGGAAGCTTCCTTAGAGGCAGCCTCATCAGGCAGGCTCGCGAGGAGGTGGAGAGATCAAGGCAGGGGTACCTCGCGAGGAGCCCGTGACGCAAGCCATGACGATCGAGATCAGGCGAGCGCCAGGCGGGCACCGGCCTACGCAGTGTCCTTGTTTCCCCTTTGGTGCAAAGGGGGAAAGCACAGGCCAAGGCATCGGGCAAAGGTTACCATTCCGGTGCAACGAGACCAAGACCAGCAGGGCGGCAGGACGGAGGTCACCGCGGAGCCCAAGACGGCGTCATCACCAGTGCTTTTGGCAGTGGAAGACCACCTTTGGTCAGGATAACTTGTACTAGATGTTCCCCTTCAAAATGGCCAATTGTTGGCGCCCTTCCCGCTCATTATTTGGGGAGAGGCCCAGGGCCTCTATAAATAGAGCTAGCCACCACAGAGTAAAAAAGGGATCAAGAGATCTGGTAGAACCCTAGCGAAGAAATATCTAAACAAGGAGAGAAAACATCTAGAGATCAGAAAGAGAGAGAGGCGACCAAAATCTCCCAAGCAGTTCATCGCACCAGCTCAAGAACACCTCTCGCGAGGCTGTTCTTCCTTTGTACTGTTTATCATCAGCCCGTGAGGCAATCCACCACACCACACACTGGAGTAGGGTATTACACCACAACGGTGGCCCGAACCAGTATAAACCTCGTGTCCCTTGTGTTGTTCGTTGTTTCCAGCTTAGATCACGCGAGGAGATTGGACGTAGATCGGTAGGGGAGAGATCTCCATGTGCACCCCAGTGTTCGAACCTCAAGGGTCTGCCGGAACCCGAAATCTGACACCTTCCCTTTGTGTTCGGCATTGAGCTTGTCGGCTTGTTTGAAAACCCAGCAATTTCTGTTGGTATGGTTGGCGGTTTTGTCAGGGCTGCCATGATCTAGTATCTTGTCTAAACTGGATGTATCGTCTCTATTTGCCTTGAATGGCTTCTTCCGTTGACCGGATTTGAGGCCACTGAATCCGGTGTTGACCGTCGTGTCTTGGGTTCCTGTGTTATTGTTTCGACGCTTGTTTTTATTTCGTCGTTGCTTGCCATTGCCGTCCCTGGCTTCAGAGGTGCCAGGGTCGCTGGTGCTATTGCTTCTATGAGCAAGCCAGCTATCTTCTCCCACGTAAAAGCGGGTCATTAGTGAGGTAAGATCCACCATGGACTTAGGTCTTTCTTGGCCGAGGTGACGGGCAAGCCACTCACCTCGGACGCTATGTTTAAAGGCCGCGAGGGCTTCGGCATCCAGACAGTCGACGATTTGGTTCTTCTTAACTAAGAACATAGTCCAAAGTTTTCTGGCAGACTCTCCAGCGTTCGGAGGCCGGACATATGTACCTTGGAAATTGTCACGAAAGGTGTCTTCCAAGTCTTCCCAGTTGCCAATGGAGTTCTCTGAGAGGCTGTTTAGCCAGTGCCGGGGTGGTCCCTTTAATTTTTGTGGGAGGTATTGAAAGCACAAGTGATCCTTGGGTGATTTTGGTAATTAATGTCAACATATATCTTGTTGGACTAATACTTTCATCTAGCATATTTCAGATAAGTCCAACAGTGGAGTGGCATGGACTAGAGGATGTGGGACCCCTTCAAGATGATGAAGACAAATGATTGGCTCAATCTCAAAGCTCAGGACTCTACATTTTTTATTTTAGTCATCCAAGATCACATTGAGTCCATAGGAAATCCAATACTATTAAGAGGGGATGAGGTGTTGCTTAATGGCTTGCTATCTCAAAGTGCTTAGTGATATGCTCCAAAGCCCTCAACCACTTTCTCACATCCACATTTGTCCCAAACCAAAAGTCAAACTCGGCCCCACCGAAACTTTCTATCCGGCGCCACCGAGTTCTCTTGACATAGCCACTGCCAGAAACCCTAATCAATTCGGTCTCACCGATGGGATCTCGGTCTCATCGAGATGGGCTTGCAAACTCTCTGTTGCCTATTGCATTAATTTCGGTCTCACCAAAATATGAAATCGGTCCCACCGAGTTTGCTTGGCCAACTCTCTGTTTTGCTTATTACCCAAATCGGTCCCACCGAGTTTGTGTAATTGGTCCAACCGAGATAAGGCTTTACCCTAACCCTAGCACATCGGTCCCACCGAGTTGATCATGTCAGTCCCACCAAAAATCCTAACGTTCATATTTTGAACTAAATCGGTCCGACCGAGTTATATGATTCGGTCCCACCGAGTTTGGTGATTTGTGTGTAACGGTTAGATTTTGTGTGGAGGCTATATATACCCCTCCACCCACTCTTCATTCGTGGAGAGAGCCATCAGAACATGCCTACACTTCCAACATACATTTTCTGAGAGAGAACCACCTACACTTGTGTTGAGGTCAAGATATTCCATTCCAACCACATAAATCTTGATCTCTAGCCTTCCCCAAGTTGCTTTCCACTCAAATCATCTTTCTACCAAATCCAATCCTATGAGAGAGAGTTGAGTGTTGGGGAGACTATCATTTGAAGCACAAGAGCAAGGAGTTCATCATCAACACACCATCTATTACCTTTTGGAGAGTGGTGTCTCCTAGATTGGTTAGGTGTCACTTGGGAGCCTCCGTCAAGATTGTGGAGTTGAACCAAGGAGTTTGTACGGGCAAGGAGATCGCCTACTTCGTGAAGATCTACCCTAGTGAGGCAAGTCCTTCGTGGGCGATGGCCATGGTGGGATAGACAAGGTTGCTTCTTCGTGGACCCTTCGTGGGTGGAGCCCTCCGTGGACTCGCGCAACCGTTACCCTTTGTGGGTTGAAGTCTCCATCAACGTGGATGTATGATAGCACCACCTATCGGAACCACACCAAAAATCTCCATGTCTCCAATTGCGTTTGCACACTCCAATCCCATCCCTTTACATTCTTGCAACTTGCATGATTTACTTTCCGCCGCTCATATACTCTTTTCATGCTTGCTTGATATGTATTGTGAATGTTTAAACTTGTGCCAAAACTCCACTTTAACTTAAAGAAATTAAAAATTGTAACTTTTCTTGCTAAGAGTCTATTCACCCCCCCTCTAGACACCTCTTCTTGATCCTTTCAATTGGTATCAGAGCATTGGTCTCCATTGCTTTGGTTTAAACACCTTTGGAGGAAGATGGATGAGTCTACATTGGGGAGTCTTAGGCGTAGAGTGCCTATACTTGATGGAGAGTACTTTCATGAGTGGAAAAATGAGATGCTTGAGATTTTCAATGAATATCATTTGAACAAGTACATTACTAGCCCTTGTGCACCTCATGTTGATCCTTTGCATCCTACCCTTGATGAGTCTATTGACATGATCCGTAATCTTAGAACTGTCAATTTAATCACTAGAGGTTTGCCTAGAAACTTACTTGCTAGCTTGCCTACTCTTGATTGTGCCTACACCTTGTGGAGATTCCTTGAGGAACGATTCCCAAATTATTCCTTGAAATATATAGATGAGATTCTTCATAAGTCTATTGCCTTGAGTAAGATGAGTTCCAATGATCCCAAATTTGGTGATTGCTTATTTGAGCTTACTAATCTTAGAGTGCAAAAGGAGATGTTGGAATCATTAGCAATATCATTTCCGAAGTCATTAGAATTCATAGAGATGAACACTGTTACGGTCATACTTCTAATGAATCACTCTCTCTAGGAATTGATCAATCACATGATAATGTTGAACATGGATACTATGATGATAGTGACTATGATCTTGATGATGCAATGGGACACTTTGGTCTTATGGATAATCTTCGCGGCTACACGGCTGGAGGAAAGGAATGGGTCCTTGATAGTGGATGTACTGATCATATGACCGGAGACAAAGATATGTTTCGTGAGCTTGCTGAAAACAACGGCCCTCGAAAGTATGTCACTTTCGGTGATAACTCAAAGGGTAAGGTGGTTGGCCTTGGTAAGGTGGCCATCTCACATGATAGCTCCATACAAAATGTTATGCTCGTTGAATCTCTTGGCTACAATTTACTTTCCGTATCTAGACTTGCTGACTTTGGTTTCAATGTCCTATTTACTGAAGTAGATTGCCAAGTGTTTCGTAGATATAACCATAAAATGGTCTTTACCGGTACACGTAGAGGTGATCTTTACATTGTTGATTTCACTAAAAAGGCTCAACCTAGAACTTGCCTAATTGCTAAATCCTCGAAAGGTTGGTTGTGGCATAGAAGGTTAGGTCATGTGGGCATGCGAAATCTTGATAAGCTTATTAAAGGTGATCATATCCTTGGAGTAAAAGATGTTATATTTGACAAGGATAGACTTTGTAGTGCTTGTCAAGCAAGAAAACAAGTTGGAGGAAGTCACCCCATGAAGAACATTATGACCACAAGAAGACCGCTCGAGCTACTTCATATGGATCTTTTTGGTCCCAATGCCTATAAGAGTCTCGGTGGTAACTTATTCGGTCTAGTTATAGTTGATGATTTTTCAAGATTTACGTGGGTGTTCTTTCTTGATGATAAATCGCAGGTCCAAAAGATCTTCAAGAACTTCGCTAGGAAGGCCCAAAATCAATTTGAATTTAAGATCAAGAAGGTTCGCAACAACAATGGAATGGAGTTCAAGAACGCAAATGTGGACACCTTTCTTGACGAAGAAGGGATTTCACACGAGTTTTCGGCTACGTACACGCCTCAACAAAATGGAGTTGTTGAGAGGAAGAACCGAACTCTTATTGAGATGGCAAGAACGATGCTTGATGAGTACAAGACTCCAAAACACTTTTGGGCGGAAGCCGTTGAGACAGCTTGTCATGCAACAAATCGCTTGTATCTTCACAAGCTACTCGGCAAGACGGCTTATGAGCTCCTCACCGGTAACAAACCCCAAGTTGGATACTTTCGAGTATTTGGCTCAAAGTGTTACATTCTTGATAAGCATCGTCATTCTAAATTTGCTCCTAAATCTCACGAAGGTTTCCTACTTGGTTATGGCTCAAACTCTCACACTTACCGTCTCTACAACAATTTCACCCGAAAGGTTGAAGAAACGGTAGATGTGAAGTTTGATGAATCTAACGGCTCGCAAGTAGAGCAATTGCCAATTGATGTAGGAGATAAAGATCCTTCGAAATCAATCCAAGACTTGTCTATTGGCAAGATCCGTCCAACGGAGGTGAAGGAGAGTACCTCGTCCGTCCAAGTGGAAGCCTCTACCTCACGACAAGGTGAACCAAGAGTTGATACGGAAGCATCCACGAGTGGGACACATCAAGATGAAGAAAACGAGGAAGTACACCAAGATGAACCTCATCAACCTCCTTCTCCACCACGACAAGAGAACGACAACGTCAACAATGAAGAAGGCCAAGAAAAAGGACAAGATGATGAAGAAGATGTTCCACCCCGACCCAAGCAAAATCTCTCACGAGTTCGAGCAAGAGTCGCTAGAGACCATCCCGTCGAGCAAATCTACAATGATATTAAAACCGGGAGAATCACTCGCTCTAAAACTCGTTTTTCTAATTTTTGTGAACATTATTCATTCATCTCTAGCATTGAACCTATGAAGGTTGAAGAAGCATTGGACGATCCGGATTGGATAAATGCCATGCATGAAGAGCTACACAACTTTGAGAGAAACCAAGTGTGGACATTGGTCGAGAAGCCCGACAACAACCACAACATCATTGGTACCAAATGGGTGTTTCGCAACAAGCAAGACAAAGATGGTCAAGTCGTCTACAACAAAGATCGTCTCGTCGCCCAAGGCTACACTCAAGTCGAAGGTATGGACTACGGTGAGACATATGCCCCCGTTGCTAGACTTGAGTCCATCCGCATCTTACTTGCCTATGCTAATCACCATGATATCACTTTATACCAAATGAACATTAAGAGTGCTTTTCTAAACGGTGAGATTGAGGAGGAGGTTTATGTTAAACAACCTCCCGGCTTCATCAATCCTAAGAAACCCGATCATGTTTACAAACTTCACAAAGCTCTTTATGGTCTTAAACAAGCTCCTAGAGCATGGTATAAATGCTTGACCAAGTTCCTTATTGAAAAAGGTTTTGAGATTGGAAAGATAGATTCTACTCTTTTTACTAAAAGGATTAATGGTGAATTATTTGTATGCCAAATTTATGTTGATGATATCATATTTGGCTCAACTAACCCTCATTTTAGTGAGAAGTTTGGAAAACTAATGTCGGAGAAGTTTGAGATGTCTATGATGAGTGAACTCAAGTTCTTTCTTGGTTTGCAAATCAAGCAAACTAAGGAAGGCACCTTTGTCTCTCAAACAAAGTACACCAAGGACTTATTCAAGAAGTTCAACATGCAAGAAAGCAAAGGTATGAAAACTCCCATGCCTACTAGTGGACATCTTGATTTGACTAAGGATGGTAAACCGGTTGATCAAAAGGTTTATCGATCTATGATTGGATCATTGTTATATATATGTGCCTCTTGTCCCGATATTATGCTAAGTGTCTGCATGTGTGCACGATATCAAGCGGCCCCCAAAGAATGTCATCTTAAGGCTGTGAAAAGGATAGTGAGATACTTAATACATACACCAAATTTTGGCATTTGGTATCCTAAGAGGTCCTCTTTTGATCTTGTTGGCTATTCCGACTCGGACTATGCCGGAGACAAGGTTGATAGAAAGTCCACTTCGGGCACTTGTCAATTTCTTGGTAGATCTCTTGTGTCTTGGTCTTCCAAGAAACAAAACTCGGTATCCTTATCCACCGCCGAAGCGGAATACATTGCCGCCGGTTCATGTTGTGCTCAATTACTTTGGATGACCCAAACTCTTAAAGATTATGGGATCAATGTGAAACATGTTCCATTGCTTTGTGACAATGAGAGTGCTATTAAGATTGCTCACAATCCCGTGCAACATTCTCGAACTAAGCATATTGAAGTTCGTCACCATTTCATTCGAGATCATGTTGCTAATGGGGACATTGATCTTAAACATGTTCGTACCAATAAGCAATTGGCGGATATATTCACCAAACCGCTTGATGAGAAAGTCTTTTGCCATTTGAGAGGTGAATTGAACATCATTGATGCTTCAAACTTGGAGTAGGAACTCCATTTGGATACATGCAAGGCATGATCCTATGACTAATCCTTGACTTTTCTCTTATGATGATGATCATATGTCTTGGATATATTTGCACCCTTGCATGCTATCTAACCTTTGTAGGTACTTGGATGAATCTAAATCTACGAGATTGCAACTCACTCACATCTTAAGCAATCTCTACATCACCAAGTCTCTACTCCATGGTGGTTGAAAACAAGGAAGCATGAAATCCTCAACATATCCTTTGACAAATTCTATGTATCAAATTTCATTTGGTGTCAAATTTCAGTATTGTCATTTTGGATACACAAGTGCTCTTCCTTGCAAAACTAACCCATGTAGGTAGATGAACTCAACTCCAAGTGGTGCTCCCAACCATTCTTGCGCTACATCAACTTTGAGCACCCCATGCAAGTTCAACTACATGATCAAGATCAAGACAACCACCCAAGGTATGTCATTCCATCTTAGAGAAGCTTTACCTCAATACATAGGTCAAAGCAACTCAACAAGATGTGAATACATCAAATGCTTAAACGAAAAATGGTAACCCCATTTTGAGCTTAAATGATGAGTATGACTTACGATCAAGTGTTCTCAACATAGGTGACTTTGTCACCGCCCAATTCTAGATGAAGTTCTCTAGTGTTTCCTTGAGTTTTTGTATACTTCATCTAGATTTTCTTTTCTTTGTTGTAGTCCTGCATTTCCCTGCATCCAATTCCTTGAAAATCTTTCATTTAATTCCTTGCAAATCTTTGTGAGATCTTATTTGCCTAGTGAGCTGAGGTGACAAGTGTTCTCTCTGTGTTGGACTCGGTCATACCGATCTGTTGCTTTCGGTCACACCGAACCAACTCGGTGCCACCGAAGACTACAACTCGGTATCACCGATTTCACTACAGAGAAGACAATTTGCCATTTGTTCATATAGTTTTATTCCACCTCCACTCGATGATTCTTGTCCTCTACCAGCGTCACAATCTATATGTTGCTTTGCTCTGTGACTCAAGGACCAAACCTATTTGACTCACACTCCAGAAGATCCCTTCTCGGAAATTGATGTCAAAGGGGAGAGAGATCACATCAAAGCTTATTATCTTCAAAGGGGGAGAAAAAGAAATAGGGGGAGAAAGAGAAAAAGGGAGAGAGAGGTAATCACATCAAAGGCCCTAGATGCTTGGTATTCAAGAGGAGAGAAGTCACATATCTTTAAGAGGGGAAAGACATTTCTATGTTATAGTTATGATCTATTTTGCTCTAATTTTGTTTCCCTATGTTCTCCCATTATCCAATACAAGATTCAGGGGGAGAAAGACTGCTAGGGAAGGAAATCTGTGAATTCATTGCATATCTTTACCTTTTGGGGACATGTCTATATCAAATAGAGTACTCGGTACTCACTCACTACATGTCATCCCAGTCTTGGTACTCTTGTGGTTTCTTTTGTTTGCTCTGGCTTGTAGTCGTATCTGTGTTATCTAACCTTGTTTGCTCAGGTTCATTTCCTCCTAAGCCAACTCAAGACCGCAAGGTAAGTATATGCATGCAACTCATGTGCATGAGGACTTCTTGCTGATGTACATATTGTTTGCAAGAAAGACTCATGAGCATGTAAGTACATTTCCTATATTTACAACTTTTGCTCTGATGCATATAGACAAGATACATGTAACACATTGCTTACTCTGTCATGATATGCATTCACATGCTCTTATATTCCATATTTACATGATTGCATAAATATAGGGGGAGCCTATGCATGTTACATGTCTCTCCAGAGCTTTACTTGTTATTCTCTATATCTTTATCTAAAGCTTTGATGCATGTTGTCATCAATTACCAAAAGGGGGGAGATTGAAAGCACAAGTGCTCCCTGGGTGATTTTGGTAATTAATGTCAACATATCTCTTGTTGGACTAATACTTTCATCTAGCATATTTCAGATAAGTCCAACAGTGGAGTGGCATGGACTAGAGGATGTGGGACCCCTTCAAGATGATGAAGACAAATGATTGGCTCAAGCTCAAAGCTCGGGACTCTACATTTTTCATTTTAGTGATCCAAGATCACATTGAGTACATAAGAAAGCCAATACTATTAAGAGGGGATGAGGTGTTGCTTAATGGCTTGCTTGCTCAAAGTGCTTAGTGATATGCTCCAAAGCCCTCAACCACTTTCTCACATCCACATTTGTCCCAAACCAAAAGTCAAACTCGGCCCCACCGAAACTTCCTATCCGGCGCCACCGAGTTCTCTTGACATACCCACTGCCAAAAACCCTAATCAATTCGATCTCACCGATGGGATCTCGGTCTCAGCGAGATGGGCTTGCAAACTCTCTGTTGCCTATTGCATTAATTTCGGTCTCACCAAAATATGAAATTGGTCCCACCGAGTTTGCCTGACCAACTCTTTGTTTTGCTTATTACCCAAATCGGTCCCACCGAGTTTGTGTGATCGGTCCAACCGAGATAAGGCTTTACCCTAACCCTAGCACATCAGTCCCACCGAGTTGATCATGTCGGTCCCACCGAAAATCCTAACGTTCACATTTTGAACTAAATCGGTTCGACCGAGTTATATGATTCGGTCCCATCGAGTTTGGTGATTTGTGTGTAACGGTTAGATTTTGTGTGGAGGCTATATATACCCCTCCAAACACTCTTCATTCGTGGAGAGAGCCATCAGAACATGCCTACACTTCCAACTTACATTTTCTGAGAGAGAACCACCTACACTTGTGTTGAGGTCAAGATATTCCATTCCAACCACATAAATCTTGATATCTAGCCTTCCCCAAGTTGCTTTCCACTCAAATCATCTTTCTACCAAATCCAATCCTATGAGAGAGAGTTGAGTGTTGGGGAGACTATCATTTGAAGCACAAGAGCAAGGAGTTCATCATCAACACACTATTTATTACCTTTTGGAGAGTGGTGTCTCCTAGATTGGCTAGATGTCACTTGGGAGCCTCCGTCAAGATTGTGGAGTTGAACCAAGGAGTTTGTACGAGCAAGGAGATTGCCTACTTCGTGAAGATCTACCCTAGTGAGGCAAGTCCTTCGTGGGCGATGGCCATGGTGGGATAGACAGGGTTGCTTCTTCGTGGACCCTTCGTGGGTGGAGCCCTCCGTGGACTTGCATAACCGTTACCCTTTGTGGGTTGAAGTCTCCATCAATGTGGATGTACGATAGCACCACCTATCGGAACCATGCCAAAAATCTCTATGTCTCCAATTGTGTTTGCACACTCCAATCCCATCCCTTTACATTCTTGCAACTTGCATGATTTACTTTCCGCTACTCATATACTCTTGTCATGCTTGCTTGATATGTATTGTGAATGTTTAAACTAGTGCCGATACTCCATTTCAACTTAAAGAAATTAAAAACTGCAACTTTTCTTGCTAAGAGTCTATTCACCCCCCTCTAGGAACCTCTTCTCGATCCTTTTAGGTATTTGATGGCATGGAGATCATCACCGTGGGCCATGTGGATATGGAGAAGGAAATCCTCAATCCATACTGCGGGGTTAGTTGTTCCATCTTATGATTCGATATTCATAGGTTTAAACCCTTCTGGGAATTCGTGCTCCATTACTTCCTCGGTGAAGCATAGGGGGTGTGCGGTGCCTCTATAATGGGGACGTCGCGGCGGAGTTCGGCGGACGTCTCAATGCGGTTTTCGCCCCGAGTGGGGTTGTTTTCATCACGCCGGGCCTGATAGATGTCCTCTCGTGTTGGGGCACGTCCCCTTGACCCGTATATTGATCTGGCTAGGTCTTCCCTAGTGTCCAGGTCCTGCCGTAGGTCGTAATTGTGATCCTGGGCCACTGTCTTCCTGCCTTTACGGTGGGGAATGTGGGCTGGTGTTCGGCTTGGGTAGCCTTTCTATCTTGGCCACGCGGTGGCCGATCTGGTTTATCGGTTGTGTTTCACGCTGTTGTTAGGGGCTCCCGCGCCTCAACGTTGAATTGGGGTGACAACTTATGCTTCGGGTAGCTTTTGGTTGGTCGTGTGAGGCCGTATTCCTCGGCTGCTAGGACATTAGTCCATCTATCATTTAGCGTATCCCGTTCGGCTTGAAGCAATTGCTGCTTCCTTTTCAGGCTCCTCGCGGTTGCAATGAGCTGTTGCTTAAAGCGTTCTTGCGTGAGATGTTCCTCTGGCATGATGAAGTCTTCATCGTCGAGGCTTATTTCGTCTTTGAAGGTGGCACATAATTGCTGTCGTCCGAGTCCTTGTCTCCGACTGGCTTGCCAGGGTTACCCTGCCCCTCCACCCTATCGTCCTGTTCGGATGTTGGTTCGACGGGGGCGTCTGGGTCTTCGGCATTCTCTGGAGTGTTATCGTCTCCATTGTCGGTATTACTTTCTTTGTTGCGGCATGATTTTGAACGGCATCGCTGGTGCCACTGCTTTGGTGGTTTATCAGTGTTATTGTCCTTGATTGGATCCTTAGTGCCTTCATCGCCATCCTCTTTTGGCATATCCACCATGTATACGTCGTATGTGGAGGTGGCCGCCCAGCATCGGGTGTGCAGGGGTTTTTGGCTTTATTCATCTGTTGCATTGGCGTCCATACCATAGATGTCTTCGGAGGTATGGTCAAGCATGTCGGTTAGGTCCTCGCCAGTGGCTACACTACAAAAAAAAGACACATCCATGACATTTTGGGCCGAACGAATTTTTTTTGTCATACATATGACACTTCTATGACGATAATTGTGACAAAACCCGGTATCATCATATATGTGGTGGGCTCCTACTTCTATGACAGAAAATGGGCTTTTCGTCCTAGGCGGGCCGGAGACGCAGCTGCATGACATTCTTTGGGTCGTCCATGACGGAAAAAACCGTGGTAGAAGCGAGGGGGAGGAAAATTAGCGGGAGTTCCCGGTTACGGTGGGAGGTCGGGGTCCGAGCGATGCACGTTTCTCTCATACACGTACACACGTGTGTGCGAGGCGTTGGCTCTAACTGAAGCCGAGCGAGGCGTTGGGCTCTAACTGAACCCGAGCGATTGCACTGCAGGCTACGTGTTACTGAACCCGAGCGATTGATCGATGGCTGTTAATTGAACTCGATCGAGCGATTCCTTCGCTACTGCTGCTAACTGAAGCCGATCGATGCTGGCTCTGGGATGAACAGTGAGCGTTACGGGGGCGTTTGGATGAACAGTGAGAGGTGGCGTTGCCTCTGGATGAACAAGACCCCATGGTGTGGTGGAGGGCTGGATGAACAGTAGACGGTGGAGGGGTGCCCATGGAGGGCTGGTTGAATAGGACCCCGTGGTGTGGAGGGCTGGATGAACAGTAGACGATGGAGGGGTGCCCGTGGAGGGGTGGTTGAACAGTAGTCGATGGAGTAGCGCGTGCTACCTCTTGAGCAGTGCGTTGGATTTCCTCGAAGAGGAGAGGATGATGCAGCAAAGTAGCGTAAGTATTTCCCTCAGTTTTTTAGAACCAAGGTATCAATCCAGTAGGAGGCTACGCACGAGTCCCTCGTACCTACACAAAAACAATAGCTCAACGCAACCAACGCGCTTAGGGGTTGTCAATCCCTTCATGGTCACTTACGAAAGTGAGATCTGGTAGATATGATAAATAATATTTTTGGTATTTTTGGTATAGAGATGCAAAGTGAAAAGTAAAAGGCAAAGTAAAAAAGCAAAGCAATAATAAAGTGATGGAGATTGATATGATGAGAAAGAGACCCGGGGGCCATAGGTTTCACTAGTGGCTTCTCTCAAGAGCATAAGTATTCTACAGTGGGTGAACAAATTACTGTTGAGCAATTGACAGAATTGAGCATAGTTATGAGAATATCTAGGTATGATCATGTATATAGGCATCACGTCCGAGACAAGTAGACCGACTCCTGCCTGCATCTACTACTATTACTCCACTCATCGACCGCTATCCAGCATACATCTAGAGTATTAAGTTAAAAACAGAGTAACGCCTTAAGCAAGATGACATGATGTAGAGGGATAGTTTCATGCAATATGATAAAAAAAACATCTTGTTATCCTCGATGGCAACAATACAATACGTGCCTTGCTGCCCCTTCTGTCATTGGGAAAGGACACCGCAAGATCGAACCCAAAGCTAAGCACTTCTCCCGTGGCAAGAAAAACCAATCTAGTAGGCCAAACCAAACTGATAATTCGAAGAGACTTGCAAAGATAACCAATCATACATAAAAGAATTCAGATAAGATTCAAATATTATACATAGATAGACTGGATCATAAACCCACAATTCATCGGTCTCAACAAACACACCACAAAAAGAAGATTACATCGAATAGATCTCCACAAGAGAGGGGGAGAACATTGTATTGAGATCCAAAAAGAGAGAAGAAGCCATCTAGCTACTAACTATGGACCCGTAGGTCTAAAGTAAACTACTCACACTTCATCGGAGGAGCTTGGATGATGATGTAGAAGCCCTCCGTGATCGATGCCCCCTCCGGTGGAGCTCCGGAACAGGACCTAAGATGGGATCTCGTGGATACAGAAAGTTGCGGCGGTGGAATTAGGTTTTTTGGCTCCATATCTGATCGTTTGGGGGTACGTGGATATATATAGGAGGAAGAAGTACGTCGGTGGAGCAACAGGGGGCCGGCGCGCCCCCCTACCTCGTGGCCTCCTATTAATTGGCTTGACATAGGGTCCAAGTCTCCTGAGTTGTATTCAGTGAGAAAATCATGTTCCCGAAGGTTTCATTCCGTTTGGACTCCATTTGATATTCTTTTTCTTTGAAACCCTAAAACAGGCAAAAAAAAAATAGCAATTCTGGGCTGGGCCTCCGGTTAATAGGTTAGTCCCAAAAATAATATGAAAGTAGATAATAAAGTCCAATAATGTCCAAAACAGTAGATAATATACCATGGAGCAATCAAAAATTATAGATACGTTGGAGACGTATCAAGCATCCCCAAGCTTAATTCCTGCTCGTCCTCGAGTAGGTAAATGATAAAAACAGAATTTTTTATGCGGAGTGCTACTTGGCATAATTTCAATGTAAATCTTCTTAATTGTGGTATGAATATTCAGATTCAAAAGATTCAAGACAAAAGTTCATGTTGACATAAAAATAATAATACTTCAAGCATACTAACAAAGCAATTATGTCTTCTCAAAATAACATGGCCAAAGAAAGCTATCCCTACAAAATCATATAGTATGGCTATGCTCTATCTTCACCACACAAAGTATTTAAATCATGCACAACCCCGATGACAAGCCAAGCAATTGTTTCATACTTTTGCCATTTTCAAAACTTTTTTGATCTTCACGCAATACATGAGTGTGAGCCATGGATATAGCACTATATGTGGAATAGAATGGTGGTTGTGGAGAAGACAAAAAGAGGGGAAGATAGTCTCACATCAACTAGGCGTATCAACGAGCTATGGAGATGCCCATCAATAGATATCAATGTGAGTGAGTAGGGATTGCCATGCAACGGATGCACTAGAGCTATAAGTATATGAAAGCTCAACTAAAGAAACTAAGTGGGTGTGCATCCAACTCGCTTGCTCACGAAGACCTAGGGTATTTTTAGGAAGCCCATCATTGGAATATACAAGCCAAGTTCTATAATGAAAAATTCCCACTAGTATATGAAAGTGACAGAATGAGAGACTCTCTATCATGAAGATCATGGTGCTACTTTGAAGCACAAGTGTGGTAAAAGGATAGTAACATTGTCCCTTCTCTCTTTTTCTCTCATTTTTTGGGCCTTCTCTTTTTTTGGCCTCCTTTTCTCTTTCTTTATTTTTCATCCGGAGTCTCATCCCGACTTGTGGGGGAATCATAGTCTCCATCATCCTTTCCTCACTTGGGACAATGCTCTAAAAATGATGATCATCACACTTTTTAATTTTCTTACAACTCAACAATTACAACTCAATACTTAGAACAAAATACGACTCTATATGAATGCCTCCGGCGGTGTACCGGGATATGCAATGAATCAAGAGAGACATGTATGAAAGAATTATGAATGGTGGCTTTGCCACAAATATGATGTCAACTACATGATCATGCTAGCAATATGACAATGATGGAGCGTGTCATAATGAACAGAACGGTGGAAAGTTGCATGGCAATATATCTCGGAATGGCTATGGAAAGGCCATGATAGGTAGGTATGGTGGCTGTTTTGAGGAAGGTATTTGGTGGGTGTATGATACCGGCGAAAAGTGCGCGGTATTAGAGAGGCTAGCAATGGGGGAAGGAAGGAAAGTGCGTATAATCCATGGACACAACATTAGTCATAAAGAACTCATATACTTATTGCAAAAATCTAGAAGTTATCAAAGCAAAGTATTACGCGCATGCTCCTAGGGGGATAGATTGGTAGGAAAAGGCCATCGCTCGTCCCCGACCGCCACTCATAAGGAAGACAATCAATAAATAAATCATGCTCTGACTTCATCACATAACGGTTCACCATACGTGCATGCTATGGGAATCACAAACTTTAACACAAGCATTTCTCAAATTCACAACTGCACAACTAGCATGACTCTAATATCACCATCCTCATATCTCAAAACAATTATCAAGCATCAATTTTTTTCTTAGTATTCAACGCACTCAAAAGAAAGTTTTACAAATCTTGAATACCAAGCATATTATTATTAAGCAAATTACCATGCTATTAAGACTCTCAAAATAATCTAAGTGAAGCATGAGAGATCAATAGTTTCTATAAAACAAATCAACCACCGTGCTCTAAAAGATATAAGTGAAGCACTAGAACAAAATTATATAACTCAAAAGATATAAGTGAAGCACATAGAGTATTCTATCAAATTCCAAATTATGTATGGCTCTCTCAAAAGGTGTGTACAGCAATGATTATTGTGGTAGACTAACAAGAAAAGACTCAAATCATAAAAGACTCTCCAAGCAAAACACATATCATGTGGTGAATAAAAATATAGCTCCAAGTAAAGTTACCGATAGAAGTAGACGAAAGAGGGGATGCCTTCCGGGGCATCCCCAAGCTTTGGCTTTTAGGTGTCCTTAGATTATCTTGGGGGTGCCATGGGAATACCCAAGCTTAGGCTCTTGCCACTCCTTGTTCCATAATCCATCAAATCTTTACCCAAAACTTGAAAACTTCACAACACAAAACCTAAAGTAGAAAATGTCGTGAGCTCCATTAGCGAAAGAAAACAAAATACCACTTAAAGGTACTGTAATGAACTCATTATTTATTTATATGGGTGTTATACCTACTGTATTCCAACTTCTTGTGGTTTATAAACTATTTTATTAGCCATAGATTCATCAAAATAAGCAAACAACACACGAAAAACAGAATCTGTCAAAAACAGAACAGTCTGTAGTAATCTGTAGCCAGCACAAGATCTGGAACCCCAAAAATTCTAAAATAAATTTCTGGACGTGAGGAATTTATCTATTAATCATCTTCAAAAATAATTAACTAAATATCACTCTCCAAATAAAAATTACAGCAGTTCTCGTGAGCGCTAAAGTTTCTGTTTTTTACAGCAAGTTCAACAAGACTTTCCCCATGTCTTCCCAACGGTTCTACTTGGCACAAACACTAATTAAACACAAAAAACACAACCAAAACAGAGGATAAATAATTTATTAATTACTAAACAGGATCAAAAAGCAAGGAATAAAAATAAAATTGGGTTGCCTCCCAACAAGCGCAATCGTTTAACGCCCCTAGCTAGGCATAACAAGCAAGAATAGATCTAGGTATTGCCATCTTTGGTAGGAAATCCATAAGTGGATCTCATGATAGATTCATAAGGTAATTTTATTTTCTTTCTAGGGAAGTGTTCCATGCCCTTTTTTAGTGGAAATTGGAATCTAATATTCCCTTCCTTCACATCAATAATTGCACCAACCGTTCTAAGGAAAGGTCTACCGAGAATAATAGGACAAGAAGGATTGCAATCTATATCAAGAACGATAAAATCTACGGACACATAATTCCTATTTGCAAAAATAAGAACATCATTAATTCTTCCCATTGGTTTCTTAATAGTGGAACCCGCAAGATGCAAGTTTAGAGAGCAATCATCAAAATTACGGAAATCTAGCAAATCACACAAAGTTTTGGGAATAGTAGAGACACTAGCACCCAAATCACACAAAGCATAAAACACATAATCTTTAATTTTAATTTTAGTAGTAGGTTTCCACTCATCATAAAGTTTTCTAGGGATAGAAACTTCCAATTCAAGTTTTTCTTCATAAGATTGCATCAAGGCATCAACGATATGTTTAGTAAACGCTTTATTTTGACTATAAGCATGAGGAGAATCTAGAACGGATTGCAACAAGGAAATACAATCAGTCAAAGAGCAATTTTCATAGTTAAATTCCTTGAAATCCATAATAGTGGGTTTAGCAACATCTAGGGTTTTAATTTCTTCAATCCGACTTTTATCAAATTTAGCATCAAGATCTAAATACTCCGAATTTTTAGAACGCCTTCTAGGTAAAGGTGGGTCATATCCAGTCCCATAATTATCAAAATTCATATTGCAAAACAAAGATTTAATCAGGGACACATCAATAACTTTTAGATCTTCATCTTTATTTTCATAGGAACTAGAAGAACACACTTTAATAAAAGGCATCTTTCATAGCACGCGTCCTAGCGGTTCTTTCCTTGCACTTGTCAATGGAAATTCTCATGGCTTTGAGAGACTCATTGATATCATGCTTAGGTGGAATAGATCTAAGTTTCAAAGAATCAATATCAAGAGCAATTCTATCAACGTTCCTAGCCAAATCATCAATCTTAAGCAATTTTTCTTCAACCAAAGCATTAAAATTATTTTGCGAAGTAATAAATTATTTAATATTAGATTCAAAATCAGAGGGCATCTTATTATAATTTCCATAAGAATTGTTGTAGGAATTACCATAATTATTAGAGGGATTACTAGGATAAGGCCTAGGGTTGAAATTTCCTCTCTACACGTTGTTACCAAAATTGTTCCTACCAACAAAATTCACATCCATAGATTCATTATTATTCTCAATCAAAGTAGACAAGGGCACATCATTAGGATCAGAAGAAACACTCTTATTAGCAAATAATTTCATAAGTTCATCCATCTTTCCACTCAAAACATTAATTTCTTCTATCGCATGCACCTTTTTAGTAGATCTTTCAGTATGCCATTGAGAATAATTAACCATAATATTATCTAGGAGTTTAGTAGATTCTCCTAAAGTGATTTCCATAAAAGTGCCTCCTGCGGCCGAATCTAAAAGATTTCTAGAAGCAAAATTCAATTCGGCATAAAAATTGTATAATCATCCACAAATTTAAACCATGAGTAGGGCAATTACGTATCATTAGTTTCATTTCTCTCCCAAGCTTGTGCAACATGTTCATGATCAAGTTACTTAAAATTCATAATATCGTTTCTAAGAGAGATGATCTTAGCGGGAGGAAAATACTTAGAGATAAAAGCATCTTTGCACTTGTTCCATGAATCAATACTATTTTTAGGCAAAGACGAAAACCAAGCTTTAGCACGATCTCTAAGCGAAAAAGGAAATAGCTTCAATTTAACAATATCATTATCCACATCTTTCTTATTTTGCATGTCACACAAATCAACAAAACTATTTAGATGGGTAGCAGCATCTTCACTAGGAAGGCTGGAGAACGGATCTTTCATGACAACATTCAGCAAAGCAGTATTAATTTCACAAGATTCAGCATCGGTAAGAGGAGCAATCGGAGTGCTAAGGAAATCATTATTGTTGGTATTGGTGAAGTCACACAATTTAGTATTATCTTGAGCCATCGCGACAAACAAGCAATCCAACACACGAGCAAACAAAAGGTAACGGGCAAAATGAGGCAAATAGAGAAAGAGAGGGAGGATAGAGAGAGAGGGCGAATAAAACGGCAAGGGTGAAGTGGGGGAGAGGAAAATGAGAGGCAAATGGCAAATAATGTAATGCGGGAGATAGGGATTGTGATGGGTACTTGGTATCTTGACTTTTGTGCAGACTCCTTGGCAACGGCGCCAGGAATTCTTCTTGCTACCTCTTGAGCACTGCGTTGGATTTCCCAGAAGAGGAGAGGATGATGCGGCAAAGTAGCGTAAGTATTTCCCTCAGTTTTTAAGAACCAAGGTATCAATCCAGTAGGAGGCTATGCACGAGTCACTCGTACCTACACAAAAACAATAGCTCAACGCAACCAACACACTTAGGGGTTGTCAATCCCTTCACGGTCACTTATGAAAGTGAGATCTGATAGAGATGATAAATAATATTTTTGGTATTTTTGGTATAGAGATGCAAAGTGAAAAGTAAAAGGCAAAGTAAAAAAGCAAATCAATAATAAAGTGATGAAGATTGATATGATGAGAAAGAGACCCGGGGGCCATAGGTTTCACTAGTGGCTTCTCTCAACAGCATAAGTATTCTACGGTGGGTGAACAAATTACTGTTGAGCAATTGACAGAATTGAGCATAGTCATGAGAATATCTAGGTATGATCATGTATATAGGCATCACGTCCGAGACAAGTACACTGACTCCTGCCTGCATCTACTACTATTACTCCACTCATCAACCGCTATCCAGCATGCATCTAGAGTAGTAAGTTAAAAACAGAGTAACGCCTTAATCTAGATGACATGATGTAGAGGGATAGTTTCATGCAATATGATAAAAACCCCATCTTGTTATCCTTGATGGCAACAATACAATACGTGCCTTGCTGCCCCTTCTGTCACTGGGAAAGGACACCACAAGATCGAACCCAAAGCTAAGCACTTCTCCCATGGCAAGAAAAACCAATCTAGCAGGCCAAACCAAACTGATAATTCGAAGAGACTTGCAAAGATAACCAATCATACATAAAAGAAATCAGATAAGATTCAAATATTATTCATAGATAGACTAGATCATAAACCCACAATTCATCGGTCTCAACAAACACACCACAAAAAGAAGATTACATCGAATAGATCTCCACGAGAGAGGGGGAGAACATTGTATTGAGATCCAAAAAGAGAGAAGAAGCCATCTAGCTACTAACTATGGACCCGTAGGTCTAAAGTAAACTACTCACACTTCATCGGAGGGGCTTGGATGATGATGTAGAAGCCCTCCGTGATCGATGCCCCCTCCGGCAGAGCTCCGGAACAGGCCCTAAGATGGGATCTCGTGGATACAGAAAGTTGTGGCGGTGGAATTAGGTTTTTGGCTCCATATCTGATCGTTTGGGGGTACGTCGATATATATAGGAGGAAGAAGTACGTCGGTGGAGCAACAGGGGGCCCACGTGGGTGGAGGGCGCGCCCCCCTACCTCATGGCCTCCTGTTAATTGGCTTGATGTAGGGTCCAAGCCCTAAAACACGTTCCCGAAGGTTTCATTCCGTTTGGACTCCGTTTGATATTCCTTTTCTTCGAAACCCTAAAACAAGCAAAAAACAGCAATTCTGGGCTGGGCCTCCGGTAAATAGGTTAGTCCCAAAAATAATATAAAAGTGGATAATGAAGCCCAATAATGTCCAAAACAGTAGATAATATAGCATGGAGCAATCAAAAATTATAGATACGTTGGAGACGTATCAGCGCGGGGTGGAGGCTGGATGAACAGGAGCCCGTGGAGGCTGGAGGAGGTCGAAGGTAGCCCGTGGAGGCTGGAGAAGGTCGACGGTGGAGATGAACAGTATCCCGTGGAGTCCCGTTTTGCGGTACGCCACACCCCTCCTGATGAACAGGACCCCCGTTTCGACCGTAGGAGGTCTGTTTCGTCCGTTTTGCGGTACGCCACACCCCTCCTGATCAACAGGACCCCCGTTTCGACCGTAGGAGGTCCGTTTCGTCCGTTTTGCGGTACGCCACACCCCTCCTGATCAACAGGACCCCCGTTTCGACCATAGGAGGTCCGTTTCCTCCGTTTTGCGGTACGCCAGACCCCTCCCGATCAACAGGACCCCGTTCCGAACGTAGGAGGTCTGTTTCCTCCGTTGTGCGGTACGCCAGGCCTCGTTTCCATCGCTTGTTTCGTCCAATCCCTCCCGATGAACACGACCACGCATTCCGTTCCGACCCAGCCGGTTGGCTCCCACGCGTTCCGTTGCCTCTCGATGAACACGACGCATTCCGTTACCTCCCCATGAACACGATGCATTCTGTTGCCTCCCCATGAACACGACGACGATGTTGTTTCTCCGTTCCGATCCAGCCATGTACACGAGCCATGGCCGTACGTATGCGCGAGTAGGTGTTCGAGACCCCGCCCATATGTACACATACGTGGCCGTATTTTCTTTCTTGCACCCTAGTTGTTGTACATACGTGTACATGCTACGTGTGCGCCTCTACTACGACACGTACACGCCTCTACTACGACACGTGCGCGCCTCTACATCCACCAGTATATATGTACGTACACGTTTGCAACCAGAATGACAACGCTACGTACGCTTAGACCAGGTGGGTCCCAACTGTCAAGCACTTCCTTGCCTACGAAGATGTAGCTGGTGGGTCCCAGCAGTCAGGGGGTGAATCGTTTTTTTTTCAGACGCACTTCCTTGCGTGCGAAGATGTAGCTGGTGGGTCCCAGCAGTCAGGGGTAAACGTTTTTTTGTGAAATACGGTGGCCCGTCCGATGGGTCCCCGCTGTCAGGTGGAGGAATAATTATTTTGCACGTAATAAGGAGGCACTTCCTTGCCGCGGCCGTGGACCCAGTTGTCAGCCTCTCCACGCACAGTTCACGTCTGATGGAAGTCGTTCCTTAACCACGTTGACCATGTCGCGCCGAGAGCACCAGGGCGGTGGACGACGGTGAGGCCTAGGAAGGGGACGACGCGGAGCCGGGGAAGACGCGGTAGTGGATGCCCACACGTAGAGGAGTACGAGGGTTCACTAATTCGTTGCGGTGTGAGGCTGCCGTCGCCGCAGAATAACAGGGGGTGTGGGTGAGTAGAGGGATGGCCTGGCCAGCGGTGGGAGTAGTAGGGGCGGTTAGGTGATACGTCTCCGTCGTATCTATAATTTTTTATTGTTCCATGCCAATATTATTCAACTTTCATATACTTTTTGGCAACTTTTTATATTATTTTTGGGACTAACATATTGATCTAGTGCCCAGTGCCAGTTCCTGTCTGTTGCATGTTTTGGGTTTTGCAGAATATCCATATCAAACGGAGTCCAAACGTAATAAAAACTGATAGACATTTTTTTTGGAATATATATGATTTTTGGGAAGAAGAATCCACGCGAGACGATGCTCGAGGGGCCCACGAGGTAGGGGGCGCGCCCCAGGGTGTCAGGCGCGCCCCTGACTCTCGTGGCCACCCCATAAGGCGATTGGAGCCCTTCTTTCGCCGCAAGAAAGCTAATTTCCGGATAGAGATCGTGTCAAAACCCAATTGGAGTTACGAATCTCCGGGAATATAAGAAACGGTGAAAGGGAAGAATCTGAGAACGCCAGAAACAGAGAGAGATAGAGAGACAGATCCAATCTCGGAGGGGCTCTCGCCCCTCCCGTGCCATGGAGGCCATGGACCAGAGGGGAAACCCTTCTCCCATCTAGGGAGGAGGTCAAGGAAGAAGAAGAAGGAGGGGGCTCTCTCCCCCTCGCTTCCGGTGGCACCGGAGTGCCACCGGGGGCCATCATCATCACCGCGATCTACACCAACACCTCCTCCATCTTCACCAACATCTCCATCACCTTCCCCCTCTATCTACAGTGGTCCACTCTCCCGCAACCTGTTGTACCCTCTACTTGAACATGGTGCTTTATGCTTCATATTATTATCCAATGATGTGTTGCCATCCTATGATGTTTGAGTAGATTTTCTTTGTCCTATCGGTGGTTGATGAATTGCTATGGTTGATTTAATTTGCTTGTGGTTATGTTGCTGTCCTTTGGTGCCCATCATATGGTTGCGCACGTGGATCACACCCTAGGGTTAGTTGTATGTTGATAGGACTATGTATTGGAGGGCAAGAGTGACAGAAGCTTCAACCTAGCATAGAAATTGATGCATACGGGATTGAAGGGGGACCAATATATCTTAATGCTATGGTTGGGTTTTACCTTAATGAACATTAGTAGTTGCGGATGCTTGCTAATAGTTCCAATCATAAGTGCATAGAATTCCAAGTCAGGGATGACATGCTAGCAGTGGCCTCTCCCACATAATACTTGCTATCGGTCTAGTAAAGTAGTCAATTGCTTAGGGGCAATTTCGCAACTCCTACCACCACTTTTCCACACTCGCTATATTTACTTTATTGTTTCTTTAACTAAACAGCCCCTACTTTTTATTTGCGTACTCTTTATTATCTTGCAAACCTATCCAACAATACCTACAAACTACTTCTAGTTTCACACTTCTTCTAGGTAAAGTGAACGTCAAGCGTGCGTAGAGTTGTATCGGTGGTCGATAGAACTTGAGGGAATATTTGTTCTACCTTTAGCTCCTCGTTGGGTTCGACACTCTTATCGAAAACTGTTGCGATCCCCTATACTTGTGGGTTATCAAGACCTTTTTCTGGCGTCGTTGCCGGGGAGCAATAGCGTGGGGTGAATATTCTCGTGTGTGCTTGTTTGCTTTATCACTAAGTAATTTTTATTTGCTGTTCTTAGTTGTTTTCTATCTTTAGTTATGGGTAGGAAATGCAAAATACCAAAAAAATTAGTTGTACCTACTGAACCAGTGATTGAAGAACCACTCAAAATCTATCACACTGCTGAAGCTTATTACTTGGATCATCTTCGATCCCTTTGTGCTCGTGCCGAAACCCCAACTAGCTTAGTTGAGGGAAATTCTTTAGATGAGCATGCTTGTTATGTGCGACACCGTATATCTGAAAAAGGGAAACTAGTATGGTGTCAAATTCAACGTTTGCAATGCTATGCTTGGAATTTATGTGAAATATATGATTTTACTTGTTGTTCTGAAAACCCTAAGAAACACCTTCCCTACCAATGTGAGTTTATTGATAATGGAATCTTATCTTCATATGCTAAGGGTGTTTATAATTACTATGATGTTCAACAAATTGAAGAATTTGTTGCTTTTAAGGGTGCTTTTGAAATTGCTTCTTTGATTGAAAAGTATGATGCTACTCTTTACAAATCTGAAAATTTTGCTATATTTAAATATTTCTATGATAATTATGCTTCTAATGCCTATGTTAAACAATATATTGAGGAATACTCCGCTGTCCAAGAAGAGACTAATATTTTGCAGGAGTCTATGGAAGAAGAAATTGATGAAACTGTGAGCTCATTGGATGAAAAAGATGAGGAGGAGAGCGAAGAACAAAAGGAGGAAGAGCGGATTGATCACCCGTGCCCACCTTCTAATGAGAGTAACTCTTCAACTCATACATTGTTTAATTCCCCTTCGTGCTTACCGAAGGATGATTGCTATGATGACTGTTATGATCCCATTGATTCTCTTGAAATATCCCTTTTTGATGATTCTTGCTATGCTTGTGGCCAAGATGCCAATATCAATTATGCTTATGGAGATGAACTTGCTATAGTTCCTTATGTTAAACATGAAATTGTTTCTATTGCACCCATGCATGATAGTCCTATTATCTTTTTGAATTCTCCCGACTACACTATATCGGAGAAGTTTGCACTTATTAAGGATTACATTGATGGGTTGACTTTTACCGTTGCACATGATGTTTTTGATAGATATAATATGCATGTGCTTGCTGCTCCTACTTGCAATTATTATGAGAGAGGAACTATATCTCCACCTCTCTATGCTTCCCACATGATAAAATTGCAAGATAATGTTTATACTATGCATTGGCCTTTACTGTGTGTGCATGAATTGTTCTTTTATGACATGCCAATGCATAGGAAGAGAGTTAGACTTCGTTGTTACATGATATATGTTACTTTGTGCTCACCACTAAATTACAAATCATTGTTAATTAAAGTTGGCTTTGATATACCTTGGGATCCGGGTGGATTCATTACTTGAGCACTATATGCCTAGCTTAATGGCTTTAAAGAAAGCGCTGCCAGTGAGACAACCCGGAAGTTTTAGAGAGTCATTTATTTCTGTTGAGGGCTTTCATATAGTTTAAAAAAACAAAAATAAAGAGGGGAACCCAAAACTTTTCAAAAAGGAAAGTGAAAGTGAGAAAGACAAGCATTGTTGAAGTGGGAGAGCTCCTTGAACTTTGTTCATGCTCACGGCAACTTTGTGAATCTTGATTACAGAAAATTTTCAACAAAAATAATTATCCCCTTGTACAATTCCATTGTATTATAAAAATAATGTGCCAAGGTTTGCCTTTAGGATGTTTACATTTGCTTGATGGTTTGTATGGTGCAGGACAGAAACTTTGGCTGTAGTGCATGAATTTTAGTTTTTTACTGGAACGTCAGATGGTTATGATTCTTTTTGCACTGTCTTTCTTCAAAAAAAATTATTTTTCCTAATTTTGGCATAATTTTTCAAGTAACATAAGTATGGTGAATGTTCAGATTACTACAGACTGTTCTGTTTTAGACAGATTCTGTTTTTGATGCATAGTTTGCTTGTTTTGATGAAACTATCAATTTATATTAGTGGATTAAGCCACAAAAAAATTATATTATAGTAGACATAATGCAAAAAAAATGAATTGGTTTGCAACAGTACTTAGAGTAGTGATTTGCTTTATTATACTAACGGATCTTACCGAGTTTTCTGTTGAAGTTTTGTGTGGATGAAGTGTTCGATGATTGAGAAGGTCTCGATGTGAGAAGAAGGAAGAGAGGCAAGAGCTCAAGCTTGGGGATGCCCGAGGCACCCCAAGTAAATATTCAAGGAGACTCAAGCGTCTAAGCTTGGGGATGCTGGGGAGGCATACCCTCTTTCTTCAACAAATATCGGTATGTTTTCGGATTCGTTTCGTTCATGTGATATGTGCAAGTCTTGGAGCGTCTTTTGCATTTAGGTTTTTTTTATGCACCATGCTGGTATGAGATAGTCCTTGGTTAATTTATAGAATGCTCTTTGCACTTCACTTATATCTTTTGAGTATGGCTTTATAGAATGCTTCATGTGCTTCACTTATATCATTTGAAGTTTGGATTGCCTGTTTTTCTTTACATAGACAACCGCCATTTGTAGAATGCTCTTTTCCTTCACTTATATTTGCTAGAGCACGGGCATATCTTTTGTAGAAAGAATTAAACTCTCTTGCTCCACTTATATCTATTTAGAGAGATGACAGGAATTGGTCATTCACATGGTTAGTCATAAAATCCTACATAAAACTTGTAGATCACTGAATATGATGTGTTTGATTCCTTGCAATAGTTTTGCAATATAAAGATGGTGATATTAGAGTCATGCTAGTGGGTAATTGTGGATTGTAGAAATACTTGTGTTGAGGTTTGTGATTCCCGTAGCATGCACGTATGGTGAACCGTTATGTGATGAAGTCGGAGCATGATTTATTTATTGATTGTCTTCCTTATGAGTGGCGGTCGGGGATGAGCGATGGTCTTTTCCTACCAATCTATCCCCCTAGGAGCATGCGCGTAGTACTTTGTTTCGATGACTAATAGATTTTTGCAATAAGTATGTGAGTTCTTTATGACTAATGTTGAGTCCATGGATTATACACACTCTCACCCTTCCATCATTGCTAGCCTCTCTAGTACCGCGCAACCTTCACCGGTACCATAAACCCACCATATACCTTCCTCAAAACAACCACCATACCTACCTATCATGGCATTTCCATAGCCATTCCGAGATATATTGCCATGCAACTTCCATCATCATCATATACATTACTTGAGCATCATTGGCATTTTGCTTTGCATGATCATAAGATAGCTAGCATGATGTTTTCATGGCTTGTCCGTTTTTTGATATCATTGCTACGCTAGATCATTACACATCCCGGTACACCACCGGAGGCATCCATATAGAGTCATATCTTTGTTCTAGTATCGAGTTGTAATTATTGAGGTGTAAGAAAATAAAAGTGTGATGATCATCATTAATAGAGCATTGTCCCAAAAAAAGAGAAAGGCCAAATAAAAAAAAGAAAGGCCCAAAAAAGAGAAAATAAATAAAAAGCGGAAATGCTACTATCCTTTTTTTCCACACTTGTGCTTCAAAGTAGCACCATGTTCTTCATATAGAGAGTCTCTTGAGTTATCACTTTCATATACTAGTGGGAATTTTCATTATAGAACTTGGCTTGTATATTCCAACAATGGGCCTCCTCAAATGCCCTAGGTCTTCGTGAGCAAGCAAGTTGGATGCACACCCACTTAGTTTCTTTTGTTGAGCTTTCATACATTTATAGCTCTAGTGCATCCGTTGCATGGCAATCCCTACTCACTCACATTGATATCTATTGATGGGAATCTCCATTGCCCGTTGATACGCCTAGTTGATGTGAGACTATCTTCTCCCTTTTTGTCTTCTCCACCATCATATTCTATTCCACCTATAGTGCTATGTCCATGGCTCACGCCCATGTATTGTGTGAAAGTTGAAAAGGTTTGAGAACGTCAAAAGTATGAAACAATTGCTTGGCTTGTCATCGGGGTTGTGCATGATATGAATATTTTGTGTGGTGAAGATGGAGCATAGCCAGACTATATGATTTTGTAGGGATAACTTTCTTTGGCCATGTTATTTTGAAAAGACATGATTGCTTTATTAGTAGGCTTGAAGTATTATTGTTTTTATGTCAAATGATAGATTATTGCTTTGAATCACTGGTGTCTTAATATTCATGCCATGATTAGATATGTGATCAAGATTATGCTAGGTAGCATTCCACATCAAAAATTATCTTTTTTATCATTTACCTACTCGAGGACGAGCAGGAATTAAGCTTGGGCATGTTGATACGTCCCTATCGTATCTATAATTTTTTATTGTTCCATGCCAATATTATTCAACTTTCATATACTTTTTGGCAACTTTTTATATTAGTTTTGGGACTAACATATTGATCCAGTGCCCAGTGCCAGTTCCTGTCTGTTGCATGTTTTGGGTTTTGCAGAATATCCATATCAAACGGAGTCCAAACGGAATAAAAACTGACGGAGACTTTTTTTGGAATATATATGATTTTAGGGAAGAAGAATCCACGCGAGACGATGCTCGAGGGGCCCACGAGGTAGGGGGCGCGCCCCAGGGTGTCGGGCGCGCCCCTGACCCTCGTGGCCACCCTGTAAGGCAGTTGGAGCCCTTCTTTCGCCGCAAGAAAGCTAATTTCCGGATAGAGATCGTGTCCAAATTTCAGCCCAATTGGAGTTACGGATCTCCGGGAATATAAGAAACAATGAAAGGGAAGAATCTTAGAACGCAAAAAGAGAGAGAGACAGAGAGACAGATCCAATCTCGGAGGGGCTCTCGCCCCTCCCGTGCCATGAAGGCCATGGACCAGAGGGGAAACCCTTCTCCCATCTAGGGAGGAGGTCAAGGAAGAAGAAGAAGGAGGGGGGCTCTCTCCCCCTCGCTTCTGGTACCACTGAAAGCAATTCAGTTGGACAGTGATTTGACCTATGAGGAGAAACCAGTTAAGATTCTCAAGTTTCCCAGCCGAGTCACCCGCAACAAGGTTATCAAGTTTTGTAAGGTTCAATGGAGCCACCACACGGAGGATGAAGACGCCTGGGAGCGAGAGGAAGATCTGCTCAAGGACCACCCTCACCTATTTTCTAGCCAACCCGAATCTCGAGGGCGAGATTCATCTTAAGGGGGGTAGGTTTGTAACATCCCAAATTCTCAATTTCGAATGTTATACATTAGGTCATCATTGCATATCATAATTTATTTGCTTTTGGCTTTGATCCTAGAAATTCTATGCAACTCAAGGACCCACGGAGAGAGTTGGGGATTTCGTTATTTTCATATTTGAGTTTTCTCAAATTTTGAGAATAGGATCATTTGATTTTAATTATTTTATCATCAATTATTTCTATTACAAAAATATGAGAGAGGGAATAAAATGACTTTCCCAAAATAAAGAAATGTTGATGATTTAATAATAAAATCAAATAAGATTTTATTTCAGAGTTTTTCGGTATTTTATTTGAATTTAGGAAAAATGTGCGTTTTTCAAAATTGCATTTAGGCCCCAAATAAATGTTCACCTTGTGCGGCTTGATTTTAGAAGCCCGGGAAAATTTATTTCGGGATTTTTGGAGTCCGTTTAGTATTTCTTTTATTTGTTTTTCTGCACGGAATAATTAAAAAAATCGCAACCGACCTACGGGCCGTGTCCGACCTGGACACTAGGCCCGACCGGGCTTTATAAGCCGGGGAGCCCAGCCCGGAGCCTCCTCAAACCCTAGCCCCAGCCCCGCCGCCGCCGCCACCCCGCCGCCGTGCCGCCGCCACCGCACCGCCGCCGACCGCCGTCGCCGCCGCCGGAGCCCCGCTGCCGCCGCTGGATTTCTCGCCGGAGTTGCTGGGTAGTTTTTTTTAGACGCCGGTTTTTTTTCCGAAAAACCGTTCGGTTTTTCCGACGGTATTGTTCGTTTTTTTTTTGTTTTGGTTTTTTCAGATAGATCGGTTTTTCTGATTTATTTAAATAGCGAGTGTTCGTTCGTTCGTTCTAGCGAACGTTCATCATTTTTCTTTTCTCGGATTAAATCCGCGATTTTTCTGATCGCGATTTCTGATCCGATTTTCGTTTTAGTATAACTTTTCGTCGTTTATCGGAATCAGGCGATTCAAGCACCTGGAGTTTCGTCTCGAAACCCTCTATCCGTTTAACCAACTTAAACAAGTTTTTGCCACTGTAAAAATTGCCCTAGATCCAGAATAGTAAATGAAGCCTGTTTCTTTTGCCGTTTGACTTTCGTTTCTTCGATTGATTTGATTCTTTTTGCAAACCAGAGTTCTTAAGTTCAACCTTCTGGTTAGATCTCTTATTTGAGTTTTACCCGTGCATTAGATGAATACTTATTGTATGCTTGTTTGTTTGTCTGCGATAGAATACCTGGAGTGCGCCGCCTGTTACTTCGAATCTCTAGGTTTCGCGGATCATCAGCAAGGCAAGTAACACTTTGATCATACCTCCTACTACCCAGTTTTATTGCATTAGATCAATCCTCAAACATTGCATGATTAGGATCTAATTAAATTGTGGGATGGGAAGTAGTTGAGGTAGTACCTATTACCTGTTATATTATCAAACCTTTGGGAGTTACTTCTACGTTTGCCTATTATGCCATGCTATGCTAGTAGACGTGGATTGGGTGAGTGATATCCATGACAGATGTGAGTTTGTTAATTAATGGTTTATCTAAGGTGGCAACTTAAACACACATCTGGGTGGATTGAGGTACCTGGGTATTCCAGGATTGCCTGTTTTTCTTTATGGACCGCCACCCAGGCCCAAAGGGATCATGAGATTTTTCATACTAGAAACTTCCGTGTGCAGCCACAAGCTATTATGGGCTCTAGCATAGTTGATTAAGTCGTGCGAACTCTTACAGGGTAGACTAGCAGATGTAGGGGAAAGTAGGTGTAACGGTCTATCCATCGTAAGGTGCTAGCGCTTCTGAAAGACTGTGTCTCGGTCATCCGTCTTCTCAAACACCATGTAGTGCGAGAAACCAAACGGAGGCGATCGAGTCTTGTGGGGAAAAGTGCGCAAACCTCTGCAGAGTGTATAAACTAATCATGGTTAGCCGTGTCCCCGGTTATGGACATCTTGAGTATCTAGTACTTGGATTATCATGTGAATCTCAACATGTTACTCTAAATTTAATTTTGTTGGGTTTTGTTTAATGATGATGCTTAATTGGGATTGAGGATGCTGTCAACCATTCTCAATGTTTAACAACTACCATGATAGTTAAATAAAATTTATTCCTTTGCAGTAGGGAAAAATTAGCTTTACGCAAAAACTATAACCATAGAGCTTTCCACCAGCCAAATATGCATATAGTATAGCTGTTTCATTCCATTACTCTCTATGTGTTACCTTGCCAGCATATTCCATGTGCTGACCCGTTTCGGGCTGCAACGTTAATGTTGCAGACTTTTCAGACGACGATTAAGGAGTTTTTAGGTCGTGGTTCTATACTCAGTGATGCCGTTGGAGTTGATGGACTCACTTATCTTCCAAGCCTTCCGCTGTTATCGTTATTAGATGGCCTTAAGCCATATTTATTGTAATAAGTTCTCTATTGAGACACTCGATGTAATAAGTGTGTGATTGCTACTCTGTTATAAATCCTTCAAGTACTGTGTGGTGTCAGCATTACTGATCCAGGGATGACACCTGAGCACAGAGATCAGACTGTTTGAGGTCTGGTCGCTACAAAGATGGTATCAGAGCACACGCTGACTGTAGGACACGACCACTAAGCTAAAGACCTAGATCACTATTCACTCTCTTCTCTTCTGACCTCTCATCTTTTCTACTCTTTAGGATGGCGGATGCAAGGAACAAGTTCACGCAACCGGATGAAGATACACCCTTTGGACGCCACTTGAAGGAAGTCACTAGATACCTGAACATAGGAGTACCAAGCTTCACCGGAACCTACAACGCCACTTTACCTGAAGAAGAGCGCTGGATGATTCAAGTTCAAGTTCCAGGAAGGACGTTCATGCCAGTCACTGAGCCCATAGAGTTTTCTTTTGATGCACCAACTTGGAGTCTAGGAAAGAGCATGGCAGCTCACATCGCCATGGGACGCATTGGAGAAGTCTACCGCAATGATCTCAAGGATACTATCTACCAGATTTGTGGGCGCCGAGATGAGCACTGGGAGATGATCAGCACCAGAAAGGATAGATCAATTGCAGCTTTTATCCAGGAATTAAACCAGCACATTCGACGACAGGAGAACCAGATGTGCGCCGACATGATAGACCTGAAGAAGGCAAGGACAAGAATCAAGGAACTGGAGGAAGAACTCAAGGCTACACGTGAAGATTATGAAGAAGAAATTGAAGTATTGGTGGAGAAGAATGACGATCTGATCAAGAAGATCGGAATATTTATGGGAGGCCCTACACCAGTAGATGAAGACGAAGAACCCAAGGAGATTCGCCCGGAAGACTACATCATCATCGACGACACCGACTCGGACCCAGATGATAGCGATGATGACTATGTTGATGAAGCCGGAGCAGATATCATGGAGTCTGCAACCGAAGAATATTTCTAGTAGACCACCTCATCAGTAGTAGTAGTCCACCATGTAAATACAGTAGTCCGAGCACTTTTGCGATAGTTAGATCGATTGTATGCCCTTGTTTGATTGAATGAAGTGAATTGTTTGCTTTTGCCTCATGTGCATATGGGTAGTGTTTTCTCTTTAGACCCCCTCTATTCTTAAATCTCATCTTTTCTAAACCCTCAGATGCCTCCGAGACGTGACCCCGGATTTACCTTTCCACCGGAGCTCACCCAGTTGATCCAGCAGCAGAACACATTGATGCAGTTGCTAGTCCAGAATCAGAATCAGGGGAACAACAACAACAACCCACCACCACCACCACCTGTTGATCACTTAGCCCGTTTTCTTAGGCTGAATCCGCCGGTGTTTTCCAGTAGCACCGAGCCGATAGTAGCAGATGATTGGCTCCGCAAGACAGCTAGAGAGTTGACCACAGCAGGATGCACAGATGCGGAGAAGGTGAAGTTTGCCGCACATCAGCTTGAAGGACCTGCAGCATCATGGTGGGAGAATTTCACAGCCACTTTCCCTGTCGACACTATCACATGGGACCAGTTTCAGCAGGCTTTTCGAACTGCCCATGTTTTAGCAGGAGCTATGGCCATGAAGAAACGTGAGTTTCGCAACTTGCACCAAGGAGGACGAACAGTTGGCCAGTATGTGGAGGACTTTAGTAAATTAGCATGTTATGCCCCAGATGACGTTGCTACGGATGCAGCAAAGCAGGAGAAGTTTCTGGAAGGACTGAATGATAAGTTGAGCATGCAATTGATGATAGCAACCTTCAACAACTAACAGGAGTTGGTAGACCGTGCTCTTATGATTGAAGGCAAGCGACAGCAAATTGAGAACCGCAAGAGGAAGTATGGACAAGGAAAGTACAATTCAGGAGCTCAGCAGAAGCCACGATTTACCCCTAGATCGGGAGGACATTTTCAGCATACCCATGGAGGAGGTAGCTCGCACAATCACAACGGCACCAAGAATGGTAATGGCAATGGAGGAAGCAACAGCCAGAACCGTACCAACCCATTAACCCCAGCCAAGAAAGACCTGATCCAAGTCACTTGCTTTAAGTGTCAGAAGACCGGACATTATGCCAATGAATGTCCTGAAGGCTAGAATGGCAATGGAAGCTCTGGGAAGAAGCCGAACCCTTTCAACAGGGGACAGGTGAACCACGTTAACGTGGAGGAGGTTGAAGAGCAGCCGGATGCAGTAATCGGTAAGTTTTTGGTTAAGTCATTTATTGCACTCATTCTTTTTGATACCGGTGCATCGCATTCATACATATCAAGGGGATTTGTGGATAATTATAACCTGCCCACTAAGGTTCTTAGAACACCTATGCTAGTAAGCTCACCAGGAGCGGAGTATATGGCCAGTCAAGGATGTTTTCAAGTGCCATTGAGTATAGGTAGGCATGTGTTTCCCTCGGATTTAATCATTTTGGAATCACAAGGATTGGATGTAATTCTGGGTATGGATTGGCTGTCGATGTATGGAGGAAACATCGATTGCGCCAGTAAGACAATTTTGCTTACCACCCCAGAAGGGAGAAGGATCAAGTATGTATCCCGACATGTGCCAAAAGGGACTCAAGTAAATTGTTTAACAGGAGTTGTGCAGGAGGAAGTACCAGTGGTAAGGGATTTCCCTGAAGTATTTCCAGAAGAGTTGCCAGGCATGCCACCGGATAGAGATATTGAGTTTTTGATTGAGCTATTGCCAGGCACAGGGCCAATATCGAAGAGACCATACAGGATGCCTGCAAAGGATTTGGTGGAGATTAAGAAGCAGATTAAGGAGTTACTGGATAAAGGTTACATTCGCCCAAGTTCGTCGCCTTGGGGATCACCAGTACTTCTAGTGGAGAAAAAGGATGGATCGTTAAGGATGGTTGTTGACTATCGTGGGTTGAATGAAGTAACGATCAAGAACAAGTACCCACTACCAATGATCAATGATCTGATTGATCGATTGCAAGGAGCTAAGGTATTTTCCAAGATCGATCTGCGATAAGTATACCACCAATTGAAGATTCAAGAACAGGATATACCTAAGACAGCTTTTACCACCAGGTATGGGCTGTACGAGTATACCGTTATGTCATTTGGTCTGACTAACGCACCTGCCTATTTTATGAACATGATGAACAAAGTGTTTATGGAGTTCTTGGATAAGTTCGTCATGGTGTTCATTGATGATATCCTTGTTTACTCGAAGAATGAAGAGGAGCATAAGGAACATTTGCGATTGGTACTTGAGAAGCTCAGAGAACATCAGTCGTATGCCAAGTTCAGCAAATGTGAGTTTTGGTTGAAGGAAGTAGGATTCCTCGGACACGTTATATCCGGAGAAGGTATATCAGTAGATCCCACTAAAGTTGATACCATGACCAAGTGGGAAGCACCAACCACAGTTGGCGAGATCCGGAGTTTCCTTGGACTCGCAGGATACTACCGGAGATTTATTGAGAATTTCTCAAAGATTGCGAAAGCCTATGACTGAGTTGTTGAAGAAGGATACCAAGTTCATATGGACTGAGGAGTGTGAGGCTAGTTTCCAGGAGTTGAAGAAACGCTTGGTTACTTCACCAGTGTTGATTTTGCCAGACCAGACCAAGGATTATGAGGTGTATTGTGACGCTTCACGTCGAGGACTTGGAGCAGTGCTTATGCAAGAAGGGAGAGTTGTTTCATATGCCTCACGACAACTGAAACCCCACGAATTGAATTATGCCACGCATGATTTGGAGTTAGCAGCCGTAGTGCATGCATTGAAAACATGGAGACATTTCCTCATTGGAAATCATTGTGAGGTGTACACGGATCACAAGAGTTTGAAATACATTTTCACGCAGAAGGAGTTAAACCTCAGACAAAGGAGATGGTTGGAGCTCATCAAGGATTATGATATGAGATTGCATTACCATCCCGGAAAGGCTAATGTAGTAGCTGACGCATTGAGCCGTAAGAGCCATGTCAATACACTAATGACGGGAGAAATACCAAAGGAGTTAGCCGAGGATCTTCGTGAGCTATGTTTGGAAATAGTTCCGAGAGGCTATGTAGCAGCATTGGAGATTCAGTCAACTTTGATGGATAGAATCAGAGAAGCTCAGAAGACTAACAAGGAGATTGCCTCTATAAAGGAGAAAATGAGTGAAGGGAAGGCTAAAGGATTTCGTGAGGATGAGCACGACACCCTATGGTTTGAAGCCCGTGTTTATGTGCCCAATGACCCGGAGATCAGGAAGTTGATTCTGCAAGAGGCACACGATTCACCATATTCGATTCACCCAGGAAATACCAAGATGTATTTGGATTTGAAGGATATTTTCTGGTGGACCGGAATGAAGAAAGACATTGCGGAGTATGTAGCAGTTTGTGATGTATGTCAGAGAGTAAAGGCAGAGCATCAGAAGCCAGCAGGATTGTTACAGCCATTGCCGATACCCGAATGGAAGTGGGATAAGTTAGGCATGGATTTTATCACGGGATTACCCAGGACTCGTTCAGGCTATGACTCGATTTGGGTTGTAGTTGATCGGTTGACGAAAGTAGCTCATTTCATCCCGGTAAAGACCACTTACACCAGTGCTAAGTTGGCAAAGATATACATGACCAGGATTGTATGCTTACATGGAGTTCCGAGGAGTATAGTATCAGATAGAGGAACCCAGTTTACCTCAAAGTTCTGGAATCAGTTGCACGAAACTTTGGGTACCAGGCTAGAGTTCAGCACAGCTTTTCATCCACAGACAGATGGACAGACCGAGAGAGTCAATCAGATTTTGGAGGACATGCTGAGAGCTTGTGCGCTAGATTATGGATCTAGTTGGGACGAGAATTTGCCGTATGCAGAGTTCTCTTACAACAACAGCTATCAATCCAGTTTAAAGATGGCCCCTTTCGAAGCCTTGTACGGAAGGAGGTGCAGGACACCGTTGTCGTGGGATGAAGTTGGAGACCGCCAGTTGTTTGGACCTGATTTGATTAAGGAGTCTGAACAGAAGGTGAAATTGATTCGCGATAGGCTCAAGGTAGCTCAATCCAGGCAGAAGAGTTATGCAGATTCTAAACGCAAGGAGACAGTTTACGAAGTCGGAGACAGAGTTTATCTTCGAGTATCCCCACTTCGGGGAATAAAGCGCTTTGGTGTTAAGGGAAAATTAGTGCCACGATTTGTAGGACCATACCGAGTATTGGAACGTATGGGAGAAGTGGCCTACAAGTTGGAATTGCCCGAAGGATTGTCAGGAGTTCATGATGTGTTCCACGTTTCTCAGTTGAAGAAGTGCCACGCGGAGATGGCTGACATACCCTTGAGAGACACAGTACCACTGGAAGCAATTCAGTTGGACAGTGATTTGACCTATGAGGAGAAACCAGTTAAGATTCTCGAGTTTGCCAGCCGAGTCACCCGCAGCAAGGTTATCAAGTTTTGTAAGGTTCAGTGGAGCCACCACACGGAGGATGAAGCCACCTGGGAGCGAGAGGAAGATTTGCTCAAGGACCACCCTCACCTATTTTCTAGCCAACCCGAATCTCGAGGGCGAGATTCATCTTAAGGGGGGTAGGTTTGTAACATCCCAAATTTTCAATTTGGAATGTTATACATTAGATCATCATTGCATATCATAATTTATTTGCTTTTGGCTTTGATCCTAAAAATTCTACGCAACTCAAGGACCCACGGAGAGAGTTGGAGATTTCGTTATTTTCATATTTGAGTTTTCTCAAATTTTGAGAATAGGATCATTTGATTTTAATTATTTTATCATCAATTATTTCTATTACAAAAATATGAGAGAGGGAATAAAATGACTTTCCCAAAATAAAGATATATTGAGGATTTAATAATAAAATCAAATAAGATTTTATTTCGAAGTTTTTCGGTATTTTATTTGAATTTAGGAAAAATGTGTGTTTTTCAAAATTGCATTTAGGCCCCAAATAAATGTTCACCTTGTGCGGCTTGATTTTAGAAGCCCGGGAAAATTTATTTCGGGATTTTTGGAGTCCGTTTAGTATTTCTTTTATTTGTTTTTCTGCACGGAATAATTAAAAAAATAAAAAAAACGCAACCGACCTACGGGCCGTGTCCGACCTGGACACTAGGCCCGACCGGGCTTTATAAGCCGGGGAGCCCAGCCCGGAGCCTCCCCAAACCGTAGCCCGCCGCCGCCGCCACGCTGCGCCGCTGCGTCGTCGCCGCCGCCCCGCCGCCGACCGCCGACGCCGCCGGAGCCCCGCCGCCGCCGCCGGATTTCTCGCCGGAGTTGCCGGGTAGTTTTTTTTTAGACGCCGGTTTTTTTTCCGAAAAACCGTTCGGTTTTTCCGACGGTTTTGTTCTTTTTTTTAGTTTCGTTTTTTTTAAATAGATCGGGTTTTCCGATTTATTTAAATAGCGAGTGTTCGTTCGTTCGTTCGTTCTAGCGAACGTTCGTCGTTTTTCTTTTCTCGGATTAAATCCGCGATTTTTCTGATCGCGATTTCTGATCCGATTTTCATTTTAATATAACTTTTCGCTCATTTATCGGAATCAGGCGATTCAAGTGCCTGGAGTTTCGTCTCGAAACCCTCTATCCGTTTAACCAACTTAAACAAGTTTTTGCCACTGTAAAAATTGCCCTAGATCCAGAATAGTAAATGAAGCCTGTTTCTTTTGTCGTTTGACTTTCGTTGCTTCCTTTGATTTGATTCTTTTTGCAAACCAGAGTTCTTAACTTGAACCTTCTGTTAGATCTCTTATTTGAGGTTTACCCGTGCATTAGATGAATACTTATTGTATGCTTTTTTGTTTGTCTGCGATAGAATACCTGGAGTGCGCCGCCTGTTACTTCGAATCTCTAGGTTTCGCGGATCATCAGCAAGGCAAGTAACACTTTGATCATACCTCCTACTACCCAGTTTTATTGCATAAGATCAATCCTCAAACATTGCATGATTAGGATCTAATTAAATTGTGGGATGGTAAGTAGTTGAGGTAGTATCTATTACCTGTTATATTATCAAACCTTTGGGAGTTACTTCTACGTTTGCCTATTATGCCATGCTATGCTAGTAGACGTGGATTGGGTGAGTGATATCCATGACAGATGTGAGTTTGTTAATTAATGGTTTATCTAAGGTGGCAACTTAAACACACATCTGGGTGGATTGAGGTACCTGGGTATTCCAGGATTGCCTGTGTTTCTTTATGGACCGCCACCCAGGCCCAAAGGGATCATGAGATTTTTCATACTAGAAACTTCCGTGTGCAGCCACAAGCTATTATGGGCTCTAGCATAGTTGATTAAGTCGTGCGAACTCTTACAGGGTAGACTAGCAGATGTAGGGGAAAGTAGGTGTAACGGTCTATCCATCGTAAGGTGCTAGCGCTTCTGAAAGACTGTGTCTCGGTCATCCGTCTTCTCAAACACCATGTAGTGCGAGAAACCAAACGGAGGCGATCGAGTCTTGTGGGGAAAAGTGCGCAAACCTCTGCAGAGTGTATAAACTAATCATGGTTAGCCGTGTCCCCGGTTATGGACATCTTGAGTATCTAGTACTTGGATTATCATGTGAATCTCAACATGTTACTCTAATTTAATTTTGTTGGGTTTTGTTTAATGATGATGCTTAATTGGGATTGAGGATGCTGTCAACCATTCTCAATGTTTAACAACTACCATGATAGTTAAATAAAATGTATTCCTTTGCAGTAGGGAAAAATCAGCTTTACGCAAAACTGTAACCATAGAGCTTTCCACCAGCCAAATATGCATATAGTATAGCAGTTCCATTCCATTACTCTCTATGTGTTACTTTGCCAGCATATTCCATGTGCTGACCCGTTCTCGGGCTGCAACGTTAATGTTGCAGACTTTTCAGACGATGATTAAGGAGTTTTTAGGTCGTGGTTCTATACTCAGTGATGCCGTTGGAGTTGATGGACTCACTTATCTTCCAAGCCTTCCGCTGTTATCGTTATTAGATGGCCTTAAGCCATATTTATTGTAATAAGTTCTCTATTGAGACACTCGATGTAATAAGTGTGTGATTGCTACTCTGTTATAAATCCTCCAAGTAATGTGTGGTGTCAGCATTACTGATCCAGGGATGACACCTGAGCACAGAGATCAGACTGTTTGAGGTCTGGTCGCTACACCCTCTATCTACAGCGGTCCACTCTCCCACAACCCGTTGTACCCTCTACTTGAACATGGTGCTTTATGCTTCATATTATTATCCAATGATGTGTTGCCATTCTATGATGTCTGAGTAGATTCTCGTTGTCCTATCGGTGGTTGATGAATTGCTATGATTGATTTAATTTGCTTGTGGTTATGTTGCTGTCCTTTGGTTCCCATCATTTGATTGCGCGCGTGGATCACACCCTAGGGTTAGTTGTATGTTGATAGGACTATGTATTGGAGGGCAAGAGTGACAGAAGATTCAACCTAGCATAGAAATTGATGCATACGGGATTGAAGGGGGACCAATATATCTTAATGCTATGGTTGGGCTTTACCTTAATGAACATTAGTAGTTGCGGATGCTTGCTAATAGTTCCAATCATAAGTGCATAGAATTCCAAGTCAGGGATGACATGCTAGCAGTGGCCTCTCCCACATAATACTTGCTATCGGTCTAGTAATGTAGTCAATTGCTTAGGGGCAATTTTGCAACTCCTACCACCACTTTTCCACACTCGCTATATTTACTTTATTGTTTCTTTAACTAAACAACCCCTACTTTTTATTTACGTACTCTTTATTATCTTGCAAACCTATCCAACAACACCTACAAAGTACTTCTAGTTTCATACTTGTTCTAGGTAAAGTGAACGTCAAGCGTGCGTAGAGTTGTATCGGTGGTCGATAGAACTTGAGGGAATATTTGTTCTACCTTTAGTTCCTCGTTGGGTTCGAAACTCTTACTTATCGAAAACTGTTGTGATCGCCTATACTTGTGGGTTATCAAGATTAGGCCTCCGCCGCATCGCATCCGGCCATGGGAGGCGGGAGCATGAGGCATGACCGGTGCTGGTTTGGGCGGCTGGAGCAAGAAGACCTGAGGTTGAAGAAGCACTACGGCCGTTGGATGGAAATCGTACGGCCACTGGAGCTAGAATCGTGCATATTGACTAAGTTGGCAAAGCCCTCCGTCCCCGTCAACTTAGTAGGCCCACAAGTCAGCCTGCCACTATACTGGGTCCCAGCTAACAGGGGGAGTATTCATTTTTTGTGCGTAATAAGGAGGCACTTCCTGGCGTGCGAAGATATAGCTGGTGGGTCCGAGCTGTCAGCGGCGGTAATGTTTTTTTCATGAAATACAGAGGCCCTTTCGATGGGTCCCTAATGTCAGGTGGAGGAATCATTATTTTGCGCGTAATAAGGAGGCATTTCCTTGCGTGCGGCCGTGGACCCAGTTGTCAGCCTCTCCATGTACAGTCCACTTTAGATGGATGTGGTCGTTGACCACGTTGACGAGGCCGCGCCGAGAGCACCAGGGCGGTGGACGACGGCGATGCCTAGGAAGGGAACGATACGGAGGCAGGGAAGACTCGGCAGTTGTTTCCCATGCGGAGGAGAGTACGACTTGTTGGATTTCGGGTTCCGGCAGACCCTTGAGGTTCGAACACTGGGGTGCGCGCGGAGATTTCGCCTTCTACCTACCTGCACCCATCCGCCTCGCTGAGATCTAAGCTATGGAAAGAATAGCACAAGAGACATAGGGTTTATACTGGTTCGGGCCACCGTTGTGGTGTAACACCTTACTCCTGTGTGTGGTGTGGTGGATTGCCTCTTGGGCTGATGATGGTGAGCAATACAAGGAAGAACAGCCTCACGAGGGTCTGTTCTTGGCTGTGGGGATGAACTGCTAAGAGGAGTTCAGTCACCCTTCTCTCTCTCTCTGTGTGTGATGCTACTCGATCTGATTTTCCTCTCTCTACCCTGTGGGTGGCTAGTCCTATTTATAGGCAAAGGCCCTGGGCCTCTTCCCAAATATTGAGCGGGAAGGGCGCCAACAATTGGCCATTTTGAAGGGGAACATCTGGTACACTTATCCTGACTAAAGTTAGTCCTCGCCTGCCAAAGACTCTGGTGGTGACGCTGGCTTGGGCTCCACAATGACTTCCTCCCTGCCGTTGGACTGGTCTTGGTCTCGTTGCACCGAAATGGGTGCCTTTGCTTGATGCTCTCGCCTGCGCTTGCTCCCTTTGCACCAAAGAGGAAAGGAGGACATTGCGCAGGCTGGCGCCCGCCTGGCGCCCTTGGTCGTCATGGCTTGCGTCACGGGCACCTCGTGAGGTACCCCGCCTTGATCTCTGTGCCTCCTCGCGAGCCAGCCTGATGTGGCCGTGCCTGAGGAAGCTCTGTGTCGTCCGCCTCGCGAGGGTCTTGGGTCTGTGTTGATGAAGATGGGCCGTGCCGGGCCCCCTTTGAGCCACGCCGCAGGCCGCAGGCAGGCAAGTTTGGGGACCCCCGTTCCCAGAACGCCGACAGTAGCCCCCGGGCCCAAGGCGCGCCCGGACTTGGCCGTGCAGGGAGGCGAAAGGACAAGGGCGAAGCACCGTGGGCCCTAACAGCCTACGGCCTTGGGCGCCACGTGGCGGTTGATTGGGCGTGGGCGTCTCCACTTCTTCATGACGCCTCAGCAACTGCACGGATCGGACAAGTCCCTGCATGCAAAGCGGGTCATGATTACCTGCGATCGTGGAGGTTGGCGGTTGGCCTTCGCCGGCCATAAGTACGGAATGGCGCGCGCCCTTCCAGTCCATCCCTTCTTGCTTCTCCTTCTTCCCGGTCCTTGCTCCGTCTTGCTGCGATGGCTCCGATCCGCCGGTTCTCGTCGGCAGAGAAGGGAAAGGCTCCCGGAGAGGAACCAGACCCGCTCCCGCCGAAGAAACGGCTCGCCCTCTGCGGCCGGGATGAGGGGGCCCATCAGGTGGTGTCGAGGCCCTGGTGCGAGCGGGCACCGCCGGGGTTCCCGCTTCCCTTGTACGCCCACATCGGGGGCCCTGAAGGAGTTCATGCCGACCGCCATGGGCGGCGCCGCCGTCGGCGCCGACGGGTCACGAAGGTGTGGGTCGTCCCCCCTGGGGTCCACACCGGGGGATCCTCCCGAGAGTTCATGCTCCGCGCCGCCATGCCTCCTCAGTCTTGGATTCGCCTTCCTCCCTTCTTCGCCTCCATCATCCCACGGGGAGAACTCCTGGAGCTTTGGTTGTAGCACGCCGGCTGCAGCACCCTCACGACCGAAGCAGAGGTCGCGGTCGTTGCTCCAGGCGAGGTCTTCATGACTCAAGGCTGGAGCGAGATCGCCCGGATTTGCAGGACAAGAGGCGCCTTCGCGATCCACTTGGAGTACGATGGTGCTTCGATGATGTTCTTTAAGGTCTTCGATGCGAACGGGCGCTGGCTGGAGTGCTGCCCCGGGAGAGGTGGTCGGGACCCTGCTACGGCGAGGACTGGGCCCGCCGACCGCTCCCTTGGTGGCTCCTCAGGCGGCGGAGGCGGTGGAAGTTCCAGCGACTCCGGCGAGCTCTTCGCGACTCCGGAGACGAGCGACGACAGCTACGAGCCCCCGAGCCGGTGCCGCTCCTGGAGCAGGGCGGGCTCGTCAAGCTGTCGCCGACTCTGATCTGGATGGGGTTGGCGCCGGTGCTTGACGGCCCACTGTTGATGATGGCGTCTTTTGCAGGGGCGCGTGTAGTTAGCGTCCCTTTAGGATCTGTTCCCTGCGAGGAATCAAAAACGCGTCCTGTGGGGGCTTGTAAGGTGTCTGTGATCCTGTTTTGTTAATATAACCCTTGTCATAGAACTGTGCGAGTTGCTCATTTCGTTTTAGTTCAGTTCTCCCTTTCAAACCTCACGAGGGCTTGGTACTCTGCGCCGACAGGTCCCAGTCCTAAGGCAGCTTCAGCCGTCGCTGGTATGCCAGGTCGCGATGCCGTGGTCAAGGCCAGGAGGTGAGCGACCCGGGGTCTGATAAGAGCCCCTGAGTCGCGATGCTCAGGAGGTCCCCTTTGGCACTCAAGCAGCCGTTGTTTGGTGAGAAAGGGGAGCGGCGTCGCTAACACGGGATTGCATTAGGTGCGGGAATGGTGCCACGGTAGCTGGTGCTTCCGGGTGGTGACTTATCTCGAGAATCAGGGGCCGTTCTCTAGTGTGTTGCCGGGTCCGTGCATCGGCAGGCGTGAGGTTGCTCGGTGAGGTCCTCGCGTGTCCCTCCCCTCTCGCCTTTGCTCCCCTTTCTGCTCTACATCCTCGGGTCCCGGCCCTCGAGCGAGTCTCAGCCGTCGCTGGTATGCCAGGTCGCCATGTCGTGGACAAGGCCAGAGGGTGAGGGCTGGAGAGCCAGTAGGAGCCCTGAGTCGTGATGCTCAGGCACCCCCCCTTTAACGTGCAAGCGGTTCGCGCGGATGAGAGTGAAGGAGACACCGCAAGGGCCTCGCCTGATGCAGCTCCTTTAGGAGATCCTGTAGACCTATCATAGAAAGAACGAGGGGTTGCCATGACAATTGACAGTCAACCATTGGTTGCTTCCGAGGGGCGATGAGGCACTGAAGGCTTGACGAGGTGGCGCCATGCGGGGCTGCCACGGCCAGAGCTCAGCCATTCAGGTTTGTCGGCGTTGCAGGGACTGACCCATGCGCAAGCGTCGTGCCGTTTGGGAGCAGCTCCGTCGGTTGGCGTCAGTTGAGCGGGCAACTAGGTCAAACTCATTAGCCGCGAAGGAGTGGATTCATTCAAATAGATGCTAGGAAGGTGGACATCACTGGGTCAGGCCCGAGCGACTTGGGGATGATGCAGCCCAAGGGGCGCCCCCAACAAAGTAAGCCAACAACATGAAATAAAAGGGATACATGCCGCAGGGACGGACCCACACGGCCTGGGAATAATGCAGCCCTGGGGGGCGCTCCCAGCTGGAAGTGAAACTTGAAAGATGTCACCTGATGATGTTGAGAACGAAGGAGTGTTGGTGTAGCAGAGTCGGTGGGTTGCGGAAGCCGATCCTCATGAGCCCCCAAGCCCAGGGGCCTTGGGAGGCTCCGGAGGCGCTGGTGGTCCCTTGCAGACCATCTCCATCTCCGCCAGGGCTATGGAACGCCTGCCTCTTGAGCCTCCATGATGCCCCTCGTGAGGCGCTGGTACGTGACAGCCGCGTTCGGCAAGCCGTAAGGCATGCAAACGTAGCTGTGGGGTGGACCTTTGCAGCGCCCCACTCGCGAGGGCCAGAGGCGCTCCAGAGAGGCGACTCGATTGAGCCCTGGTATGTCGATGCAGACGCGCTACCCACCATCCTCGCCTGGATGGGGAGCCACAGCTGGTAGGTGGCGGCCGCCTCTCATGACTCTTGACTCCTGTAGCTCCTAAATGGCCTTGCTGACGAACTCCTGAGGGTCTGGCTCTCCTTGCTTTACTCCTTCCTGAGGGAAACGTGCTTCGAAACACGCCTCCATGTGGTGCCCAAGCGCCTCCCTCGTGACCTTAGCCAGGTCGGTGGCCCTCTAGGGGAGAGCCCCCGAGCCCTGCCTGAGGAGGGCGTCGGGCGCGCTTTCCTATGCGATGGAAGGAGGTTCCCCCTGGGCAGGCGCGGGCCCTGAGGGGCCTGCCTCCTAAGGGGACGGGCCGGACGATGACTTCTTCTTCTTGGGGGAGGTCTCGGGAAGCCTCCTGCTTCCGCGGTCCGGGTCTTCCAGTGACGCGGCCTGAAAGGCTCGTTCCAGGGAGCACACCCCGTCCTTCTCTTCACAGGGCACAGTGATGACTCCGCCACTTCCTGGCATCTTGAGGACGTTGTAGCCATGGTGAGTTACAGCCATGAACTTGGCCAGCGCTGGGTACCCAAGGATGGCGTTGTACGGCAGGCGAATGTGAGCGACGTCGAAGTCAGTGAGCTCGGTGCGGTAGTTGTCGCGTGCCCCGAAGGTGACTGGGAGGCGGACCTGCCCAATCGGGACCGTGGAGCCGTCGATGACTCCGGAGAAAGGCTTGGTCGGCTAAAGCTGGTTGTAGGGCACTTGGAGATTGTTGAATGTTTCCACAGATAGGACGTTGAGCCCTGCCCCGCCATTGATGAGGGTCCTGGTGACCACCACGTTGCTGATGATTGGGGAACAAAGCATCGGGAGGACTCCGGCTGTAGCTGCACACTTGAGCTGGTCTGCTGAGCTGAACGTGATGGCGCACGCCGACCACCTGAGAGGGCACGTGGCTTCCAGCTTGGGGAGGACTGCATTCACTTCGTGGGTGAACTGCTTGAAGATGCGTTGAGAGGCTGGGGCTTGAGCCCCGCCCAGGATGCAAGCGACTGCGCGCGGCTCCTGGAAGCCCCCAGCCCCCTTGTCCTGATGGCGGTCCTCGTTTCTCCTTGGCTGCGGCGGCTGTGGGGGGAGGCCTGCGTTGCCTTGCGGGCGATCCTCGTGAGGCTGATCCCTCCAGTCTCCCTCGCGAGGCGGGTCTTGCCAGCGATCCTCGCGAGGTTGATCACGCCACCCTTGGCACGGGCTGCGGTCTTCCCAGCGTCCTGCGTTCCTTCCTCCTCCTCGACCATAGCCCCGGTCACCGCGGTTGGGGCGACGGCCGATCCTTCCTTCTCGCACGGCTCGGAGCTCTTGACATTCGTTGGTGTTGTGGGTGTGGAGGTCGTGGTACACACAGTACCGACTGCCCTTGGGAGGTTCGGGCAGATCTCTACCCCGCTTGGTGTCTGGTTCTGCCGTGAGCACGGCAGCCCCCTTGCGCTTCACATCCTTGGCCTTGGGCTTCTTCTCTTCTGGTTCTGTGGCAGGTAGCTCGAGGAGGGAGAGACGCCCTTCCTCAGCCCTGGCGCACTTGGTTGCCAAGTTGAACAACTCCAAGGAAGTGCACAGGTCTTCATGCATCGCCAGCTCCTCCTTCATCTTGACATCACGCACGCCGTCGGAGAAGGCTGAGATGATGGCCTCCTCGGTCACCTTGGGAATCTTGAGGCGTGCATTGTTGAAGCGCTGGATGTACTTCTGCAGGGTCTCTCCGGGTTGTTGCTTGATGCGGCGCATGTCGCTCACGGCGGGTGGCCGGTCGCGAGTACCTTGGAAGTTGGTGATGAAGCAGGTGCGCATCTCGTCCCAGAAGGAGATCGTGCCTGGGGCCAGGTTCAGGAGCCAGGTGCGGGCCCCATCCTTGAGCGCCATGGGAAACCAGTTCGCCATGACCTTCTCGTCTCCGTTGGCAGCTTCGATGCCCAGCTCATAGAGCTGGAGGAACTCCGCAGGTTCGGCCGTGCCGTCGTAACGAGGAGGCAGGTCTGGCTTGAACTTGCCGGGCCACGCGACGCTGCGTAGCTTGGCGGTGAATGCACGGCAGCCTGCTGTGTCCACGGGAGGCCTTGGGTGACGAAGAGCTTGGTCTTGCATGCCCCCACGCGCTGCAGCTGGGAGCAGCGCGGGGTCTTGACGCGCGGGGGCAGGAGCATGGTCGCGACGTGCTGGAGCAGGGAGCATCCGGGCAGCTTCTTGCGGGCGATGGACTTCTTGGAAGCTCTGCTCTTGCCGCACTGGCACCTGACAGAGCGGGTTCCGCCCAGGGGCCACGCGCCTTGGAGCCATGGCGCCTTCTTGAGGAGGAGGCGGCCGGGGCGCCGCCGGAGCTTCGTCGCCCGCGCGGGGCGGGGTGCGGTGCAGTGGAACGGACGGCGCAGGGGATCCCCCTGCGGCGTGGACGAGCTCGGCGACGCGGTCGAGCCATTCTTATTCTTCATAGATGTCGTCGATGGGACGGTAGCGCAGGAGCTCGTTTGCCGCGATGAGCGCAGCTCGAGCCTCCATGGGTGCGCGGAGCGCGCGGGACGAAGAACCAGCTGGGGTGAGCGAGGGAGTAGCAGTGCGGCCGTCTTGCCGCACGGACGGATGCTGAGACGACACTTGCTACTCGTCCCCCGCTGGGCCGGTGGTGGCGTTGACGGCAGGTGACGGGGAACGGCAAGGACGCCCGCCGACAGGAGCCGTCTGGGCGACGCGGGAAGCGAGAGCGGCCCGACGCTCGGCGCGGGCCCGACGAGCGTCAGACATGGACGCGATGGTCGAAGGAGAACGGGGTGGTGGAAGACGAATTCTGGTGCACCCCTACCTGGCGCGCCAAATGTCGGATTCCGGGTTCCAGCAGACCCTTGAGGTTCGAACACTGGGGTGCGCGCGGAGATTTCGCCTTCTACCTACCTGCACCCCTCCGCCTCGTTGAGATCTAAGCTATGGAAAGAACAGCACAAGAGACACAGGGTTTATACTGGTTCGGGCCACCGTTGTGGTGTAACACCCTACTCCAGTGTGTGGTGTGGTGGATTGCCTCTTGGGCTGATGATGATGAGCAATACAAGGAAGAACAGCCTCATGAGGGTCTGTTCTTGGCTGTGGGGATGAACTGCTAGGAGGAGTTCAGTCACCCTTTCTCTCTCTCTCTGTGATGCTACTCGATCTGATTTTCCTCTCTCTACCCTGTGGGTGGCTAGTCCTATTTATAGGCAAAGGCCCTGGGCCTCTTCCCAAATATTGAGCGGGAAGGGCGCCAACAATTGGCCATTTTGAAGGGGAACATCTGGTACACTTATCCTGACTAAAGTTAGTCCTCGCCTGCCAAAGACTCTAGTGGTGACGCTGGCTTGGGCTCCACAATGACTTCCTCCCTGCCGTTGGACTGGTCTTGGTCTCGTTGCACCAAAACGGGTGCCTTTGCTTGATGCTCTCGCCTGCGCTTTCTCCCTTTGCACCAAAGAGGAAAGGAGGACACTGCGCGGGCTGGCGCCCGCCTGGCGCCCTTGGTCGTCATGGCTTGCGTCACGGGCACCTCGTGAGGTACCCCGCCTTGATCTCTCCGCCTCCTCGCGAGCCAGCCTGATGTGGCCGTGCCTGAGGAAGCTCCGTGTCGTCCGCCCCGCGAGGCTTGGCCCCTCGCGAGGGTCTTGGGTCTGTGTTGATGAAGATGGGCCGTGTCGGGCCCCCTTTGAGCCACGCCGCAGGCCGCAGGCAGGCAAGTCTGGGGACCCCTGTTCCCAAAACGCAAGACACGACTGTACGAGGGTTTACTGGTTCGTCTGCCGTCGCCGGAGAATAACAGCAGGTGTGGGTGAGTAGAGGGATGGCTAGGCCAGCTATGGGAGTACGGTGGGGCGGTGGGGCCTACATGGCAGCACAGCCGGCCACGGGGACGAGGGAGCAGGCAGTCCCGCCGGCGCTTGTTTGAGCGGCTGGAGCAGGAAGAGCAGAGATTGAAGAAGCACGACGACCGTTTGATGGACATCCAACAGTCACTGCTTGTGCGTCAACCTTTTTTTAGGAAAGCCTCAAATCTGTGCAAAACAGCATACAACACATCTGCCATTATTTCTAATAATTTACAGCCCATTTGCTAATTCTTAAGGTTTTTTTGGAGCCCATATTCTTTTTTGTTAGCATTACAGCCCATATTGTGGCCACGGTTAAAAAATTATACGAAATTTTGCATATTTCGGTGCGGTCCGAACTGTTTTTAATCCCGAAATTTTGACTCGCATTCAAATTGATTTTAAAAATAAATGTATATCAATACAAAATCCAACAAATTCTCCACGCATAAAAATTAACGTAATTTGAAATCTTGAAATGAAAAAAAAAGATATTTGAAACTAATTGCCGGTTTGATGTGTTTTAAAAATGTACAGCCTATTTCTCATTACTGATGGGCCATTTTCTCGGCCAGCCGAATGAAAGCTCTCCTCGTCTTGAAAGATTTGCAGCCCAATAGGCCTACCAAAGCGACTTACTTGGCAAATCACAAAAAAACTGGGTTGTGGCCATGGACCCAGCTGTCAGCCTCTCCACGTACAGTACTCTTCCGATGGAAGTCGTTCCTTGACCATGTTGACCACACCACGCGGAGAGCACCACGGCGGTGGACGACAGCGAGGCCTAGGAAGGGGACGACGCGGAGCCGGGGAAGACGTGGCAGTGGAAGCCCGCGCGGAGAGGAGTACGAGGGTTCACTAGTTCGGCTGCGGGGTGAGGCTGCCGTCGCCGCAGGGCCTGGCCAGCGGTGGGAATAGTAGGGGCGGTGAGGCCTCCGCGGCAGCACAGCCGGCCACAGGAGGCAAGAGCATGCGGCACGACCGGCGCTGCTTTGGGCAGCTGGAGCAAGAAGACCAGAGGTTGAAGAAGCACTACGGCCGCTGGATGGACATCATACGGTCACTGGAGCTAGAATCGTTCATATTGACTAAGTTGACAAAGCCCTTCATCCCTGTCAACTTAGTAGGCCCACAAGTCAACCTCCCACCAAGGTGGGTCCCAGCTAGCCAGGGGAGTATTCATTTTTTTGTGCGTAATAAGGAGGCACTTTCGGTGGGTCCGAGCTGACAGCGGGGGGAACGTTTTTTTCGCGAAATACGGTGGCCCGTCAGGTGGGTCCTAGCAGTCAGGGGGCAAACGTTTTTTCGCAAAATATGGTGGCTCGTCCAGTGGGTCCCTGCTGTCAGTTGGAGGAATCATTATTTTCCGCGTAATAAGGAGGCACTTACTTGCAACGGCCGTGGACCCAGCTGAGACTCTCCACGTATAGTATACTTCCGATGGAAGTCGTTCCTTGACCATGTTGACCTCGCCGCGTTCTGTTGCATGCATGCATCCATGGGCGTGGTGCGTCCCCACTGTCAGCATCTCACGTACAGTCATCTTCCGATGACTCTCGGTTGTTGACCACGTTGACCAGACCGTGCCGAGCGCACCCAGACTGGAACGACCCAGAGATGGGGAAGACGGGGCAGTGGAGTCGCAGATGGAGAGGAGTGGGAAACTTCACTGGTTCGGGTGCGCGGCAGCACAGCCGCGGTGCCGCCCACGGGAGACAGAAGCAAGAACAGAGGTTGAAGAAGGAGCACGGCTGTTGGATTAACATCCAACGGTCCAGCTGCTAGAATCATTTGTTGATTAAGTTGACAAAGTCGTGCGTACACGTCCGCTTAGTAGGCCCACAATTCAGTCACCAAATCTGACGGGTCCCAGCTATCAATGGGATGAATAATTTTTTTCGCAAAACAAGGATGCACTTCCTTCCATGCGAAGATACAGCTGGTGGGTCCTAGCTGTCAGGTGGAGGAAACATTTTTTCAGCTTAATAAGGAGGAACTTTCCTTGCATGTGACCATGGACCTCATGGGTCCCAGCCGTCAGGCTCTCCACGTACAGTCCTCTTCCAATGACTCTTGTTTCTTGACCACGCTGCACCGTACGCAGCGAGGCGGTGGACGACAGCGAGCCCCCGGACGGGAACGACTCGGAGATGGGAAAACGCGGCAGTGGAGTCACAGATTGAGAGGAGGAGAAGGGTTATAACTGGTTCTGTTGTGGCGTGGGGCTATAGTCTGTGGAGAATAATAGGAGGTATCGAGGGGTGGAGGGATAGCCTGGCCAGCGGTGGGGTAGCGCTTCGCAGCGATGCATGCTAAGTAGAGCTGCTAGCCGCCGGAGGCCGGACCAGGTGGTCCCGGCGACGCTGGAGGAAGAAGACGAGAGATTGAAGGTGCATGCCGGCCGTTGGATATAAATCCAATGGATGTGGATGACACAATCATTTATTGACCAAGTTGACAACGCCATGCGTAGGCTTCGACCTATTGGCCCACATGTCAGCCTGCAAAAATGTGGCATATATTTAACCCATGTTTTCTAGAATGTACAGTCCATTTGCTCGGCTGGGTGAACAAATAATTTTGCGTCAATCAGGTCCATTTATATTTTCTAAGAAATCACAGCCCATTTACACTTCCTTGAAATACACGTATTAGGTGGGCTCGTTATATATATAATGTTATGTTAGAAGGAGCAATTAATATCAAAGAATAAACCGGAGAGGCACATTTTATATATATATAATTAAGAAATTAGAGAGTTATTGCTCAAAATAAAAATGAGCGCGTTATTATTAAATTGGTCCTTAAAATCTTCGCAAGCTTTTGTATGCAATCACCAGGATTTTCCTTGCTTGTGAGTCAAAAACAACCAGGATTTTCCTTGCCAACTTCCGTTAAACATTTACTTTTATAAGTTAATAACACGTGGGATGTTTTTATAATGTATATATAAGTCTCTACAAAATATATGATAATAGTAATAATATAAATACATATAATGTGGTTAGAAGGGAAAACATAAATTGGACACAGCATTACTTTTATAAGAGACCTGCGTTTTATACCCCACAGTAGGCATACTAACAAGTTCACACACAAATACAACAGAAAAGGTAAACATTCATATCAAACTCAGGTCCACAGGACACGTTCATATTCATAGCCAACATTCACTATCAACAACTCAAAATATTCATATATACACAAGCTCAGCATATCTATGCATCCAAATGATTGATAGATCACACGACAATATTCATACATAATTCACAAAAAGATTCAAATATACACATGTTCAGTATGTTTATGCATCCAAATGATTGAGATCACAGCCAATATGATCCATGGACGAACTTTAATTACCTAGGGTATGGTAAATGGTGTCCAATCAGAGGTACTTCTTGCTAAAATTAGTTCTTGTACGAGTAAACGTTCGAGTACATAAGAGGCAGCACAGACAATCTGAACTTTGCTTGTAGGTTTATCCTCAAATAGAGGCCTCGTGTCGAGGGAGGTTTGAGCAACCTGGCCACTACTTTCATCCAACTAGTTTACTAGCTCATCTTGGTCCGGTATCTCGCCAAAATTCTACATTGCGGACGAGAAAGGAGGCGGTTGAGAAAATGAACCACCCAAATTTTTTGTGCAGTTCAACTGAAATGGAGCATCCTTGGCATGCAGACTGATTAAGTGCCAAATGAATATACGCATCAACCAACTTGTCTGGAATCTTTAGACTCCATGCCATATAGTTCGCTACCATATGTGCCGATAACCAAAAGGCACAAGTTGGGACCAAAGACTGGACTGCGTTTTTCTGGGCTATGCACCAAGCAATATTTTTGGCGCTCACTCTCCTAATACTTGGAGTTTGACAATTGGTTGACGCCGGTTGATACTCGAATGAATATAGGCACTTCTTGTCAACATCGATGCTTGTCTGAGTGAACTTTGGAGTACATAGCAGCAGCATAAGTACCTGTCCATCTGATCATTTTGTGCAATTCTACTAAAATCACCCGATGTAATGATTTGCCTGCGAGTTCAGGCTCCAAATTACTCCTTTATGAAATCGGCAAACAGTAGCACAATACCAAATTACCAATACATATGACAGGCACAATAATCAGGATAAAGATCAGTACCAACCTGTGTGAGGTAGCATATCAATTACTATTTCCTTTGACTGGAAGCCGAGATAAGCCAAGCGACTAACAGCAAAGGAAGAAAGCAAGCGGAGATTAGCGACTGGCAGGAAAGGATGGAAGCTGTCGACGCAATGAAGCACCCAAAGTTTTTGTGCAGTTCCACCAAAATCGAGCATCCCTGTTGGCACATATATTGAGAGAGTGAGATTACTGTAATAGTGGGACTAGTTGATGAAACATACACTAACAAATAGAAGCACCCTCATTATCTTAATGGTAAAGTTAGCAACATAGTAGTCTTGCTTAAATAGATGTATTAGTTTATTTAATCAGTGCCAATTAGCTCAACTCAACACTCAAAGCATTGCCATTTATCATAGGTTGCAAAACTTTAACGTGCAAAGATAAAGGAGTTTCTCATGACAGTAGCACGATACAAATAGAGATGACAGCAAACTAATATGGATGAAGGCCTTAGGCCCGTACCAACCTGAGAAAAAAAGCTTATTCATGTAGTCCCATAAGAGATGATAAAGCACTCACTGGAATCACACAATAGTATATATTTTTGTGCACTTCAAATGTATGGTTGAAATCACTCTTGTCTACCAGTGCTGAGATTATATCGAAAGATTATCAAGAACTTCCAGCAGAGTTAAAGCACTGGCTGGGATATAGTTCATTGTATTGTCTTGTGTAGTTCCACTAAAATGTATGATTGGCACAACATGATCCCTGTTTGCACAAGTAGGAACAAGGTGAAACCTTCATTAGCTTAGTGAGAAAGGATAGGAAGACATTAGCATATTACTCAAACAGTAGCATCAAATTCATGATGGACAATACGCAAAACATTGCCTCATTGAACCAATGGCAATAAATTGACATGCAAAACAATAGCACTATTATGTCATGACACTAATAATATTCCCTCCCTGGTCCACCACATGATTCACCTCCATAGACAAACATACACACGTACATGATTCAGCATAGGGTCCTACTAAAGATTTGCTTAACTCCAACAAGAAAATTAGGCAGTAATAAATTAGTGGTACTTAAGTACTCCTAATTAATTAAGTGAGACAGCAGAAGTGGAAGGGCTTAATTCCTGCTCGTCCTCGAGTAGGTAAATGATAAAAAAGAAAAAATTTGATGTGGAATGCTACCTAGCATAATCTTGATCACATATCTAATCATGGCATGAATATTAAGCCACGAGTGATTCAAAGCAATAGTCTATCATTTGACATAAAAACAATAATACTTCAAGCCTACTAATAAAGCAATCATGTCTTTTCAAAATAACAAGGCCAAAGAAAGTTATCCCTACAAAATCATATAGCCTGGCTATGCTCCATCTTCACCACACAAAATACTCACATCATGCACAACCCCGATGACAAGCCAAGCAATTGTTTCATACTTTTGACGTTCTCAAACCTTTTCAACTTTCACGCAATACATGAGCGTGAGCCATGGACGTAGCACTATATATGGAATAGAATGGTGGTTGTGGAGAAGACAAAAAGGAGAAGATAGTCTCACAACAACTAGGCGTATCAACAGGCTATGGAGATGCCCATCAATAGATATCAATGTGAGTGAGTAGGGATTACCATGCAACGGTTGCACTAGAGCTATAAGTATATGAAAGCTCAAACTGAAACTAAGTGGGTGTGCATCCAACCTGCTTGCTCATGAAGACCTAGGGCATTTGTGGAAGCCCATCGTTGGAATATACAAGCCAAGTTCTATAATGAAAATTCCCACTAGTATATGAGAGTGATAACTCAGGAGACTCTCTATATGAAGAACATGGTGCTACTTTGAAGCACAAGTGTGGTAAAAGGATAGTAACATTGCCCCTTCTCTCTTTTTCTCTCTTTTTTTTGTAGGCTTCTTTGGCCTCTCTCTTTTTTTTGGGGGGGGGGGCTTCTTTGACCACTTTTATTTTGATAACCTCACATGGGACAATGTTCTAATAATGATGATCATCACACTTTTATTTACTTACAACTCAATATTACAACTCGATATCTAGAACAAAGATATGCCTCTATATGAATGCCTCCGGTGGTGTACCGGGATGTGCAATGATCTAGCGTAGCAATGACATCAAAAAATGGACAAGCCATGAAAACATCATGCTAGCTATCTTACGATCATGCAAAGCAATATGACAATGAATGCTCAAGTCATGTATATGATGATGATGGAAGTTGCATGGCAATATATCTTGGAATGGCTATGGAAATGCCATGATAGGTTGGTATGGTGGCTGTTTTGAGGAAGGTATATGGTGGGTTTATGGTACCGGCGAAAGTTGTGCGGTACTAGAGAGGCTAGCAATGGTGGAAGGGTGAGAGTGCGTATAATCCATGGACTCGACATTAGTCATAAAGAACTCACATACTTATTGCAAAAATCTATGAGTCATCGAAACAAAGTACTACGCGCATGCTCCTAGGGGGATAGATTGGTAGGAAAATACCATCGCTCATCCAGGGCCGCCACTCATAAGGAAGGCAATCAATAAATACCTCATGCTCCAACTTCGTTACATAACGGTTCACCATACGTGCATGCTACGGGAATCACAAACCTCAACACAAGTATTTCTACAATCCACAACTACCCACTAGCATGACTCTAGTATCACCATCTTTATATCGTGAAACTATTGCAAGGAATCAAACACATCATATTCAGTGATCTACAAGTTTTATGTAGGATTTTATGACTAACCATGTGAATGACCAATTCCTGTCATCTCTCTAAATAGATATAAGTGAAGCAAGAGAGTTTAATTCTTTCTACAAAAGATATGCCCATGCTCTAACAAATATAAGTGAAGCAAAAGAGCATTCTACAAATGGCGGTTTTCTATGTAAAGAGAAACAGGCAATCCAAACTTCAAATGATATAAGCGAAGCACATGAAGCATTCTATAAAGCCATACTCAAAAGATATAAGTGAAGTGCATAGAGCATTCTATAAATCAACCAAGGACTATCTCATACCAGCATGGTGCATAAAAATAAAAATGAAAACTAAATGCAAAAGATGCTCCAAGATTGCACATATCGCATGAACGAAACGAATCCGAAAACATACTGATACTTGTTGAAGAAAGAGGGGATGCCTTCCGGGGCATCCCCAAGCTTAGACGCCTGAGTCTCCTTGAATATTTACTTGCGGTGCCTCGGGCATCCCCAAGCTTGAGCTCTTGCCTCTCTTCCTTCTTCTCACATCGAGACCTTCTCGATCATCGAACACTTCATCCAAACAAAACTTCAACAGAAAACTCGGTAAGATCCATTAGTATAATAAAGCAAATCACTACTCTAAGTACTGTTGCAAACCAATTCATATTTTGTTTTTTCATTGTGTCTACTGTAATATAAATTTTTCATGGCTTAATCCACCGATATGAATCGTTAGTTTCATCAAAACAAGCAAACTATGCATCAAAAACAGAATCTGTCTAAAACAGAACAGTCTGTAATAATCTGAACATTTACCGTACTTCTGATACTTGAAAAATTATACCAAAATTAGGAAAAATAAAAAATTTGTATAGGAAGACAGTGCAAAAAGAATCAGAACCATTTGACATTCCAGCTAAAAATGTAAAATCGCTCACTACAGCCAAAGTTTCTGTCCTGCACCGTACAAACCATCAAGCAAATGTAAACATCCTAAAGGCAAACCATGGCACATTATTTTTATTTCTAAACTTTATAAAAGAACACAACAGAAATAAATGACTCTCTAAAACTTCCGGGTTGTCTCCCTGGCAGCGCTTTCTTTAAAGTCATTAAGCTAGGCATATAGTGCTCAAGTAATGAATCCACCCGGATCCCAAGGTATATCAAAGCCAATTTTAATTAACAATGATTTAGCATTTAGTAGTGAGCACAAAGTAACATATATCATGTAACAACAAAGTCTAACTCTCTTCCTATGCATCGGCATGTCATAAAAGAACAATTCATGCACACATAGTAAAGGCCAATGCATAGTATAAGCAGTTTCTTGCAATTTTGTCATATTGGAAACATAGAGAGGTGGAGATATAGTTCCTCTCTCATAATAATTGCAAGTAGGAGAAGCAAGCACATGCATATTATATTCATCAAAATCATCATGTGCAACGGTAAAAGGCAACCCATCAATATAATCCTTAATAAGTGCAAACTTCTCCGATATAGTGTAGTCGAGAGAATTCAAAAAGATAATAGGACTATCATACGTGGGTGCAATAGCAACAATTTCATGTTTAACATAAGGAACTATAGCAAGTTCATCTCCATAAGCATAATTCATATTGGCATCTTGGCCACAAGCATAGCAAGCATCATCAAAAAGGGATATTTCAAAAGAATCGACGGGATCATAGCAATTATCATAGCATTCATCCTTCGGTAAGCACGGAGGGGAATTAAACAATGTATGAGTTGAAGAGTTACTCTCATTAGAAGGTGGGCACGGGTGATCAATCCGCTCTTCCTCCTTTTGTTCTTCGCTCTTCTCCTCATCTTTCTCATCCAATGAGCTCACAGTTTCATCAATTTCTTCTTCCATAGACTCCTGCAAAATATTAGTCTCTTCTTGGACAGCGGAGACTTTCTCAATAAGTGCATTAATTTCGGAATTGTATTCATAATTCTCATAGCAATATTTGAGGATAGCTAAATTTTCAGATCTATAAACAGCATCATCAAAATCTTCAAACTCTTTACACATATATTCAATTTCATAAGCACCCATAAAAGCAACAAATTCTTTTATTTGTTCCACATCATAGTAATCATATATACCATTAACATAAGAAGATAAGGTTTTATTATCATTGAATTTGCATGAAAAGGGAAGGTGTGGAGCCTTCATCCTAGAGCAACAAGTGCCAAGCATACCACTTCAATATATGAATTTGATCCCATAATAGTTTCCCTTTTTGTGTCAAGCGATAATCCCTAAAGTATTCACGTTGATCCAACGTAACTCCCATTACATAATTAAATGGGGTTTTCTCAGGATTATTAAAGTAGTACATAATATTTTTCACATAACCAGCACCGAGGGTTTTAGGAGGTTCCCCATCTCCATGAGTAGCAAGTACACATAATTTTTTTGGTATTTCATGTTCCATATCCATAACTAAAGATAGAGAACAACTAATAACAACAAATAAAAATTACTTAGTGATAAAGCAAACATGCACACACGAGAATATTCACCCCACGCTATTGCTCCCCGGCAATGGCGCCAGAAAAAGGTCTTGATAACCCACAAGTATAGGGGATCGCAACAGTTTTCGATAAGTAAGAGTGTCGAACCCAACAAGGAGCTAAAGATAGAAGAAATATTCCCTCAAGTTCTATCGACCACCGATACAACTCTACGCACGCCTGACGTTCGCTTTACCTAGAACAAGTATGAAACTAGAAGTACTTTGTAGGTGTTGTTAGATAGGTTTGCAAGATAATAAAGATTACGTAAATAAAAAGTAGGGGCTGTTTTGATAAAGAAACAATAAAGTAAATATAGCGAGTGTGGAAAAGTGGTGGTAGGAGTTGTGAAATTGCCCCTAAGCAATTGACTACTTTACTAGACCGATAGCAAGTATTATGTGGGAGAGGCCACTGCTAGCATGTCATCCCTGACTTGGAATTCTATGCACTTATGATTGGAACTGTTAGCAAGAATCCGCAACTACTAATGTTCATTAAGGTAAAACCTAACCATAGCATTAAGGTATATTGGTCCCCCTTCAATCCTGTATGCATCAATTTCTATGCTAGGTTGAAGTTTCTGTCACTCTTGCCCTCCAATACATAGTCCTATCAACATACAACTAACCCTAGGGTGTGATCCATGCGAGCAATCATATGATGGGTACCAAAGGACAGCAACATAACCACAAGCAAATTAAATCAATCATAGCAATTCATCAACCACCGATAGGACAACGAAAATCTACTCAGACATCATAGGATGGCAACACATCATTGGATAACAATATGAAGCATAAAGCACCATGTTCAAGTAGAGGTACAGCGGGTTGCGGGAGAGTGGAACGCTGTATATAGAGGGGGGAAGGTGATGGAGATGTTGGTGAAGATGGCGGAGGTGTTGGTGTAGATCGCGGTGATGATGATGGCCCCCGGTGGCACTCCGGTGCCACCGGAAGCGAGGGGGAGAGAGCCCCCCTCCTTCTTCTTCTTCCTTGACCTACTCCCTAGATGGAGAAGGGTTTCCCCTCTGGTCCACGGCCTCCATGGCACGGGAGGGGCGAGAGCGCCTCCAAGATTGGATCTGTCTCTCTGTCTCTCTCTGTTTCTGCGTTCTCAGATTGTTCCCTTTCACCGTTTCTTATATTCCTAGAGATCCGTAACTCCGATTGGGCTGAAATTTTAACACGATCTCTATCCGGATATTAGCTTTCTTGCGGCGAAAGAAGGGCATCAACTGCCTTACGGGTGGCCCACGAGGGTCAGGGGCGCGCCCAGGGGGGCAGGCGCGCCCCCTGCCTCGTGGCCACCTCGGGCACCGTCTCGCGTGGATTTTTCTTCCCAAAAATCATATATATTCCAAAAAAATCTCTGTCAATTTTTATTCTGTTTGGACTCCGTTTGATATGGATATTCTGCGAAACAAAAAACATGCAACAAACAAAAACTGGCACTGGGCACTGGATCAATATGTTAGTCCCAAAAATAGTATAAAGAGTTGCCAAAAGTATATGAAAGTTGAATAATATTGGCATGGGACAATCAAATATTATAGATACGACGGAGACGTATCAGGGCTCCCTGGAGGATCATCTCACATGTAAGGTAGTCGTTGCCGGAGCCCTTGAATGGCCTCGACTGAGGCCTCTGGCTTTAGCAAGATCACCTTGGCACTGTTTATTCTTCTTCTTCTTTTTCTTCCTCTTCATGCTCTGTTTCTCTTTCTCCTCACCGGTTGGTGAAACCAAGTACATGATTGGCCTTCTAATTCAGAATTGGTTTTGTCCGTGAGGGAGTACAAGTGTACTAGTAAAAAACAACATTATTTTCTCATGGCAGTCGGAAAATAGAGATGAACACATGCATTAAATATCATTCTTACCTAAAGGAAGGTTATGGCGCAAATATGGATGATGAGGATTGGAACACAGATCTCCCTTTGTGCAGTTGCACCAAACTGAACCAACTGTTCCATTCTGACATTGCAGTTAAACAGCACAAAAGTCACTTCTTTTAAGAAGAGTTTTGTGCAGTGCACCAAAAGGTCACAACAGCAACCAGGTGAATTGGATATCCCTGTTTGCACAAAAAGGCACAGAGGAAACAGTCAGAGTCTCAAACAATTACAGGCAAAAACATTTGGCTAAACTTGTCATGGCTTATAACAATGGCATGGCTTCATTTTTACCAGGGACATTAGATTAAGAACAGCTAAGGCTACATTCGGTTCATAGGTTTGGTGCAGGATTTTCATAGGAACACAATTCCTATGGTATTATTTCCCTTCCAACCGTTCGGAACACGGGAAAGGTGAATAGTGTTTCATAGGAAAGCTGGTCTGGTAGTACTGATTCCATAGGATTAAAAGCATCCACGTGCTGCTCATTTTTTGGGCGGAAGCCCGAGGCAGGCGCTCGCTGCCATGCGTTAGACAGGTTGCTGTGCTGTGTTGCCAAAATAAAAAAATCAACCTATGTGTGGTACGTGAGGTGAGGACAAGAGTAGTCACTGTGCAGCTGAATAAACAAATAGTATCTCATACTGCCAAGCATGCTACTCTAAAAAAACAAATCTGTACATTTCGTAGTCCATCCGAACACATTCTCTTGAGAGTTTCCTCCGGTTTGCTGTTCCATAGTTTTATACCTACATTCTTTTCCTATTCCTCTATTTTCATCAAGACCTATGTTTTCTGCCCCTTTATTCCGAACAGAGCCTGAATATTTGGTATAAGGGCATGGGACAGTGGGTGCACCAGCAGTCCAGCACCATGTACGTAAACAGGGGCATAAAGTGGTGATTCATAGTTTGTTGCCCCGAGAAACAAACATCCAAGAAACATATCTGGGTTGGTCCCATTTTTGTTCACTCTAGCCACCTACTCCTATGTGTGGATAGCAAATCTAGTCCTGGTCATACCACTGTGTACAGCGTTACCCCTATATTTCCCTTTTCGACCAAGAGACCGGTTGGATGACCAGTTTGTACTACTTTCACCCCCTTTCCTTCCTGTTTGTACCAAGTCCGATGTACATACTAAATTCCTCCACCCCCACTTTATTTCTTGTTTGAACCAAGTACTCCCTCCGTCCGGAATTACTTGTCATCAAAATGGATGTGTCTAGAACTAAAATACATCTAGATACATCCATTTCAATGACAAGTATTTTCGGACAGAGGGAGTACAAGATTCGACTCCATTAAGTAGCTTTACCTCTAACAATAGAAGAAAAAATATGTGACGTTGGACCATCCGATCGAGAGGGGCTGAGAGGTAGAAAATGATGCACATGCAGCGACGTAGCGAGCTGGGGAAGTAGAGCTAAGGCAGTTTCGAACGAAGATATACCTGAAGGTCGTCGGGATGTGGATAGGTGGGCGGCGGAAGGCCGGATCTGCCCACAGGCAACGACGAAGGGATCGGAGGACCTCCCGCACCGGCGCTCGGCCAGAGATAATGGTGCGGCCAGCAGTGGGTCTCCTCCTTCGCTGTTGATGACGGCCTAAACGCTGCCCCTCCTCCCCTTCACCGGCAGAGGGGGATACGTCTGGATCTATAACCGGCGGTGAGGATAGAAAGCCAGTGTTTTTTGAAGGGAGAAAGACAGTGTTACTACCCCTATCTTGTTTAGATCTGGAGAGGATGAGAGTGTGTGAATAGAGCAACCCTAGCAAGCAAGCGCGGAGGCTCCGGCCTATATATACGTATTGGGGTAGTTTTCCTTTTTCACTCCATCAAAACAATCGTTTAAAATTGTGTACTACTACATGCCAAGTCGCGGGTTTTTTAGTCGTTGATTGTTTTTTGAGATAGCTACCCACCTTTTCCAAGTGGTGTTATGGTGTGCCAGGTCGCACTTTGTATCGTTCAAGTCTGGTACTACAAGTCCCTCCATTAAATGAACAACCACCTCCTCGTAAAAATTGTGAACAAGCCCACAACTAAAATTAGCGGAAATGTGGGTTGCCCCAACATGCATTATTATTTATATTTTCTACTCCCTCCATTCCTAAATATAAGTCTTTTTTATTAGCCACACCTAAGACAAGAATTTTTTTTATTAGCAGTGAACCCCACATGTCATAGACACAAAAATTGTGGCAAGATTCCCTTAGGCAAGCCAAAGTGTGTCTAACAATTTGAGCAACTCAGGTTAGGCAAGTGTGGCAAGTGTGGGAAAAATAATGTGGCAACATAAGACAAACATAGTCACAATCCAAACAGCCCCGTAATTTTTTGTGACATGCATGAAAATTTGGTTAGTTAAATTTATAGTCAAAATTTGGCAAGGTGCATCAAATCAACACATGCAAGTATCAAAAGGAAAGCCACGGCATGCATGCATGCGTTGTACTCCCTCCGTTTCCAAATATAAGTCTTTTTAGAGATTGCAAAAAGTGACTACATACGAAGCAGAATATCTCTACTCCTACATACAAAGTAGCCCATTTGAAATGTGTAAAAAAGACTTATATCTAGTGCAGTGCTTTGATGTGTCACGTCAACTCGTAGAAGACCAAGAAATTTGATTACTACAACGCCCTCTCCCTCGCGGACTGAGCTCTGGTGCCTTAACTGCACCTGCCTTTGGCTGCATGACAGGAGGTCCAACCACCTGTTGGGCCCACCTGTCATAGACGCAAAGGCAGGAGCAGTAAGTAGAAGCTTTCGCTACACGCTATCCCTCCCACATGAGGTGGACGGACATGCAGCAGTGGATTCGATACTGTAGAAGTAGGAGTAACATCATTGTTCATCTTCTCGAAGAGGCGAAGAGCCAAGCGCAACCCGAACGTGGCAGTTGTGAACGCTCGCGTGGTGCGGTTCCTTGGAGTACTAGCCAGGCTCTTGCATGAGACAAAATTGCTATTGTTTAACAATTAAACTCCATTATCCATTGGTTGATACTCATTCTGCATAGGTCCACGCGCTTAGCACCATTTCCTCCTGGGGTCACCAATGTTTATTTGCTAATTAATAGCATTGCATGCAATAAACTAGCCATTGCAAGTCATTAAAAGCATGCACACCTCTCATCTCTTATTGGTTGATATGTCAAGAAACAAGAAACAAGGTAGAAGTTAATGCACCGTGCCTAAGTGTTTTGGGACTATTTGGTTTTTGTAAGATGACTTACACACCTAGACGGAGGTAGTAGTATAGCCCTGTAAACCGGAAAGGAGTATTTGCCTTTCTAGAGATTTCAACAAGTGGCTAGACTACACCGTGTGCAGTACTCCCTCCCTTCCGGTTTATAGGGCTCAAATCTCAAATCTCATGAACCAAGGCATTTTGCGATTGGAGGAATGTATCTCATACTTTACAAAACTACCCTAATTAAACTCATGCATTAATTACGTAGTTCTATTGTTTTCCTCTCCGCCTTGGTCGCGGTGCACATGCGGGACATTTCAAAGCATTCGGCCCCGCGTGCCATCCACCAAATCACAGCGAGGTGCTACAGTCGAGACTCACCTGTCACCCCAGTGTGGCCGTCATGACCCGTCATATCACAAAACCCACACCTTTACCAGCAGTGGTAAGGTGGCCTCCAAGTTGGACTGGACGAAGCAACCATCATTTCACTGGAATGCTCGTTCAATCCCTTTCTTCCCTTTCTTGAAGAAAACCTCACTCCAAGCTACTCACTTCTGCCATTTTTCTTATGTACCGACGAAGGAAAGGTGGGCGAATCAGTTATGCTGCTATATTTTCATTCCAAGAATCTTCTTTTTGTGAAGCACCGACCGATTATCACATCCTATTCTTTTCCCGTTTTCATTGCGATTGTGGTTTCCTTTCGATTGCTTTTTGTTTGTCAGTTCATTGATGGATCCTAGAACACTAGGCAAAGAGTTGCCGGCGGACAACCCACTGGAGACAGCAATCTCCAGGAAGCGAGCACCGACCAACGAGTTGACCATGTTGGCGGGCCAACCCATGGAGACAAAGAACTCCAAGAAACAAGCACTGGCCAAAGAGTTGAGGACGTTAGCGAACAAACTCCTCAAAGAAAGTTGGAAGAACAGCAAGGGCCCCACTGTGCCTACCCCAGGAACTCTGATTGCCACCTATGTGATGCTCAAGACCGAGTTTGAGGAGATAGTCGCCGTTGAGAAGCAGTATTCCCCTAGCAAGGTGATGTCCCCCATCGAGGACGAGGAGATGGCCCCCGGAGGGATGAGATCCCCCGGTGAGCTTCACAAGGTAAAAAATAATGGTTTATTACCATAGTTGTGGTTTTTGATTATTTGCAATGTGCTTGCTAATATGTTAGGGTTGTGCAGGTGCCGGTGGACGTCCTTGATGATTATGATGTCATGGCCCGTCCTGTTGGCATCGCCCCGGAGATCGATTCCGATGCCGCTGTCCATCCTGTGGGCATCGCCCCAGAGATCGATTCCAATGTCGCGGTCAGTCATGTGGACATCGCCCCAAAAATAGATTCCCATGCCGCTGTCCGTGCTGTGGTCATTGCCCGAGAGATCGATGACAAGAAATAGTTGGTCGCACTAATCCTTCAGGGTAGTTTGCATTGCCCTGTGTTTAATTACCAGAATGATGCACGTTATGAAACCATCTTAGGGCTAGTGCACTGTCTTGTGTGGGTGGATCTTGCTACTTTTGTTTGATAGTAAATCATGCGATGAATCATGCGAACCCTCTCCGAGTTATGGAAATAGATGTATCCTCACCAGCTTTTGATGTCGAGTTATGGAAACAGATGTATCCTCACTTTGTATCGTTCAAGTCAGTAATAAATGACCAGGATTGAAGGGGAATCCAAATTTGCTTCGTCTTCTGTCCTTGAGCTCTTGACAAACCAATGCACTATACAGTTGTTCGGCCACTCCACCCCAGAGCTCTCACCAAGCGTCGTTCATGCCACCGCGCCGCACACTAACCAGTAAGGCAGCGATGGCATCCCACCGTGCTGAGTTCCTTGCCGCCCACGACCGCACACAAAATGGTAGGGAAGCGATGGCATCCCGCCGTGCCGAGTTCATCGCCGCTCGCAACCTCACAACTGTGTGGGAGGAATTTGAAGATGCAAGGCCGAATGGGCGGTAGAGCAAGAAGCGGCCAAAGCCGCACAGAGGGAGCGGAAAAGTCAGAAATCACTCAAGAAAAGAGAGGCCCACCGCCACAAGAAAGAAAAGGACGCACGCGCTGCTGCGGAGAGATTGGCGGAGATCCAAGCACGGTGGGGTGTCACCGACAAAGCCGGGAAGGAGAACGACGGCGTCTGGCCAGCATGTGAGAAGTAGTAGTACTAGTAGTTAGTGTGTGTGTGTCTGTGTCTGAGTACGAGCATGTACCAATACTACTAGTTACTACTGTAGTTTTTAGAGCAAATTACCAGTACATTGGCCTAGACTAAATGGAAAAATTCCTATCCTAAGCATCAAATGGCATCTCTTTCTCTATAGGAATTGAGATGCATGTCATCTCACTTCCTATGATTTTCATATTCCTATCCTATGAACGAAAGGAGGCCTCTGTTGGAGTAACTACTGTAGCTAGCAGTACTGTTGGTACAGTAGTTTTCTTCAAGAAGCGGAATTCAACGAAGTCATGATGGTTCCTTCGTCCGAGCAACTTCAAAGTGGGAAGTGGGCCTGTGATTTGACGGCTCATTAGTCATTGTTACTGCGGCGCGACGACCTGGGTGACTCTCCCTTGGAGTTCTGCGTGCATGGCAAGTGGACCAGGATGGTCGACGTCCCACATGTTGGCGAACGGAAGTATTCTTTCCGATATCAAGGAGCAAGGGAACCGTGTGGTATAGTATCACTGCTGATTGGTTCGCAAAAAATAGTATCACTGCCGATTTATAATTATTTTTTATTTCTGATGAATGCTAGCGTTTCAACTCTTACGACGAAGGGTGCCAAACACGGCACGTGCGGGATGTCCCACACGTCAGCGAAAGGAGTGGGACATGAACAGTGTGGTAGAGCCCAGCGTAAAAAACAGCGTGGTAGAGCGTCTCCACTTCTTCCACTTCTGGGTCGGAGACCACACGTAGTAGTACTTACTGGTATGAACGATACAAAGTGTGACCTGGAGAGAAAGACATGTCTAATTGGAAGGTCTCGGGGCATACACGTAAACAAATATAAAAGTTAATATGTGCCTGCAACTAATATAGTAGTAGTAGAGTACTTAGGCACATACTCCATAACATCACCGTGCATTGCACGTACAACATTTAGTGGTAGTACGTAGTAAGAGACAAATGCCGCCCAAGAGTTCCCTTCTCGACCTACTTTTGGGTGTTTGGTAGAGTGTATGGAGGGTGCATGAATCCACACTAGTTTAGCACAAATACACTAGAAGCATGCATGAAGAGAGCATGCATGAAGAGGGGTGTTGAGTTGAGCATGCATGAAGAGGGAACAACTATGCTGAGACGAGAACGCAACCAAACACACCCTATATGCCACGCATGTTCATACCATTTGTGCCTTTCTACTTCACTTACTGCGCTACATTACTCAGGTTCGTACGTCCACTCCTGGGTACATGTCCATCTCGTAGTTCCAGTCCCACGGGTTCCTCATATAGATGGAATGATCCTTGCATAACACGTGCACCTTGATGCTAGATGTCTCGCGTGTTGGCAAAAGGATGAACAAAGCTCACGTAAAAAAATAGAGTGGAAGAACATAGATCCCGGACGACCGAGAAGGAGCAAGGAACCTCGTGGTGGAGGGTCTGCACTCATAATATTTAATATTATTCAGCGATATAAAATTAACCAACCATCTCCACAGTGGACTGGAAGAGTACGAAACACGGCAGCCCAGTGTAGTTACATCATACTAGTACATGGCTAACCCACGCTATCACCATATTTCTTGGCTTCCGTGCGACACCTATCTCTAGTAATCCAACAGCCTGTATCGCTTCTCCCTCCTTGTCTCTATCAAAGTGCGGCGGGCTGGCGTTTCTGTCATCTATTGAGGTCGGTTAACTATCACATGTTAGCGACATGCCAAGAGCATTCTAAAAAATTCCTTTCATGTTCCGTTTTCAAAAAGAAAAAATCCTTTCACGTACGAATTTGCTTGTATGCTTTGAGCAACTTGCATGTCCTATACTGCTCATGTTTGATACTCTAACTTAGCTAGAGGTTAGACTAACTCATGACTAACCCTGAACTAACTGTAGCCAAAGAGGTGTTTGGGTGACAGGGTTAGATTGACAATAAATGCACTTCATGGAGAGAGAAAAGTGATTTTTCAGTGGTCCCAATGAGAACTATCTCCAGTTAGCACCTCTTGGGTGGGATAGGTTTTTTTGGTGGGTTCGGTGCAACTTGCTCCAATTTAAACCCTCATGCTTGGATACTTTAGGGCTATTTGAGCCCCAACTAGCTCAAACTAACTCTAACCCATGGATCCAAATAGGGCCTATGGCCAGTCTCGACGCGGAGCAGTCGCATGCACCGGGAAGCGACGCTCTCTTGGCCGTCGCGCCACTTCAAAGCCGGCGCCAGTGAGATGTCGCCTCTGCTCTGGCCGGGCATTAATGCGGCACTGACACTCCAGGGCGACGCTAACCGTTTCACGCGGGAAGCGCGCGCTGGCAAGGGAGTATAGGTTTTGAACCGTTTCAGGTGTAGTACTGGTAGTTTGCAAAACTACTCAATTATTGCACTCATTTTCCTAAGAAATTGTGGTAAAAACATTACTCCACAACCCGCTTCCCTTCTCCTTCCTCTTCCACTGCCCGCGCACGTCCGCGGGAAGCGACCGATCAACCCTTATATAGGAGTGCTAGCACAAAAAGATGCATGCCTGACCACTAAAATTTCCATATTAAAGCGCCGCTCCGGCAGGAGTATGGCGTATGTTGTTACCCGATGTCTACTACACAACCTTCTTCTTGTAGACGTTGTTGGGCCTCCAAGTGCAGAGATTTGTAGGACAGTAGCAAATTTCCCTCAAGTGGATGACCTAAGGTTTATCAATCCGTAGGAGGCGTAGGATGAAGATGGTCTCTCTCAAGCAACCCTACAACCAAATAACAAAGAGTCTCTTGTGTCCCCAACACACCCAATACAATGGTAAATTGTATAGGTGCACTAGTTCGACGAAGAGATGGTGATACAAGTGGTATATGGATGATAGATAATAGTTTTTGTAATCTGACAATATAAAAACAGCAAGGTAACAAGTGATAAAAGTGAGCGTAAACGGTATTGCAATGTGTGGAAACAAGGCCTAGGGTTCATACTTTCGCTAGTGTAAGTCCTCTCAACAATAATATCATAATTGGATCACATAACTATCCCTCAACATGCAACAAAGAGTCACTCCAAAGTCACTAATAGCGGAGAATGAATGAAGAGATTATGGTAGGGTACGAAACCACCTCAAAGTTATTCTTTCCAATCAATCCGTTGGGCTATTCCTATAAGTGTCACAAACAGCCCTAGAGTTCGTACTAGAATAACACCTTAAGATACAAATCAACCAAAACCCTAATGTCACCTAGATACTCCAATGTCACCTCAAGTATCCGTGGGTATGATTATACGATATGCATCACACAATCTCAGATTCATCTATTCAACCAACACAAAGGACCTCAAAGAGTGCCCCAAAGTTCTACCAGAGAATCACGATGAAAATGTGTGCCAACCCCTATGCATAGGTTCCCAATGTCACGAAACCCGCAAGTTGATCACCAAGACATACATCAAGTGGCACATGGTATCCCATTGTCACCACAGATATCCACGGCAAGACATACATCAAGTGTTCTCAAATCTTTAAAGACTCAATCTGATAAGATTACTTCAAAGGGGAAACTCGATTCATTACAAGAGAGAAGAGGGGGGAAGAAACATCATAGGATCCAAATATAATAGCAAAGCTCGCAATACATCAAGATCGTATCATCTCAAGAACACGAGAGAGAGAGAGAGATCAAACACATAGCTACTGGTACATACCCTCAGCCCCGAGGGAGAACTACTCCCTCCTCGTCATGGAGAGAACCGGGATGATGAAGATGGCCACCAGAGAAGGATTGCCCCCTCCAGCAGGGTGCCGGAATGGGTCTAGATTGGTTTTCGGTGGCTACAGAGGCTTCTGGCGGCGGAAGTCCCGATCTATTGTGCGTTCTGGAAGTTTTAGGTTATGTAGGTATATATGGGTGCAGGGGGTACGTCGGAGGAGCTACGGGGGCCCCACGAGGCAGGGAGCGCGCCCTAGGGGGGCGCCCCCCACCCTCGTGAGCTCCTCCCGTATCTCCTGACATGGACTCCAAGTTCCCTGGGTTGCTTTCCTTCCAAAAATAACTTCTCTAGTTCATTTCGTTCCGTTTCGACTCCGTCTGATATTCCTTTTCTTGAAAACACTGAAATAGGCATAAAACTGCAAATCTGGGCTGGGCCTCCGGTTAATAGGTTAGTCCCAAAAATAATATAGAAGTGGGTAATAAAGCCCAATATTGCCCAAAACAGTAGATAATATACCATGGAGCAATCAAAAATTATAGATACGTTGGAGACGTATCAAGCATCCCCAAGCTTAATTCCTGCTCGTCCTCGAGGAGGTAAATGATAAAAAAGAATTTTTGATGTGGAATGCTAGTTGGCATAATTTCAATGTAATTCTTCCTACTTGTGATATGAATATTCAGATCCATAAGATTCAAGACAAAAGTTCATATTGACATAAAAATAATAATACTTCAAGCATACTAACTAAGCAATTATGTCTTCTCAAAATAACATGTCCAAAGAAAGCTATCCCTACAAAATCATATAGTCTGGCTATGCTCTATCTTCACCACACAAAATATTTAAATCATGCACAACCCCGATGACAAGCCAAGCAATTGTTTCATACTTTTGATGTTCTCAAACTTTTTCAATCTTCACGCAATACATGAGCGTGAGCCATGGATATAGCACTATAGGAGGAATAGAATGGTGGTTGTGGAGAAGACAAAAAGGGAGAAGATAGTCTCACATCGACTAGGCGTATCAACGGGCTATGGAGATGCCCATCAATAGATATCAATGTGAGTGAGTAGGGATTGCCATGCAACGGATGCACTAGAGCTATAAATGTATGAAAGCTCAACAAAAGAGACTAGTGGGTGTGCATCCAACTCGCCTGCTCAAGAAGACCTAGGGCATTTTGAGGAAGCCCATCATTGGAATATACAAGCCAAGTTCTATAATGAAAATTCCCACTAGTATATGAAAGTGACAACATAGGAGACTATCTATTATGAAGATCATGGTGCTACTTTGAAGCACAAGTGTGGAAAAAGGATAGTAGCATTGCCCCTTTTTTTATTTGGCCTTTCTCCTTGGGGGGGGGGACAATGCTCTCTTGAATGATGATCATCACACTTCTATTTATTTACAACTCAATGATTACAACTCGATACTAAAACAAAGTATGACTCTATATGGATGCCTCCGGCGGTGTACCGGGATATGCAATGAATCAAGAGTGACAAGTATGAAAATTATGAACGGTGGCTTTGCCACAAATATGATGTCAACTACATGATCATGCAAAGCAATATGACAATGATGAAGCGTGTCATAGTAAACGGAATGGTGGAAAGTTGCATGGCAATATATCTCGGAATGGCTATGGAAATGCCATAATAGGTAGGTATGGTGGCTGTTTTGAGGAAGGTATATGGTGAGTTTATGGTACCGGCGAAAGTTGCGCGGTACTAGAGAGGCTAGCAATGGTGGAAGGGTGAGAGTGTGTATAATCCATGGACTCAACATTAGTCATAAAGAACTCATATACTTATTGCAAAAATCTATTAGTTATCGAAACAAAGTACTACGCACATGCTCCTAGTGGGATAGATTGGTAGGAAAAGACCATCGCTCGTCCCCGACCGCCACTCATAAGGAAGGCAATCAATAAATAAATCATGCTCCGACTTCATCACATAACGGTTCACCATACGTGCATGCTACGAGAATCACAAAATTCAACACAAGTATTTCTCAAATTAATAACCACTCAACTAGCATGACTCTAATATCACCATCTCCATATCTCAAAACAATTATCAAGTATCAAACTTCTCCTAGTATTCAACACACTCATGAGAGAATTTTATTATTCTTGAATACCTAGCATATTAGGATTTTAAGTAAATTACCATGCTATTTAAGACTCTCAAAATAATATAAGTGAAGCATGAGAGTTCATCTATTTCTTCAAAATAAAACTACCACCATGCTCTAAAAGATATAAGTGAAGCACTAGAGCAAATGACAAACTACTCTGAAAGATATAAGTGAAGATCAATGAGTAGTTGAATAATTATGCAACTATGTGAAGACTCTCTAACATTTAATAATTTCAGATCTTGGTATTCTATTCAAACAGCAAGAAAATCTAAATAAAATGACATCTAAGAATAGCAAACATCATGTGAAGAAGCAAAAACTTAGGATCAACCGATACTAACCGATAATTGTTGAAGAAGAAAGGTGGGATGCCAACCGGGGCATCCCCAAGCTTAGATGCTTGAGACTTCTTGAAATATTATCTTGGTGTGCCTTGGGAATCCCCAAGCTTGAGCTTTTGTGTCTCCTTAATTCCTCTCATATCGCGGTCTCCCTAAATCTCAAAAGCTTCATCCACACAAAACTCAACAAGGACTCGTGAGATAAGTTAGTATAAACCATTGCAAAAACCTTATCATACTCTACTGTATCAAATCAATAAAATTATTATTCAACATTGCATACTAAATGCCTCTGCATATTTAATAGTCCTATCCTCAAATAGAATCATTAAAGAAGCAAACATATGCAAACAATGCAAACATAACAGCAATCTGCCTAAACAGGATAGTCTGTAAAGAATGCTGCAACATCCATACTTCCCTAGCTCCAAAAATTATGAAATAAAATTCCCACTGTAGTAAATTTGTCAGAGCTTAATATGCAAAAGGTTTAAACATTTTATCACATTCTGACTTTTCTAGGGAATTATTGCAACAGCGGTAAACTTTCTGTTTTCAAACAGCAACATGTATACTTGTAACATAGGCATAGTAAAGGCTATCAATGCCACTTTTATTGAAATAAAAGATGCAAAACATTGTTCTAAATAACAGAAAGCAAATCCTAACAAAATAAATTGATGCTCCAAGCAAAACACATATCATGTGGCTAATAAAAATATAGCTCCAAGTAAAGTTACCGATGAACGAAGACGAAAGAGGGGATGCCTTCCGGGGCATCCCCAAGCTTAGGCTCTTGGCTATCCTTGAATATTACCTTGGGTTGCCTTGGGAATCCCCAAGATTAGGCTCTTGCCACTCCTTGTTCCATAGTCCATCAAATCCTTACCCAAAACTTGAAAACTTCACAACACAAAACTTAACAGAAAACTCGTAAGCTCCGCTAGTACAAGAAAATAAATCACCACTTCAAGGTACTGTAATGAACTTATTCTTTATTTATATGGGTGTTAAACCTACTGTATGCCAACTTCTCTATGGTTTATAAACTAATTTACTAGCCATAGATTCATCAAAATAAGCAAACAACACACGAAAAACAGAATCTGTCAAAAACAGAACAGTCTGTAGTAATCTGGATCAAACGTATACTTATGGAACTCATAAAATTCTCAAATAAATTTCTGTACCTGAGTAATTTACCTATTAATCATATTCAAAAATAATTAACTAAATATCACTCTCCAAATAAAAATGGCAGCAATTCTCGTGAGCGCTAAAGTTTCTGTTTTTGACAGCATGATCAACAAGACTTTCCCCAAGTCTTCCCAAAGGTTCTACTTGGCACAAACACTAATTAAAAGCATAAAACCACATCTAAACAGAGTCTAGATGAATTATTTATTACTAAACAGGAACAAAAAGCAAGGAACAAAAATAAAGTTGGGTTGCCTCCCAACAAGCGCTATCGTTTAATGCCTCTAGCTAGGCATGATGATTTCAATGATGCTCACATAAAGGGTAAGAATTGAAACATAAAGAGAGCATCATGAAGAATATGACTAGAACATTTAAGTCTAACCCACTTTCTATGCATAGGTATTTTGTGAACAAACAACTTATGGGAGCAATAATCAACTAGCATAGGAAGGCAAAACAAGCATAACTTCAAAACTTTAAGCACATAGAGAGGAAACTTGATATTATTGCAATTCCTACAAGCATATATTCCTCCCTCATAATAATTTTCAGTAGCATAATGAATGAATTCAACAATATAACCAGCACCTAAAGCATTCTTTTCATGATCTACAAGCATATAATTTTTATTACTCTCCACACAAGCAAAATTCTTCTCATGAATAATAGTGGGAGCAAACTCAACAAAATAATTATCATGTGAGGCATAATCCAATTGAAAACTAAAATCATGATGACAAGTTCCATGGATATCATTATTCTTTATAGCATACAAGTCATCACAATAATCATCATAGAGAGCAACTTCATTCTCATAATCAATTGGAACCTCTTCCGGAATAGTGGATTCATCACAAAATAAAGTCATGACCTCTCCAAATCCACTTTCATCAATATAATCATCATAATAGGAGGCATGCTTTCATCATAATAAATTTGCTCATCAAAACTTGGGGGACAAAAAATATCATCTTCATCAAACGTAGCTTCCCCAAGCTTGTGGCTTTGCATATCATTAGCATCATGGATATTCAAGGAATTCATACTAACAACATTGCAATCATGCTCATCATTCAAATATTTACTGCCAAACATTTTATAGATTTCTTCTTCTAGCACTTGAGCACAATTATCCTTTCCATCATACACACGAAAGATATTAAAAAGATGAAGCGTATGAGACAAACTCAATTCCATTTTTTTATAGTTTTTCTTTTATAAACTAAACTAGTGATAAAACAAGAAACTAAAAGACTCGATTGCAAGATCTAAAGATATACCTTCAAGCGCTAACCTCCCCGGCAACGGCGCCAGAAAAGAGCTTGATGTCTACTACACAACCTTCTTCTTATAGACGTTGTTGGGCCTCCAAGTGCAGAGGTTTGTAGGACAGTAGCAAATTTCCCTCAAGTGGATGACCTAAGGTTTATCAATCCGTAGGAGGCGTAGGATGAAGATGGTCTCTCTCAAGCAACCCTGCAACCAAATAACAAAGAGTCTCTTGTGTCCCCCAACACACCCAATACAATGGTAAATTGTATAGGTGCACTAGTTCGGCGAAGAGATGGTGATACAAGTGGTATATGGATGATAGATAATAGTTTTTGTAATCTGAAAATATAAAAACAGCAAGGTAACAAGTGATAAAAGTGAGCGTAAACGGTATTGCAATGTGTGGAAACAAGGCCTAGGGTTCATACTTTCGCTAGTGTAAGTCCTCTCAACAATAATATCATAATTGGATCACATAACTATCCCTCAACATGCAACAAAGAGTCACTCCAAAGTCACTAATAGCGGAGAACGAACAAAGAGATTATGGTAGGGTACGAAACCACCTCAAAGTTATTCTTTCCAATCAATCCGTTGGGCTATTCCTATAAGTGTCACAAACAGCCCTAGAGTTCGTACTAGAATAACACCTTAAGATACAAATCAACCAAAACCCTAATGTCACCTAGATACTCCAATGTCACCTCAAGTATCTGTGGGTATGATTATACGATATGCATCACACAATCTCATATTCATCTATTCAACCAACACAAAGGACCTCAAAGAGTGCCGCAAACTTCTACCGGAGAATCACGACGAAAACGTGTGCCAACCCCTATGCATAGGTTCCCAATGTCATGAAACCCGCAAGTTGATCACCAAGACATACATCAAGTGGCACGTGGTATCCCATTGTCACCACAGATATCCACGGCAAGACATACATCAAGTGTTCTCAAATCCTTAAAGACTCAATCCGATAAGATTACTTCAAAGGGGAAACTCAATTCATTACAAGAGAGAAGAGGGGGGAGAAACATCATAGGATCCAAATATAATAGCAAAGCTCGCGATACATCAAGATCGTATCATCTCAAGAACACGAGAGAGGGAGAGAGAGAGATCAAACACATAGCTACTGGTACATACCCTCAGCCCCGAGGGAGAACTACTCCCTCCTCGTCATGCAGAGCACCGGGATGATGAAGATGGCCACCGGAGAAGGATTGCCCCCTCCGGCAGGGTGCCGGAATGGGTCTAGATTGGTTTTCGGTGGCTGCAGAGGCTTCTGGCGGTGGAACTCCCGATCTATTGTGCGTTCTAGAAGTTTTAGGTTACGTAGGTATATATGGGTGCAGGGGGTACATCGGAGGAGCTACGGGGGCCCCACGAGGCAGGGGGCGCGCCCTAGGGGGGCGCGCCCCCCACCCTCGTGAGATCCTCCTGTATCTCCTGACATGGACTCCAAGTTCCCTGGGTTGCTTTCCTTCCAAAAATAACTTCTCTAGTTCATTTCGTTCCGTTTCGACTCCGTCTGATATTCCTTTTCTTCAAAACACTGAAACAGGCATAAAACATCAAATCTGGGCTGGGCCTCCGGTTAATAGGTTAGTCCCAAAAATAATATAAAAGTGGATAATAAAGCCCAATATTGCCCAAAACAGTAGATAATATAGCATGGAGCAATCAAAAATTATAGATACGTTGGAGACGTATCATTACCTTCGGTCGGCTCATGGCTACCGGGCGACGGTGACCAGAGAAGAGGCAGTGGGAGGGGAATGAATGAAGCTACTGTTTGGGTTCGCTTTCCGGCTTAAATAAATGCGCAGCATCACGTGTACCCGCGGGTGCAAAAATTGTAACATACGTGTCTGCTTAAGTGGGCATCACGTAACTGGTGTGTGTGTGAGAGAGATTCTGAGAGACAGAGTGCGTGTGCGCGACTCTACTCTTCAGACATGTACTCAACCTTTTGCATCGGGATATAAGTATAATGGTATTTACTTTAGCTAGTGATTTATGTGGCCATGTTAACGTGGTTGTGTCAAAAAAATGCCACTTCCTGCTCGTGATTTGCGTTATATAATTACAAGCAAGATTCTCGTGCATTGCAGGGAACATCAATATGCATTTTCTTTTACAAAACACCTATTGTGATTGACCCATGCAGGAGTAATCCCATGTGTAAAAACTAATGATATCTTTAGAATTTTATCAGAAAACTGGTATCTCGAGAATGTCATCGAAAAAATGAAAGATGAGAGATAAGACGAGGAGAAGTGGAGCGTGGTGGTGACTAGTGGTCGGAATGGGCGGAGGCATGGGGATGGACGGCGCCGGCAGGCGGCAGCGGCCACCATGAATGCTAGATTGTTCCAGAGACTTATTCCTTTTTTAATTGTTGAGCAATGAGGTTGCGGTAGATAATGATGTGGAGAGAGGTGCGGGTATCTTTTGTAAAATTATTATAGTTTGCTTTCTATCCTCAGATATAGATCATACGGTCTGTATTACAAGATGGCGGGCACACCATCACCACCAACTCATTTTTTATAAGGGTACAGATGATAAGTTTGCTAACTACTAAAGTAAAGTGGATTTTTTCCATGTTATGCAAGTAAATAAAGGTGCTTGTTTATCATACGGGTAAGGTTGGATGAAGGGCGGTAGGAACAAATGCTCCGCCTAGAGCATGTGTGTGTGAGATGGAGTCTTAGAGTGTGTGTGGGTGTGTGTGTGTGTGTGAGAGAGAGAGAGAGGAGAGAGAGAGAGAGATGGAGTCTTAGTTTCTGTGTGTGTGTGAGAGAGAGAGAGGTGGAGTCTTAGTGTGTGTGGGGTGTGTGTGTGCGTGTGTGTATGTGTGTGTGTTTGTGTGTGTGAGAGAGAGAGAGATGGAGTCTTAGTGTGTGGGGGGGTGCGTGCGTGCGTGTGTGTGTGTGTGTGTGCGTGTGTGTGTGTCGCGGGGTCCTCTGTGGAGGATGTAACTTAAGTGTGCATGGCTTCATCATAGAGAGGTGATGTGTATGGCAGAGGCCACCAACGATGGGGTGCGAGAGAGAAAATGCCCGTAGAGAGGGAAGAGAAGGTGTGTGCGTGTGAGAGGAGTCGACATCGAGAGAACGTGTTTGTTCTAGAGACACCGAGGAAGACTACTATATATCGATGGTGCATGTAGGCGGGAATTAAACAAAGGGATGGTCTTATTGGTTTCGAGGATATAGGGGAAGAGTAAGAGGCGGCGGGGTAGCTAGAAGGAGATTGTTAAGTGTGAGTGTGTGTTTTACCCATCCAGGCAGAAGTTATGTGCACAAAAGAGGAGAACAATTCGATGTGGCATTAGGATTGAGGGTAATTAACTACGTATGGAGACATAGAGACCTTGAGCTGCATGTGTGAGAGGTATACATGTATACGTGGGATGTGTGTGTGCGCGCGCGTGCATGATCGAGATAAAAGAAAGAAGACATAAGTCATAAGATCAACGACATGGGAGAGACGGATCGGTATGACAATATGCATGCATGTGAGAATGCAGGGAAGAAGGCCCGACAATTGAGCATGTGTTTTTGTCTTTAAGAGATAGTGGCGTGGGCTGGAGCATGCATCTATGGCGAGCAGAGGGAGTGAGGTGCGACGATTGTGCAAAAGAGACCAACCTATAAATGCATATGTATGGAGAGACATATATAGTGTGGGTGATAGGAAGCAAGACTCCATGCGAGAAAGAAATGTTGACGAAGAAACTACAGATAGATACAAAGATGGAGATGCTAGCTAGAGGGACATCCGCTAGTTTGGGTGTTGGAGATGACCGTCGGGTGGTTCAAAGGGTGAAGTTATATGTGTGTGTGAGAGGGCACTTGACTGCATGTAGAGAGAAACATATGTAGTGTGCGTGATAGGAATCAAGAGTGATGTCGAGAAAGAAGGTTGATGGAGAAACAGATAAATAGAAAGATAAAGATGCTAGCTAGTGTGCGTTAGAGATAGGAGTCGAGTGGATCAGAAGGCTGGGTTATGTGTGTGGGTGTGAGAGAGATAGAGAGAGGGTGCATGTGAGTCACATACAAACAGATATTAGAGAGAAATGAGATCCAGAGGGATGGAGTTTTGTGTCTGCGAGAGAGAAAGATATTTCACAACGAGAGTGATAGCTAGAGAGACATACGAGGGAACGCAAGATATCTCTAGGGAGAGAGGGTGTGTGTGAGCGACATACAAGAGAACAATGGAGAAATATGAGACCCTGGGAGACAGAGTTTGTGTTTGTGTGTGAGAAAGATATATTGAAGAGGAAGAGTCGTAGGTTCTCATATCTAAGGAGCGAAAGACATCTCTGTATGAGGGGTGTGTGAGTGGCACACATGGGAATAGTAGAGAGAAATGAGACCCCGGGAGACAAAGTTTTGTGTTTGTGTGAGAGAAAGAGATTCCACATGGAGAATCATAGTTAGAGACACATAGCAGGGAGCGAGATATACTTAGAGAGAGATAGAGTGATGAAGGTCGAGGGAGAGAGTACCGTCAGTGTGTTACGAAGATAAAATATCATTGTCGACATACAGGTAGCACGAGAGATACCTGAGAGACGATGAACGCGTATAGGTCCAGAGAGATAGTCATATATAAGCATGAGTGATAGCTATATGAGACGAATATCTAGATCAAAGGGGATTCAAATATTTAAACTAGAGATCACGACATCGATAATATCATAACGCAAATTGGTGTATCAAACATGCATATTCATTTGAATTTGGGCACACGTGTAATGTTATACAGTTTATCAATATTGGTGATCCATAGATTCTTCAATTACAAACAATGCATGGTTTATATGCAATTAATGTCTAAACGGGATTACACTATATTATGCGTGTGTGAAACACATTATACATGTTTGAGAAGTAAAAAAATCGCATGAAACACACATTAATTGGAGACAGTTAGCGAGGAATGCATACATTGGATTTCAACATAAAGTGGTTTCAAATATTTGAAAATCCAAATTGATGGATACAACCTTATGAATCTGAGATCATGCCATTTGTAAACCATATTTATGTATAAATGGTGTGTGCTTTTGAAAGTATATATAAAAAATGATGTATATAGAATGTAATTCCAATTGAAAATGGATCCCGCCCGAAAAAATAGAATACAAACGGGATTCAAATTGAGTTGGCACGGTAAACGTGCACTCTGCAAAATTTGAACGAAGCGGGGAAAATCGCAGTAACCACCCGAAACCAAAATCTGCGAGATGGAAATCACTACTACCTATCCCTGCCACGCAAAGCCTGTCTGCTGGATTTCTATAGGTTTTGATAGGGGTAGGTTTGTAATTTTACCCAAACATGGCGTAACTCTCACCCGGATTCATACACGGTGGGCACCAAAACACAGTGTGTCCTCGGCCGAAATTGACTCCCTCCCTGATTCATATTCATACACGGTGGGCGCCAAAAACAAACTTTCGTCGGCAAATATTCGGTGTATGCAAGATTACCGTCATATCCCCAACCGACTAATGTTGTTGTGATGTAGTAGAAATTTGAAATGGGGGCTAAGTTTGTAAATTTCCTTGCATTTGAGACAAGCGCGCCCTGAATACATGGTTCCCCCCTTCCTCGCTACCTCCCTTTTCCCCATTCGTACTCCGTGGGTGCCAAAACACCCTCTCCACCCCACCCTCCTCCGTCCGCCACCCCATCCACCGTCGTCCTCCTCCACCATGCCGGAGCTGATACCCCGACGCCGCCGTCCATTACAAGAGATCGACCTCTCTCATCCACGGCTTCGGACTGGGATCCTTGCATCCCGTCCTCTCGCTTCATCCCCGCCGTTGTCCACCTTGCCGGCGCCGCTCCTACGACTGTCTCGTCCACCGCGCCCCGCCACCACCGTCTACCCTCTTAGATCTGCTTCCACGCCGCCGACAGCCATCGCTACCGCAGCACCGTCAAATTCTCAGCAGATGCGTACACGGCGCCACACCAGAGGCGGTACTCTTTCGTATCTGCTCAACTTATTTATCGCAGCAAGAAAATAGATCACCACTGCTTTACTCTGATTTCTTGTCTTGGTTGCGAAGTTGCCTTTGTCTGGTTTGCACCTTCAGATCCGCCATGGCACGCTCAACACTATACTCCCAATGCTTATGGTTTTCCCCTTTTATATTCCACACTAGTTAAATCACAGTAGACTAAATTTCAAAATGGGGTCAGTCGATTTTTCAGAGCTCACCGGAGTTTGCCGGTGCGATCGAAGGGGCTCGGGTGGTTGTGGGGCCTCGCTGAACGAAGAAAACTCGACGCGGGTAGGGGTTGGGGCGGGGGTGGGGGTGGGGTGGCGGAGGAACACAGACGGTGGGGGCCGGTGGTCCGGCCGGCGGCCCGTGCGGTGTTCTGTATGGGAAGAATCAGAGACGAGGAAGAAGAAGGGTTAGGAGACATAGGATCTTCATCCAACCGCCTGAAATGGTCGAGAGACGGCTAGGAGTTGCATTCTTAATGCGCTCTGGTTCATCATGTGTGGGCACTACACAACCAACATTTTATTACCCAAAATCTGCTTGCTCTTCTTTACCATGTTCCTCTTCCGTTCTTCTTTAATATGTACTCTCTCCGTTCCTAAATACAAGTCTTTGTATAGATTCCACCATGGACTACATATGGAGCAAAATGAGTGAATCTACACTCTAAAATGTATCTGGATACATCTGTATGTGATCCATAGTGGAAATCTCTACCAAGACTTATATTTTGGAACGGAGGGAGTATGGTAGTAGTACAGTATGTTCCTTGTACTGAAGATGAGCAGGGACATTTGCAGTGTAGAGGTCTATACGGTCGGTTGTGATGGACACTTTGAGCCTCTTTGATTCGTAGGATCTTGTAAACATAGGAATAGGATTTGTAGTGGCCTGCCCACTTGAATCCTATAAGAATAGCAAGGAAATGCGGGGAGCTGTGTCGCCTTTGAGAGTTACACTGATATTAACAATACCGCACCTTCACTTGAGGATAGCTGGTATCTGAAGCCTTTCTAGCCATACCGGCAATACTAGCACATATATTCCAGCAAGTTCCACTTTGCTGATTTTACTCTGATGCTTAAGGTTTTCCCGTTATATCTACACTATGATCTGTGTAGCTGCTTTGTGTCGCACTAGCAGCAGTCACTCTTGAAGCTAAACATTGCAATGACTTACAAAATTGGCACCAAGGCATTGAGTGCCATTCTGGATGCAATGAAACTCATACGCTCCCCACCTGTTGATTCTTGTTCAGAATATGATCCTAATGACTATTCTAACCTCGAGGAGTCAAAGGCAGATGGCCTATCATGTTCACCCATCAAGGTGCCTGTTCTAATTTGGCAATGTTTTATTGATTGCGGGTATCTTGCATATGTTGTCTTGCATTTCTTCTACTTTGTTGCACCGCCATCTGCTTAGTTTACTCATCATATATGTCGAGATGCCATGCCCATCCATTATCAATACATATTCCATCTGTCATCATACCATGTTTTTCCACTCAAATGATGTTCTTATGCATCAGACATCAAAAAGGAAGAGGGTGATTGCCGAACCTGAAGGAGCACCAGCAAAGTCCTTGAAAAACGTGGTGGTGCCGGAGAAATCAGACAACACCCCACTTATATTGGTTGTACAACCAGTGACACAAAACGTAGGACCAACTCCAGCAGACTGTACCCATACTTCACTGGCCACACCACTAGCCCCACCACACATGACCTGCACTCCAGCAAAAGGTATACCGATTTCATTTGCCATAGCACTAGCTGTACCACAGAAAAATCCCACTCCAGCAAAAAGTACAGCAAGTCCACCGGCCGAAGACCTATCCCAACTGCAGAGACGGCCAATTCCTGTAGATTGGAACCCCATTCAATTTATTCCCAGTTTAAAATACAATGCTTTCAATGTTGTTAGGGACTACGTGCATATATTCACATCATGGGAAGATTATTATGAAGACAAACACCATTTTCACATCTTCCTGTCCAACTTACGTGTAAGTGCTATTATTCATGGTTATTATTTTCCTGTTTTCTGCTGATTGAACACATCAATGATTTACATTACATTGTTGTAACTAGGCGAGGGTCAATCTGGATAGTCATGACGAGCAAAGCTTGCTTGTGCTTTTCAAGGAAGCATTGCAGTAGTATCGGTGTTACCTGAGGAAATCACACTTTGATGGCAAGTCTATAAACAAATTTCTGGTGAAGTCTCCTGTGCTAAATTTAGAAGACATTGAATGGAAAAACCTTGTTATGCACTAGTCTTGTTCCCAAGCTGAGGTACTGTCTATGAAATCACATGACAATTTGAACTTCTAATTTTCCGCATGTGCCTTACGGATCTTTTTTGCAGGAAATCTGCTCGAAGAAGAATTCCGGTTTGACAAGAACGACGGGATATCACAAATATGCTGCCCGCTGCTTTGCTCTTGTTAGTACTTGTTGTCCTGTATCACTGTACTTGCATACATACCTGGTTCATTATGTGACAGCAGTATGCATGATAGCTTGCTTATCAATTGTTCGCTCCAAATTATCTGATCTGTATGAATGGTTACATTAGTGTAGAATATATCCAATGCCAATGTTTTTAGCTCTGCATTGTTCTTGTAAGTACATGCTGTCCTTTATCAGTGTACTTATAATGACAGGTAGTTGTTCATGTACCATCACTCTGCAGCTTATTTTCCTTTGCCCTCCATTTTCTACACATCAGATCTATATTTACTCTTACCATAAGGTTGGTACTAAAGAAGTTTAGCTGTGCATTGCTCTTGGCTGTACCTTTTGCCTGTATCGCTGCACTTACATTTATAGCTACTTGGTTATGTAGCATCACTCTTCATCTTATCTTAAATATTCTCCATTTTTTCGTATATTGTCACATCTATATTTACTCTTAACAAAATGTAGAATAAAGGCAATGCTTTTGAAGAAGATTCTGTGGTAAACTTCTTGAATTGCCCCCCCATCAGCATGGACAAGGCCTTTATAGAGCATGTCTTCACCAATAATGTAAGTTTGTCCATCTCAAGCCTTCAAACTTTGTTGTATATATTTGGTTAGGCATGACAGCAATAGCTGTTTATTTTTGGTGTTTGCATCAAATTGCTTTTTTAAAGTTTATTATGTAGTTCATAAAAAAAGTTTGTCCTTTCTCAATTTAAGTTTCAGTTGTACAACCAAGTTCCTTCTTCATACCATGTAAATTAAACTATACAGAGCAAGTGATCTTCTTTTGCACTGCATGTATGCTTCTGTTCTTCATTTGTAATCCAGTGGTGTGGTGAACCTACCCACTACAGCACAATGTCATATTTTGCGATGTCTTAACTATGAACAATGTCATATCATTCTACTATTATTTAAACCATCTCTTTATTTGCCAATATGAAATGGTATAAATTGACAGCACACTAACATTGATACTTATGAGTTCTTGATTTGTAATCCAGTGGTGTTGTGAAGCTGCCAACTCCTTCACAATGTCATTTCCTGCCATGTCTTGACATGAACAATACCATATTGTGTTAATGCAATTTTAAACTGTGTCACTTTATTCGTCAGTAAGAAATGTGATGAATTGTCAGCACTGATACTTTTATGTGCAAAACTTGTCATTTGTCTGCTTGTTTATCTTTCAGAGTGAGGAAGATATAAGTGTTGAACAAGCGCAGTCTCATCATCTTGCTCAGCTGTTTGCGCTGCAGCTCCCCAGCAGGGCTAACCTTTCTTGAACTCTATTGAAGTGTTGTCGATTTTGTATATTATTTTTTCGCCGCGTTTATTTGCACTGGTGGCGATCTTTGATGCCCAGTGTATGTAATCCGTTGTCTGCTTGTGCTTTATTATCATAGTGGCGAACTTTGATGCCCAGTGGATGTAATATGTCGTAATTTCTTTATTGTATAGTCTAGGTTTTTTCTTATTCACGATGCTGCAGTTATTTTACTGTATATATATCTTGTCTTCGCAGTAAACCGGCCAAACCGTAAAATTATGGTACATAATCGGGCTGTCATGCAATCACGATGTAGGTTGGGCCTGAAACGTGCCAAACAGCTCACGGGCCGGCAGCAGCCCGAAATGAACCCCCGCTCATGATTGTGCGAATCAAATCACGGGCTTTTAACAGGCCAAAATTGTCTTGGTCCTTGTTTGGCCCAATCAGATATCGGCTGCGAGCAGGCCGAATGCAAACTGGGCCATAGTTAGGCCCAACTATATGACGGGCTTTTAACATGCCGAAATTAATATAGGGCCGAAATGTTAAACGGGCCCTTAACAGGCCAAAACTAATATCAGGACAAATTACTAAGTGGGCCTTTAGCAAGTGGGCCCAAAAGCATAGTGTCCAGTTGACGAGCCGAATCTGATATGGGCCATAATTGAGCCCAAAGCCTCTTAAAGGGCCGGACCTGATCTGGGCCGTAATTTGGCCCAGAATGTGGTAGGCTTTTAACGGGCCGGATCTCATATGGGCCACTATTAGGCCCGGAGCGTGGCAGGCCATTAATGGACCGGATCAAATATGGGCCGACATTTGGCCCAAAACATGGCAGTCAGTTAATGGGCTGGCCTACTAGGGTCCTCAAAATCTTGCGGGCCTACAGCTGGGCCGGCCCGTTAATGTCGGTGAAATCTCGTGGGCCTTTAGCTGGGCCGGACCATTATGATCCACAAGAATCTTGTGGGCCTTTACTTGGGCCGACCCATTATGGCACACAAAAATCTTGTGGGCCTTTACCTGGGCCGGCCCATTATGGCCCGCAAAATCTTGTGGGCCTTTAGCTGGGCCAACCCATTATGGTCCGCAAAATCTCATGGGCCTTTAGCTGGGCCGGCCCATTATGGTCCGCAAAATCTTGTGGACCTTCAGTTGGGCCGACCCATTTAAACTTGATGGGCCGGTCCACGTGTCAACATATCATAGGCGTGTCTCGCCCATTGGATGAGTGACACATGTGCCAACGTGGACCTGACACGTGTCTCCTCCAGCCAATGATGATTTTACACATGGAAAATCCCCATTGGTCGGGGCTGTTAACGGGTTATCGGATCCAAAACCCGACCCAATAGCTTAACGGCGTTCCGTTACGGTGGATGCCACATGTCGGTCACCCTTGACGAAAGCACTTCTGTGATGCGCGATTTATCGTCGTGGAAGTGGGCACTTCCGTGATGATAATTTTGGTAATGTCATGGAATACTTCTACGACAGCACAGGTATGACTATCTTGATTCTGTCATAAGATCGTCATGGATGTACATGCATGATAGAAAACGCGACCTACTGTGACAAACACGTATCATCACAGAAGTGTATTTTTTTGTAGTGACTTCATATGTTTATCCCCGTTGAAAACTTAACCTATATTGTCATCAATCACCAAAAGGGGGAGATTGTAAGTGCATCTAGTGCCCCTTAGTGATTTTGGTGTATTGAAGACTTATAGGTTAAGGGACTGATGCGTTTATGAGTGTACACAGGTCTATAAGTCTATGAGGAGTTTGATATTTACAGAGAAAGTCGACCCCTAAAAATGAAGTTCTTCGATTAAAGACTTTGGATTTCTGAAGACTTTCTGAAGACTTTGAAATTGAAGAAATTGGTGTGACCATGAAGACTTGGTATTCATTCGAGCAACATGAATCATGAAGATTTTTGTTTTCGTAGTTTCATTTTCTCTTTCTTGAGTCATAGGAAACACCGTACTATTAAAGGGGGTCGAGGAAATACTAAGGAAAAGTTTCCAAGTGATGCTCAACTCAAAATCCTACACCTACCAATCCCTTCGAGTGAAGCCATTGGAAATCTCATGCAGTTCAGTCAACTTCTTCAGTGATAGAGACGAAGTTCTTTTTGTATCTGAGGAATTTGTCCTGACTGAGGAGTTAGGAATTCGCCAGTGCAGATTGCCTACAAGTGAGGAACATGATAGCCCTGAGGCATTTGATAGTCAAATTTCCGACCGTTGTTGTGCTACGCGCCAGCTGTCCCAAACTATCCTTCCACCTAACGGTCATATCATTGAAGGGCATTTATGTCTTATCATGTCGGGCTGCTCCCTAGGCTATAAATAGCCGCCCCCTACAACCACTAGCTGGTTGGCTGCTCCGAGAGAAACTGACACTTGTCATTTGAGAGCATCCCATCCTCCGAGGACTTTGAGAAAATCATCAAGTGAGGAAAACCCAAACCCAAACACCTACAAACCCAAAGTGATTGAGCATCACTGAAGAGATTGATCCTGCGTGGATCCGACGCTTGTTACCTTTGAAGACTGTGCATCTTCCAGATAGTTAGGCGTCATGGTCTAGAGCATCCAAGAGGAAATTGTGGATCACCAAGTAACCGAGTCTGTGAAGGTTTGGAAGTCACCTGAAGACTTACCACGAGTGATTTGGCGAGGTCTGTGCAACCTTAGCTCAAGGGGAATACGATGAGGACTAAGTGTCCTGAACTACGTGTTCAGGACTGGGTGTCCGGGACTGTGTGTCCTTAGGTTTGAATACCTAGCCACCCTAACCAGTCGTACAACTGTCACGGCAGTTGGAACTGGTCTACCAAATCATTGTCTTCACCGAGCTAACTGGTTCTATTTCCTCAACCCTTCCATTTCCTCATTTCTGTGTTGTGTACTTGTTCATATCTGTTTGAAGACTTTCACTAAAGAATTTCTCAATTTCCTCTGTTCAATTTCTTCAGTATCTTTGTCTTCATCCTGATTATCCTGTGTTTACACTTTCTGTACTCTGTGCTCATTTTCATTTCATCATGATGACCATGCTTATGTTCTGTTATGTTTGCATCTGAGTACTTATTCCGCTGCAAGTAGTTCTTCGCTCAGGAATTTCCTCACCCTGAAATTCCTCAGTGAAGAATTCAGAAAAATCGCTTATTCACCCCCCTCTAGTCAACTTAACGCACTTTCAACGTGCCTTGCTGCCCCTGCTGTCACTGGGAAAGGACACCGTAAGATTGAACCCAAAGCTAAGCACTTCTCCCATTGCAAGAAAGATCAATCTAGTAGGACAAACCAAACTGATAATTCGAAGAGACTTGCAAAGATATTTAAATCATGCATAAAAGAATTCAGAGAAGAACCAAATATTGTTCATAGATAATCTTGATCATAAACCCACAATTCATCGGATCTCGACAAACACACCGCAAAAAGAATTACATCGAATAGATCTCCAAGAGAATCGAGGTGAACTTTGTATTGAGATCCAAAAGAGAGAAGAAGCCATCTAGCTAATAACTATGGACCCGAAGGTCTATGGTAAACTACTCACACATCATCGGAGAGGCTATGGTATTGATGTAGAAGCCCTTCGTGATCGATTCCCCCTCCGGCGAAGTGCCGGAAAAGGCCCCAAGATGGGATCTCACGGGTACAGAAGGTTGCGGCGGTGGAAATAGGGTTTCGTGGTGCTCCTGGATGTTTTCAGGGTATATGAGCATATATAGGCAAAAGAAGTAGGTCGGTGGAGCTGTGAGGGGCCCACGAGGGTGGGGGCACGCCTGGCCCCCCCTGGGCGCGCCCTCCTACCTCGTGGCCACCTTGCTGCTTCCTTGACGTCCACTCCAAGTCTCCTAGATCACGTTTGTTCCAAAAACGATCCTCGCGAAGGTTTTATTCCATTTGGATTCCATTTGATATTCCTTTTCTGCGAAACACTGAAATAGGCAAAAACTTCAATTTGCACTGGGCCTTCGGTTAATAGGTTAGTCCCAAAAATAATATAAAATTGCATAATAAAGCCCATTAAACAACCAAAACAGATAATATCAAAAATTATAGATACGTTGGAGACGTATCAGCGCGCGGCCACCCCTTGTGCCCCTTCTCTCTTTTCCACTAAAGCCCATTAAGGCCCATTACTTCCCCGGGGGAGGGGTTCCGGTAACCCCCGGTACTCTAAAACTCATCCGAATCAACCCGAACCATTCCGGTATCCGAATGTAACCTTCCAATATATGAATCTTTACCTCTCGACCATTTCGAGACTCCTCGTCATGTCTATGATCTCATCTGGGACTCCAAACAAACTTCGATTCATCAAATCACATAACTCATAATACAAATCATCATCGAATGTTAAGCATGCGGACCCTACGGGTTCGAGAACTATGTAGACATGACCGAGACACATCTCCAGTGAATAATCAATAGCGGAACCTGGATGCTCATATTGGTTCCTACATATTCTACGAAGATCTTTATCGGTCAAACCGTATAACAACATACGTTATTCCCTTTGCCATCGGTATGTTTACTTGCCCAAGGTTTGATCATCGGTATCATCATACCTAGTTCAATCTCGTTACCGGCAAGTCTCTTTACTCATTAGTCACTGATAACCCACAAGTATAGGGGATCACAACAGTTTTTGAGGGTAGAGTATTCAACCCAAATTTATAGATTCGACACAAGGGGAGCCAAAGAATATTTGCAGGTATTAGCAGCTGAATTTTCAATTCAACCACACCTGGAGATTAATTATCTGCATCAAGTAATCAGTAGCACAGTTGTTTGATAGTTTTGATACTAGTGACAGCAGCAATAGTAACGGTAACAGTGGTAGCAGTAATTTTGTAGCAAGCATAACGGTGATGATAGCAGTAGTAACTTAGCAAGATCAATGAGGATAAATTCGTAGGCATTGGATCGGTGACTTGTTGGATGATATCCATCATGAGATAGTTATAACCTAGGGTGATACGACACTAGCTCCAGTTCATCGATATAATGTAGGCCTGTATTCCATAAATAGTCATACGTGCTTTATTAAAAGAACTTGCATGGCATCTTTTGTCCTACCCTCCCGTGGCAGCGGGTCCATATTGGAAACTAAGGGATATTAAGGCCTCCTTTTAATAGAGAACCGAAACAAAGCATTAACACATAGTGAATACATGAACTCCTCAAACTACGTTCATCACCGGGAGTGGGCCCGGTTGTTGTCACTCCGGGGTTGCCGGATCATAACCATAGTAGGTGACTATAACTTGCAAGATCGGATCTAAAACATGGATATAATGATGAATTCATAAATGGTTCAGATCTGAAATCATGGCTCCCGGGCCCAAAGTGACAAGCATTAAGCACGGCAAAGTCATAGCAACATCAATCTAAGAACATAGTGGATACTAGGGATCAAGCCCTAATAAAACTAACTCGATTACATGATGAATCTCATCACACTCCTCACCGACCAGCGAGCCTATGAAGGAATTACTCACTCCCAGTGGGGAGCGTCATGGAATTGGCGATGGAGATGGGTTGGTGATGATGAAGAATGAATACCCCCCTCTCCAGAGCCCCAAACGGACTCCAGATCTGCCCTCCTGAGGAAGAACAGGGCTTGGCGGCGGCTCCATCTCGTGGATCGTGATAATTCTTTCTTCCTGATTTTTTTTCGGAAATATGTGAATTTATAGTATCAAGGGGGTCGTCAGCGAGGCCACCATGTGGGTACAACCCACCTGGGCGCGCCAGGAGAGGGGGGCGCGCCCTGGTGGGTTGTGCCCACCCAGGGGCCCCTCTCTGGTAGGTCTTGGCTCCAGAAATTCTTATTATTGATATAAAAATTCCTCAAAAAGTTTCGTTCCATTCCGAGAACTTTTATATCTGCACAAAAACAACACCATGATAGTTCTGCTGAAAACAGCGTCAGTCCGGGGTTAGTTTCACTCAAATCATGCAAATTAGAGTCCAGAACAAGAGGAAAAGCATGAGAAAAGTAGATACATTGGAGACGTATCAACTCCCCCAAGCTTAAACCTTTGCTTGTCCTCAAGCAATTCAGTTGATAAACTGAAAGTGAGAAAGAAAAACTTTTACGAACTCTTTTGCTCTTGTTTGCATAAATAAGCTTAAATGACACCCAGGTTTTCAGCCAACATTATAACTAACCATGTCGACAATAACTCTTAAAGATTATAATGACTCATATCAATGACGTAATCAGCTAGCGAGCAATAATAAGATATCTAAAACGGCAACACGTTGTCAAAATAACCATGATATAATATGAAAATAGTGGTATCTCGCTAGCCCTTTCTGAGACCGCAAAACATAAATGCAGAGCACCTCCAAAGTTAAAGCAGCGACTAAATATTGTAATTCATGGTAGAAAAGATCCAATCATGATGCACCCAACATTAGCTACACACAATGCATAAATCATGACCGCTGTGCTCTACTCAGTTTCTGGCGCTTGTTTGTTAGAAGGTGATGACACAACATAAAAGTAAATAGAAAGTCCCTACGCAGAGGGAAGCAGTGATTTGCAGAGGTGCCAGAGCTTAATTTTTAAAACAGAGATAAATGATATTTTGAGACATGCACCCTTCTTATTCACTTCACGACCATCAGTTATTAACATCTTCCATGCTAAGCACGCTAGTGGCGGTTCCCAAGCGGTAAAGGTAAAGGTTTTGACTCCATTGGGAGTTTTTGTTTGATTATTTAAGAGATGAATTCTTTTTGTAGTTTGCAATTTGGGACTGGGCATCCCTATTATCGCCCATTTTCTCGTGCGATGGCTAGTGAATAAACACTCGACCTGAGAATAACCCGCTTAGCACGGAAGCTATCGACCACCTCCTATCGTTCCATGAATGATCCAGGCACACAAAACGGATAATTTCTTAGAAGTTTTTAGAGGTGGCACATGCAAATTTATTTAGGACGGCAGGGTAATACCGTATGTAGGTAGGTATGGTGGACTCATCTGGAATAACTTTGGGTTCAAAGTTTTTGATGTACAAGCAGAATCCCCACTTAGTACAGGCGAAGGCTAGCAATTAAGATTGAGAAGCGGCCAGCTAGAGAGCACCAACGATCATAACCATGCATTATGCGTAAGTAACATTGGACACTAGCATGAGTAGGATATGAACACCATGAACATAAACATTATAGAGGCTATGTTGGTTTTGATTCAACTACATGCATGAACATGTACCAAGTCAAGCCACTTGAACATTCAGAGGAGGATACCATATCATCATACTACATCACAATCATTTTAACATTATGTTGGTATTCAAGCTAAATCATTATTAACTCCCGGCTACTTATGCATGGCATGAGAAACTATAATCTCTGTTTGTCATTGCAAACATGTTTAATCATAATAGGCTGAATCATGGATGCTAGGTTAAACATATTTACACAGACAAGACAAGTCGAGTTCATACCAGTTTCTCTTTGCCATGGCCAGTTCATCGAATGTCGTCATTATTGCCTTCCACTTGCATGACCAAATGATATGAAAATAATAATAGTGCAAGAGTGCCATGGACTAACCTGGAATCTGCAAACATTTTATTCAACAGGAGAAGACAAGGTAAAATGGGCTCTTTATTAGTTCAACAATTATTCATATGAGAGTCACTCAACATTTTCATCATGGTCTTCTCCTCGGTACAACTCGAATAAAAGAACAGAAATTCAGAGAAACACACTGAAATATTTTTGGAGTTTTTGGTTTTCTTCAACAAGCAAATAAAAGGGAAAGGCAAAAACGAGAAAAACTATTTACACGGGAAAGCTCCCAACAAGCAAAAGAAGAACTAGGAAATCTTTTTGGATTTTCTTTTTAGTACTACTACTAAGCATGCATAGAAAGTAAACTAGCCACAACTAATTTTTTGGTTTTTCTAAAGTTTTTCAAACACACAAGAAGAAAGCAAGAAAATAAATCTAAGCATGGATGATACAATTAAAAAGTGTGAACACCGACAAATGAAATAAGTGGACATGAATGTAATGTCGATGATAGACACGTACTGCCCCAAGCTTAGGCTTTTGGCCTAACTTGGTAGTCGATTAGTAGCCTGGGGGTTAGTAGCCGGCATGGTAGCTCACAGAGGCTCTTGGCGCAGATGCCTCAGCGCGTCGTGCCACCACCATTGCTGCGTTATGAGCTCGGGCCTCGCTCTCAGGAACAAAATATCTTCCCTTGTTGTTATAATCAAAAAGAGCAGGCGCAGGAAAATATGTGTCCACAATAGATCTTTGGTTAAACATTAGATTGTAAGTGAAATTATCAACCCTTCCCTTGAGAATTTTATGATCTTTCAAAGCATCAAAATCTAAATACCACGTGGGTAGGATAGGATCAAAGGGCAAAGGTAAAACACTCAGTCCTCATGCTAAACGCATGGCATAAATTCCACCATAGAACCAACCATTGTTAGCATTGTGCTGAAATCTACGTGCAACAATCGCTCCAAGGTTATAATTCCTTTCACTAGTGAGAGCGGTGTGAAGGAGGCTCAAGTCTGGCGCACAAAGTATGCTACAGTCTTGCTTGCCTACTACGCATTTCCCATTAAATAATGCAAAATACTGAATTGCGGGAAAATGAATGCTCTTTATTCTTCCTTGTCTCACTCCCCTACTTTCACCGTAGCACAAGCTAGTCAAGAAAGACTCGTACTCAACCGTTGGTGGCTCATCAAGCGAACCCCAAAATGGAAGCTTGCAGTGATAAGAAAAATTCTCTAGTGGTATAGTATAAGGATTATCATAAATCTTAAACAACACCCTAGACTCACGTGGAAAATATTTAAATCCTTTGACAAACGATTCAGTGAAAAGTTGGTGTTGTACACACTTATCTGATAGGTAGGGACCAAGGCCGGCATTGTGAACATATTGCTCAAATTCCTCCTTAATGCCCACACGCATCATATATTCATTGCTAGGCCATAAGCATGTCTTGGTGGCGGCATCTCGCGTGGAACTTTCACTTGGTTCAACATAAGACCGACGAGCAAAACTGTCACTAAAAGATGCCCCCGAGGACCGTCTCCTCGAAGAACTCCTTCCAAATAGGTTCATCATGTCCGCGTACAATTTTCTGAAAATAAAAATTTTGAGTGACAAAAATTTATCAACAAAACTTTGTAAGATTGATAGCAACTACTCATAGGGATACATAGAGGCCATAGCAAGCATTCAAACTACTTAGAACACTAAGAATTCAACATACAAGCACATCTACAGCAGCACCAAGAGTAGCTAATTATTCAAAGTATAAGCCACTAAAACAAAAACTAATTGGACAAATGGTGGAGTCACATACCAAGCAACAATCCCCCGAAACAGTTTCAGAAATGGAGCTTCGAGCAAAGAGATCGAAATCCACGGGTTTGAGCTCAAGAACACGGGAGAGAGAGCAAAGGGGATTTTTTCTAGAGGTAAGTGATGATGTGGTATGAAGAGATAAGTGAGGGGGCCCATGTGGGGACCACAACCCACCAGGGCGTGCCTGGGGGTGGGTGCACCTCCCTCTGATGCTTATTGCACCAAAAATTCTCAAATATTCAGAAAAAATTGTATTTAATTTTCAGGGCATTCTGAGAACTTTTATTTTTGGGTCATTTTTTTATTGCATGGGAAATTCAGAGAACAGACAAAACATGGCATTTTATTTTATTTAACTAATAAAAACATAGAAGAAAAGGTAGGGACAGAAAGTAGTGCTTACTAAATTCATCAACTTCATACCATTCAAAAATGATCCATTAATAAGGTTGATCAAGTCTTGTTAACAACCACTTTCGATTAGCATGAAACCGAAGAACTTTCGTAAATCACTAAGTTACCTCAATGGGGATATGCATTTCCCCAACAATAAGCATTTCATATTTCTTTTTGATAGTAGGTAGAGGTATTTGAAAACTTCCAATAGTGATTGTCGGAGATTTTTCAATAATATTAATACCATTCACTTGGAATTGTTTCTTTGGAAAGTGCATCGTATGCTCATTACCATTAATATGAAAAGTGATCTTGATTTTATTGCAATCAATAACAGCCCCTACAGTATTCAAGAAGGGTCTACCAAGGATAATCGACATGTTGTCATCCTCGGGCATCTCAAGTATAACAAAGTCAGTCAAAATAGTAACATTAGCAATAACAACGGGCACATCCTCACAAATACTGATGGGTATGGCAGTTGATTTATCAGCCATTTGCAAAGATATTTCAGTAGGTGTGAGTTTATTCAAGTCAAGTCTTTTATATAAAGAGAAAGACATAGCACTAACACCAAATCCTAAATCACACAAGGCGGTTTTAACATAATTCTTTTTGATAGAGCAAGGTATAGTTGGTATTCCCGGATCTCCAAGTTTTTTAGGTACTCCATCTTTAAAAGTGTAATTAGCAAGCATAGTGGAGATTCCAGCTTTTGGTATTTTTCTCTTATTTGTGATGATGTCTTTCATATACTTTGCATAAGGAGGCATTTTCAAGATATCAGTCAAGCAAGTACGCAAAAAGACTGGCCTCAGCATTTTAGCAAAGCGTTCAAATTATTCATCATCATTCTTTTTAGTTGACTTGGGTGGAAAATGCATAGGTTTTTGAACCCACGGTTCTCTTTCTTTACCGTGTTTTCTAGCAACAAAGTCTCTTTTGTCATATCTTTTATTCTTAGGTTATGGGTTATCAAGATCAACAGGTGGTTTTATCTCAACATCATTATCTGGTTCCTTTTCATTATTTGGTTGAGAGTCTTCATAAACCTCATCATTGTCTTTTTCATTATCATTAGGTGAGTGTTCATTACCAGATTGAGTTTCAACATCTGAGATAGAAACTTCATTTTCATTATCAGGAGGTTTCTCTATTTCAGGTTCACTAGGAGCATGCATAGTCCTATCATTCTATTTTTTTCTAGAAGGACTAGGTGCACTAGTGCTAGCTCTTTGTGAATCTTGTTCAATTCTTTTAGGGTGTCTGTCAGTGTCAAATCCGGCGGATCTCGGGTAGGGGGTCCCGAACTGTGTGTCTAGGCTGGATGGTAACAGGAGGCAAGGGACACGAAGTTTTACCCAGGTTCGGGCCCTCTTGATGGAGGTAAAACCCTACGTCCTGCTTGATTAATACTAAAGATATGGGTGTTACAAGAGTAGATCTACCACAAGATCAGAGAGGCTAAACCCTAGAAGCTAGCCTACGTTATGATTGTATGTTGTGATCGTTGTCCTACAGACTAAAGCCCTCCGGTTTATATAGACACCGGAGAGGGTTAGGGTTACACAAGGTCGGTTACAAAGGAGGAGATATCCATATATGTATTGCCTAGCTTGCCTTCCACGCCAAGTAGAGTTCCATCCGGACATAAGACGAAGTCTTCAATCTTGTATCTTCATAGTCTAACAGTCTGGCCAATGGAGATAGTCCAGCTGCCCGGAGACCCCCTAATCCAGGACTCCCTCAGTAGCCCCTGAACCAGGCTTCAATGACGACGAGTCCGGCGCGTAGTTGTCTTCGGCATTGCAAGGTGGGTTCGTTCTCCGAATACATTACAGAAGAAGTTGAATACGAGGATAGTGTCCGACCCTGCAAAATAAGCCCCACATTTCACCATAGAGAGAATAATGTTTTCGCAGATCTAATCCGCTAGCTTGTTTTGGCAACACGACGTTACGTCATGGCCCGGCGATTATTCGAACCATTTCTTTTAACCAGCCCCGCACATAATGCGAGGCAGTTTTTCGACACGTCTTGTCAAAGCAGAGATCGTGTCCCCTTATTATGGGATTCTCATCAATACGGGTGTGGGTAACCCAACCGCGTCATCAATTGTGGCGCTTGGGGGATAAGCGAGTTTTACTAGGCAAGTGGGGACATTTAATTTTGTCCGCCCATATAAAGGGATAAGGATTCACCTTTCTACCCACGCCTTCTTCCTCCTCTGATCATCTGCTCCTGCACACTTGAGCTCTAGCGCCCAACTCCTCACTTCCATCTCAACCTTCTCCAACCATGTCCGGAGCGGGAGGCAAGTGGATGGGACATCAAGAAACTGAGGAGAGCCGGATACCTGCACGACGACATCGCGCACCGGCTCCCAGATGAGGGACAGCTCATCCCCACCCCCGAGCCCCATGAGAGGGTGGTATTCCTCACCCATTTCCTCCATGGACTAGGATTCCCTCTCCATCCCTTTGTCCGGGGGCTCATGTTTTATTACGGCCTGGATTTCCATGATCTAGCCCCAAACTTCATCCTCAACATCTCGGCGTTTATCGTCGTGTGCGAGGCCTTCCTCCGCATCAAGCCCCACTTCGGCTTATGGCTGAAGACCTTCAATGTCAAGCCGAAGGTAGTGAGCGGCCGCCAGGCGGAGTGCGGAGGCGCCATGGTGGGCAAGATGCCCAACATCACATGGCTCGAGGGCACCTTCATGGACACCATAAAGGGGTGGCAATCGGGGTGGTTCTATATCACCGAGCCGCGCGACCCCGCACGGGTAGCGGCCCCCGAGTTCCGATCTGGCATCCCCATGCGGCTCACCTCCTGGAAAGAGAAGGGCCTGTCCTGGGGTAATCCAAAAGAGCTGACCGGACTCCAGTCATGTATTCAGAACATGGTGGGTAAGAAGCTCAAGCTTGTCAACATAGTCCAGGTTATGCTCGTTCGCCGGATACTCCCGTGCCAACAACGGGAGTTTACCTTGTGGGAGTTCAATCCGGTGCAGCACTGAACTCTGAACAGGCTCTTCGACACGACTCATGAAGATGCCTGGAGGGTGCTGTTCAAGGGCGCCGCGGTCCCTCCCCCCATTACTGAGGATCGCGGATTCAGCGCGAAGCGCCACGCCAGTGCGGTAAGTTGTTTTACCTCTTACAGGATGTTATATATATATATATATATATATATATATATATATATATATTGGCTCTATGCGGGATCTAAACTCCCGTGCCGTTAACAGGACTGGCAGAAGATGGCCGGACAGATCGACTGTCCGGCTCCCTTGCCCGAAGGCCCCGCAGACGCTCTTCTGACGAAGATGCTGACTCCGGCCCCTTATAAGGTGCCGAAGAAGACCAAGAAGGCCAAGGGAGCTCGAAAGAGTTCCCGACGCCAGGCGTCGTCGGACTCATTGTCCGATGACTCTACGGCTCACTCTTCCCCCGAAGACGAGGAAGAGGAAGAAGAGGCTCCCCCACCGACAGGGGGAGACAAGAAAAGGAAGGCCACCCCAACAGGGGAGGCCAAAGGGTCCAAGAAGGGAAGGACGCTCCTTCCGGACAGCTCTACCGCCGCCGACGAAAGTGAAGACGAGTGGTTGCCCAGGGGCAAGCCCCAGGGGAGATCGTAAGTGTTCGGATACCAAAGTAACCCATAGGATTCCTTTGTTGTGTTGCTTTCCCTAACGCCAAACTCAATTGTGCAGGCTGCCCCGAGCCAATATCGAGGTATACTCGGACGGCTCCCTGGGTGCGTCGGACATGGATAGCGATCCAGTCCCGATGGCCACCTCCCCTCATCCAGCCGACGACACCGAGGTGCTGTCTCAAGAGGCATCGGATCGAGGGGGGACGGTCCCGGAGGCACCGCAAGGCGACCTTCCGGACTCTGGGAGCCGAGGGGATGAGGTCCCCGAGAGCTCCGAGTTTGGCCCTCAGCCGAACACCGCGCCGGACCCTCCAACGGCCCCGAGCTCGGGTAGGCGGTCCCCTTCTAAGGAGGGTGAGACGCCTGTGCCGGTGACCTCTGTCCATCCAGAGGTGTCGGACACTATGTTGGAAGCGCTTTGCAGCGCTTCCATCAAGGAGGAGCACCGCACTATCATGAGTGCGGTGATCCAGAAGGTTCAGTCCGCCAAGAGCGGATTGACTGAAGCCTGTACTAGCCTTCTAACAGGCTTCGAGGTAAGTGTTTTAAAATGTAGTAGAAATATTACCGCATAGATAGTAGCCCCTGATGCTTTGTTCGGTGTTCACAAAGAAAAGCCGAACATAGGATCAAATAATATCGCAGGAGTCTAATATAAGTATGTCAATATGCATATGCAGGCTTCGCTGCTGGCGTCCGCCGCACTGACTGCGGAGGTCGCCATACTGAAGGAGGCCCTCGAGGGGTCCCAGAAAGAGCTCGGCCTTGCTAAGAGGCAGCTTGAGGAGAACAAGGGTAAGTAATACCCCGTCTATAGATGAGAAAAATGACGCGATTGCTAAATGACAGGATCATTGTATGTTTGCCAGGGGCCACGGCCGAGGTGGCGACCCTGAAGCAAGCGTTGTCCCAGGCCGAAGAAAAGGCGGCCCAGGAGCGCACTGAGCGAGAGAGGCACGAGGCTCGGGTGGGCGAGGTGCAGCAAGAGCTCCAGGCTCTCGTGACAAAGCACGAGGCGTTGGAGCTTGACTTGAAGACGCGAGAGTCTGAGCTTGCCGCGGCCCGTGAGAGCGCGAAGAGTGCCAAGGCCGAGGCCCAGAAGGCCCTTCAGGAGATCGACGCGATGAAGAAGATAGCGGCGGGTAAGGCTTTCTATATGCAAAGCAAGCATGTAAAAGTAATTTACCGATTACTTACCCGAATCCGGAGCTCTTCAGGAGCATTCGCAGATTTGCCCCGCAGTGTGTCTGATGCTGCACAATTTTATCAGGCCGAGGATGGAAGCTCGATGGAGAAGCTGTTTTGGTCTCAGTATGCTGAGGCCGAACATCCAGTGCCGATGAGTGACCAGCTGAAGTAGATGGCCGAGCTACATAAGGTGGCCGATCAGGCCATGAAGGGCTTCATAGTCCGGTTGTGGCCTGGCGATGCCCTTCCAAACAGTTTCTTTGGCCTGGTGAGGCGGCTTGTGGATGCCTGCCCACGGCTGGAGGTCGTCAAGCGATCCGTCTGCATTGAAGGTGCACGCCGGGCCTTTGCCCGTGTAAAAACACAGAGGGTCAAGCTAGACGCCGTGAAGCTGATCAAGGAGGGGCCGCCGGAGGGTAAGGAGCACCGCCACCCCGAGATGTACTACGAGGGTGTTCTGCCGGGCGCCCGTCTTATCGCGGATGAGTGTTCACAAAATGTAATGTTTGAATGAGACTTGCTCGTTTTTTATCCTGTGAGATGAAAACTTGTTTCATATGCGCTATGCAACGCTTGTGTGAATTTAAAATATTACCTTATGTTTGGTTGTTTATCCAATTTGAGAGATGGCTAGTCCTCGGCTTCTTCCCCCGTACCATGAGTGCTGGGGTGTTCGGGATAAACCTGAGCACTCTTGTTCCCATGTTTGGGTCCTTCGAGGGAGGTGCTCAGCACAACGAACAAGGCAACCGGACTAATAATGCTTTATCACTCTCACTTAGCCATAGAATTCTATAATTTTAAATTTCGGCGAAGCCCCTGGTATTCGGAAGGCCGAATTCGGGGCGCGATACATGCCTGTAAGCCGGACGGAGCCGACCCCTCGCCCTAAGCGGCATAAGTCTTTAGGGACTCGAAAAACCTCGCCGAACAGCGACCTGTCTCTCGCCTTATCATGACAGTCAGTTTTAGCTTTCTCTACTGAGGTGCTCGGCCCGGCAGAACCGGGGCACAATTGCAGTAGTTCTCCTAGCGCTACCTTAGCCGATAGAGCGGAACGTAAGGTACCAAAACATAGGAGCCAGGCAAACCCAACATTTGACCAAAGACATGATTCAGAGCTGATGCATATAATGCTATAAGTTTGGGGTGCCGCACTTGTGAAAGTGTTTGGACTTCTCACACCATATTGTGAGTATGTAAGCCCATGGTGCATTGGCCGTACCAGAGTGTACGGTTGCTAGGAGTCATTAATGAACACATAGGTATGTATACACATAACAAAAATGCGATAATAGTCATAATGTCATGCATTGTATATTAAAAAATTGCATTAAAGCAGAGTGATACATATAGTGTAATGAGCAAAAGAGTAGGACTATGTCCCTTCCAAGGGCGAGCTGAGGAATTATATGAAATCTGTAATCCACCTGGGAATTCCGTAGTTGTCGGCCTCCTTAGTTGCTGTATCATGTGTTCGACAATAGAGCTGCCGGACAGTGTTTCCAGAGATTGAAGTCCTGAAAGAAAAAGAAAAATAACCAAACGGGAAGCCCCTGGTGCGGTTTAGGCCGCGTTTTGGGGCGTGCCATAGTTGTGCCTCCCCTTCCCCATCTGTGCCCATGGTATTTTTAATGCATAATTATGTACGCGCGGCACGAACAACGTCGTTGGGCTGGGATTGAGGTGGCCGTCGTATTGCTACGCGAGCTCAGATCGCGCTAGGCGGTCTATTTGCCGATTGCCCCGAGCGCGCTTGAAGGTGTCCGGGCTTTGAAACGCTGAACTGGTAGATTGCCTTGAGAGGCTGCTTTGCGCTTCTGCTGCGAGGGCCGCGGTGTGCTCCTCTGTTCGGAGAGAGCGCTCTGTGTTTCCATTGACTGTAATAACTTCGCGAGGTCCTGGCATCTTAAGCTTGAGGTATGCATAATGTGGTACTGCATTGAATCTAGCGAATGCGGTTCGTCCGAGCAGCGCGTGATAACCACTGCGGATCGGGACTATATCGAAGATTAACTCTTCGCTTCAGAAGTTATCCGGGATCCGAAGACCACTTCCAGTGAAATTGAGCCTGTGTAGTGGGCCTCTACGCCTGGAATGACACCTTTAAAGGTCGTCTTTGTGAGTTTGATCCTTGAGAGGTCTATACCCGTTTTGCGCATTGTGTCCTGATAAAGCAGGTTCAGGCTGCTGCCGCCATCCATGAGGACTCGAGTGAGGTGAAATCCGTCGATAATTGGGTCTAAGACCAGTGCGGCGAATCCACCGTGATGGATACTAGTGGGGTGGTCCCTGCGATCGAAGGTGATCGGACAGGAGGACCAAGGGTTGAACTTCGGGGCGACTGGCTCCAGCGCATATACGTCCCTGAGCGCACGCTTCCGCTCCCTCTTGGGGATGTGGGTTGCGTATATCATGTTCATCGTCCGCACTTGCGGGGGAAACCTCTTCTGTCCTCCGATGTGCGGCTGCTGGGGTTCTTCCTCGTCCTCGCTATGCGGCCCCTTGTCCTTGTTTTTAGTGATTAACTTGCCGGCCTAGGGGTGGAAAGTGGTAGCGGATAATCCAAAATATCCGATATTCGTATTTGAGAAAATGCCTATTCGTATCCGAAACATCCGCATCCGAACCAAAATGGAAATGGAAATTATCTGTATCCGAAATTATTGAACAAATAAAAAATAAAATATGGTAGGAGATTTTGACACAAATATGGATATGGAAGTGGATATATCCGTATCCGAATAAGATTCTGGGAGGTAATTTTTAAAATTCTAGGCCCAATATTCCAATTATCCAACATAAAAGCCAAATAAGTGGTCAAATTTTACTCTTTATATGATTAAACTTATAAATTATTATGCACTACAATAGTATTTATTCATAAACCTAATTATCATTGACTTATTGTATGTCACAAGTTGGTTATTTTACGTCACATAGCTATCGACTAATTTACTTAAGCAATATGTTGATATTATTCGTATCCGTTCCAAATCAAGAAAATATCCGATACGTATCCGTATTCGAATAATATCCGAGCCGCATCCGTATCCGATAACATCCGTATTCGTTTTGAAAATATGAAAATGGAAGTGGTAAGAGCACTATCCGATCCGCATCCGATCCGTTTCCACCCCTATGTCGGCCTGCTTGAACACCCAACAATCCCTGTTGGTGTGATTGGCTGGCTTGTCTGGGGTGCCGTGTATTTGACACGAGCGATCGAGTATACTGTCCAAGCTGGACGGACCCGGCGTACTTTGTTTGAATGGCTTTTTCCACTGATCGGGTTCAGAGCCTTAGAATCTGGCGTTAACTGCTGTATCCTTAGTACTTTCGCCGTTAATGCGGCGCTTATGCTTGTTGCAACGTGACCTGCTGTTGCCGTCCCTGGTATCTAAGGTACCATGGTTCTTTGATATGTTGTTACTGCGAGCCAACCAGTTGTCTTCTCCCGCACAAAAGCGGGTCATGAGCGTCGTGAGGGCTGCCATAGATTTCGGCTTTTCCTGACCAAGGTGCCGGGCTAGCCACTCATCTCGGATGTTGTGCTTGAAAGCCGCTAAGGCCTCCGCATCCGGACAGTCGATGATTTGGTTTTTCTTTGTAAGGAACCGAGTCCAAAATTGTCTGGCCGACTTTTCTGGCTGCTGAATTATGTGGCTCAAGTCATCGGCGTCTGGTGGTCGCACGTAAGTGCCCTGAAAGTTGTCGAGGAATGCGGCTTCCAGATCTTCCCAATAGCTAATGGAGTCCGCTGGCAAGCTATTAAGCCAATGTCGTGCTGGTCCTTTGAGTTTTAGTGGGAGGTACTTGATGGCATGTAAGTCATCACCGCGGGCCATGTGGATGTGGAGGAAGAAGTCCTCAATCCATACCGCGGGATCTGTTGTGCCGTCGTATGATTCAATGTTTACAGGTTTGAAACCTTCTGGGAATTGATGTTCCATTACTTCATCTGTGAAGCATAAGGGGTGTGTGGCGCCTCTGTATTGGGCTATATCGCGACGCAACTCGTATGGGTCCTGCCCGCTATGTTCGGCCCGGCCAGATTTGCTTTTACTGTATCCGGCATGACGTTTACCGTCTCGTAGAGTGGTGCGCCCTCGTGATCTGTAGATCGATCTTGAATGCTTTCCTTTGTCCTCCAATATGTCTCGCAGGTCTGGCGTATCTCCCCATGCCTTTTTATTTGGATGGCGTTGGGGTGGAGGCTGAGCTTTCGGCGGGAATGCCTCTCTATCGCGGCCACGAGGTGGCCGATTAGCCGTATCATACGCTTCTTCCTCCAGTCGGGGTAGTAACCTGCGCCTTGGGTAACTCTTGGAGGGACGCTCGAGTTTATATTCCTCGGCTGCGAGGACTTCAGTCCATTTGTCAGCTAGCAGATCTTGATCAGCTTGAAGTTGCTGCTGCTTTTTCTTCAGGCTATTTGCCGTGGCTATAAGCCTGCGCTTGAAGCGCTCTTGTTCGAGGATCCTCTGGTACGACGAATTCATCGTCGCCGAGGCTTGCCTTGTCTTCGGAGGGGGGCATGTAATTGTCATCCTCCTCCTCTCCGCCAGCCGCTCTCTTAGGAGAGCTGGCTCCTTCATCCTCCTGATCTAACTCTTGCTGGAGGGGGTTTTCGTTGTCTTCGGCGCTATCCGGAGTGTTATTATCTCCTGTGCCGGTATCACCACTTTTGCTTTGGCGGGACTTAGAGCGGTGCCGCTGACGTCAGCGCTTGGGTTGCTTCTTGGAGGGGTCAACCTCCGCTATCTCGTCGCCGTTGCCTTCATTGGGTGTATCCACCATGTATATGTCATATGATGAGGTGGCTTTCCAGTGCCCTATAGGTGCTGGTTCATGTTCGTCTCCTACATCGTCGTCCATACCGTCGATGTCTTCGGAGTCGGAGTCGAGCATGTCGGTTAAATCATCGACAGTGGCTACAAAGTGGGTGGTGGGTGGGCGTCGAATTTCTTCGTCGTCCGCATCCCAGTCCTGTTGGCCATCATCCGGCCAGGGCTCTCCTAGCAAAGAAAGAGACCTTAGTGAATTTAGAATGTCGCCGAAGGGCGAGTGCTGAAAGATATCCGTAGCGGTGAATTCCATGATCGGCGCCCAGTCGGATTCGATTGGCAGGGGCACGGATGGTTCGGGGTCCGGAGGAGAGTCCGGCACCTTGGAGTCACGGGCTGCGTCGAGGATTATGCTGGTGTTTGGCTCGATCGCCGTTGAGACTGCAGCCCGTGAGGCGGTGTCTAGCCACCCGTCCTCGATTGGTGCAGCTGGCTCCGAGCTAAGGGTCGGAGCTGATGCGGGTGCGGCCTCTGGGGTACCGTCCGATGTCAGAGCTAGGTCATACCCATCGCGACAGTGTGGCGCGTCCGACTGTGGCTCGAATCCGTCAAAGATCAAGTCCCCACGGATGTTGGCTGTGTAATTCATACTTCCAAATCTGACCTGATGGCCAGGGGCGTAGCTTTCAATCTGCTCCTGATGGCCAGGGGCGAATTAGCCCGCAGTGCAAAGCCGCCGAATACGAAGATCTGTCCGGGGAGAAAAGTCTCACCCTAGACCGCATCGCTATCGATGATAGTAGGATCCATCAGGCCTAACAGCGATGACACAGAGGAACTCTCAATGAAAGCACCAATGTCGGTGTCAAAACCGGCGGATCTCGGGTAGGGGGTCCCGAACTGTGTGTCTAGGCCGGATGGTAACATGAGGCAAGGGACGCGAAGTTTTACCCAGGTTTGGGCCCTCTTGATGGAGGTAAAAACCCTACGTCCTGCTTGATTAATATTGAAGATATGGGTGTTACAAGAGTATATCTACCACGAGATCAGAGAGGCTAAACCCTAGAAGCTAGCCTACGGTATGATTGTTGTTGTGATTGTTGTCCTATGGACTAAAGCCCTCCGGTTTATATAGACACCGGAGAGGGTTAGGGTTACACAAGGTCGGTTACAAAGGAGGAGATATGCATATACGTATTGCCTAGCTTGCCTTCCACGCCAAGTAGAGTTCCATCCGGACACGAGACGAAGTCTTCAATCTTGTATCTTCATAGTCTAACAGTCCGACCAATGGAGATAGTCCGGCTGTCCGGAGACCCCCTAATCCAGGACTCCCTCAGTGTCCCTCAGGATAAAGTGGTTCCTGAGTCATTTTACCTCCTCTAGTTGCAATTCTACCAGCAAAGTCATGCATATTATGATTCATTTCATCAAGCAATTCCTTTTGAGATTTAGTAACTTGTTCTAACTGGGTTTGAACCATAGAAGCATGTTTTCCAACACCTCTAACATCATTTGATATTCGAAATAACAAGTCACTCAAGCGAGCAATCATATCAGAATTGTATTTCAATTGTTTTGTAACATTTGCATTGAAGTGATCTTGTTTCCTAATGTAGTTTTCAAACTCATAAAGGCATTGACTAGGATGCATATTGTGAGGATTGTCATTATCATTAAACTTCATAAGAGAATTTACCTCTACCACCTTAGGCATTGGTGGTGTATTAAGCCCATGTATTTCTTCAATAGGAGGTAAAATTTTAACATCCTCGGCTTTAATACCTTTTTCCTTCACAGATTTCTTTGCCTCTTGCATATCTTCGGGACCGAGATATAATATACCCCTCTTCTTCGGAGTGGGTTTAGGCGGTGGTTTAGGAAGAGGCCAATCATCATAGTTTTTCAATATGTTATTCAATATTTCTTTAGCTTGTCCAACAGCTCGTTCCCTGAAAACACAACCAGCACAACTATCTAGGAAGTCCCTAGAAGCATCGGTTAGTCCATTATAGAAGATATCAAGTATTTCATTTTTCTTAAGAGGATGATCAGGCAAAGCATTAAGTAGCTGGCAAAGCCTCCCCCAAGCTTGTGGGAGACTCTCTTCTTTAGTTTGCACAAAGTTAAATATTTCCTGTAAGGCAGCTTGTTTCATATGAGCAGGAAAATATTTTTCAGAGAAGTAATATATCATGTCCTGGGGACTACGCACACAACCAGGAGCAAGAGTATTGTACCAAGCTTTAACATCACCCTTTAATGAGAAAGGAAATAATTTGAGAATAAAGTAATAGCGGGTTTTCTCATCATGAGTAAAAAGGGTGGCTATGTCATTCAACTTAGTAAGATGTGCTACAACAGTTTCAGTTTCATAACCATGAAAAGGATCAGATTCAACCAGAGTAATTAACTTTGGGTCGATAGAGAATTCATAATCCTTGTCATCAATAAAGATAGGTGAAGTAGCAAACTTAGGATCACATTTCATTCTAGCATTCAGATATTTTTCTTTATACTTGCGTAATAATTTCTCTAGATCATCTCTATCATTGCAAGCAAGAATATCTCTAGTTGCTTCTTCACTCATAACATAACCTTCCGGTACCTTAGGCAATTCATATCTAGGATGTCTAGATCTAGCAGGTGTTTTAGGAGATTCGGTTTCAAGCTCATCATCAGATTCAACGACATCATGTTGTATAACTCCAGCAATTTGTTTATCAAGAAATTCACCAAGTGGCACATCATCATTATCAAGCAAGGAACTAGCATCATCATAAGCATCATTCATAGGAGAAGTAGCATCATCAATAACTTGCGACATATCAGAATTAATAACATATGGTGGTGTTGCAAGTTTACTCATAACATAAGGTGCATCTAAAGCAGAACTGGATGGCAGTTCCTTACCTCCCCTCATTCTTGAGGGAAATATCTTAGTCTTTGGATCCTTTAGATTCTTCATAGTGATAATATGATAATAATCCCAAGTGACTCAACAAATATAGCTATGCTCCCCGACAATGGCACCAGAAAAAGGTCTTGATAACCCACAAGTATAGCGGATAGCAACAGTTTTCAAGGGTAGAGTATTCAACCCAAATTTATAGATTCGACACGAGGGGAGCCAAAGAATATTTGAAGGTATTAGCAGCTGAGTTGTCAATTCAACCACACCTAGAGATTAATTATCTGCAGCAAGTAATTAGTAGCATAGTAATTTGATAGTTTTGATAGTAGTGACAGCAGCAATAGTAACAGTAACAGTGATAACAGTAATTTTGTAGCAAGCGTAACAGTGATGATAGCAGTAGTAACTTAGCAAGATCAATAAGGAAAAATTCGTAGGCATTGGATCGATGACTTGTTGGATGATATTCATCATGAGATAGTTATAACCTAGGGCGGTACGACACTAGCTCCAGTTCATCGATATAATGTAGGCGTGTATTCCGTAAATAGTCATACGTGCTTTATTAAAAGAACTTGCATGGCATCTTTTTTCCTACCCTCCCGTGACAGCGGGGTCCATATTGAAAACTAAGGGATATTAAGGCCTCCTTTTAATAGAGAACCGGAACAAAGCATTAACACATAGTGAATACATGAACTCCTCAAACTACGGTCATCACCAGGAGTGGGCCCGGTTGTTGTCACTCCGGGGTTTCCGGATCATAACCATAGTAGGTGACTATAATTAACTTGCAAGATTGGATCTAAACATGGATATAATGATGAATTTATAAACGGTTCAGATCTGAAATCATGGCACCCAAGCCCAAAGTGACAAGCATTAAGCATGGCAAAGTCATAGCAACATCAATCTAAGAACATAGTGGATATCAGGGATCAAGCCCTAACAAAACTAACTCGATTTACATGATGAATCTCATCCAACTCCTCACCGACCAGCGAGCCTACGAAGGAATTACTCACTCCCGATGGGGAGCATCATGGAATTGGCGATGGAGATGGGTTGGTGATGACGAAGAACGAAGATCCCCCTCCCGGAGCCCTAAACGGACTCCAGATCTGCCCTCCCGAGGAAGAACAGGGCTTGGCGGCGGCTCCTTCTCGTGGATCGTGGTAATTCTTTCTTCTTGATTTTTTTCCAGAAATATGTGAATTTATAGTATCCAGGGGTCGTCGGTGGGGCCACCAGATGGGTACAACCCACCTGGGCGCGCCAGGAGAGGGGGACGCGCCCTGGTGGGTTGTGCCCACCCAGGGGCCCCTATCCGGTAGGTCTTGGCTCCAGAAATTCTTATTATTGATATAAAAATTCCTCAAAAAGTTTCATTCTATTTCGAGAACTTTTATTTCTGCACAAAAACAACACCACGGTAGTTCTGCTGAAAACAGCGTCGGTCCGGGGTAAATTTCATTCAAATCATGCAAATTAGATTCCAAAATAAGAGGAAAATCATGAGAAAAAGTATATGCGTTGGAGACGTATCAGTCACATTGCTTGCAAGGCTTATAGTGATGTGCATTACCGAGAGGGCCCAGAGATACCTCTTTGATACTCGGAGTGACAAATCCTAATCTCGATCTGTGCCAACTCAACAAACACCATCGGAGACACCTATAGAGCATATTTATAATCACCCAATTATGTTGTGACGTTTGATGGCACACAAAGTGTTCCTCCGGTATTCGGGAGTTGCATAATCTCATAGTCAGAGGAATATGTATAAGTCATGAAGAAAGCAATAGCAATAAAAACTAAACAATCATTATGCTAAGCTAACGGATGGGTCTTGTCCATCACATCATTCTCTAATGATGTGATCCCGTTTATCAAATGACAACACATGTCTATGGTCAGGAAACTTAACCATCTTTGATTAACGAGCTAGTCAAGTAGAGGCATACTAGGGACACTTTGTTTTGTCTATGTATTCACACATGTATCAAGTTTCTGGTTAATACAATTCTAGCGTAAATAATAAACATTTATCTTGATACAAGAAAATATAAATAACATCTTTATTATTGCCTTTAGGACATATTTCCTTCATGTTTATGATATACTCCATCGGGTCCTTTTTAGTTTGCATATAAGTTTAGTCGAAAGTCAAAGTATCTCTAGTTTGACCAAACTAATATAGAAAAAATTATCAATATTCACAATACCAAATCAATATAATTAGATTCATGATGGAATGCAGTTTCACGTTATATATTTTTGGTATTGTAGATGTCGATATTTTTTATATAAATTTTGTCAAACTTTACAAAGTTTGACTTGACACAAATCTAATATGCGGAATAAAAAGTATAGGAGGGAGTATCTGCAAATAAGGATGACCAAATGTGACATTTGAAAGCATATTTTCAGTGTCATTTGTTTTTTAATCTTCCTAAGCCCATTTTTCATTGTCCTACCAGGAAGAGACAAGTACACCTTCATCCTTGCTTCTTTCTTTCTCATGGCCAATGTTCTCAGTCAGATTTTCGACTACACCCTGTGACTAGTTATTTTTATCACAATAATTATATCAAATCCCACCTCAACATATGTCTTATTGCTCCTAGCTCCTAAAAAACCACCATGGTTGAACTAAACAAACAAGTGACCACCGCGGTCGCCTACAAATAACAGTGTGTGCAACTAGTATTGATCACATTGACCCCCTTTTTGTCATCTTAAAAGAAAACAATCCTAAACCCCTTGCAACAAAGTAACACAACTCATCCCCTAGAAACTATTCACACTACCACAAGTCCTCAAATTCATCACACACTATGTGAATGCCGACTAAAAACTTTTAATTGCTTAACACCATACTCTTTGGTATGAGTTTAACCAAAAACCTTATCCCAAATCCAACCGCACCCAAAAATCATGGGAAGGTATGTACTACAAAATTGTGGCTAGAGAAAAAAGAAATGCTGACAGTACGAAACCCTAATCTCAATCGTGAGATCCATCACTAAATAAGAGATCAAAAAAGGGCACACCAAAGGTCGAGACACGTTTTTTCGTCGGGCTTGCGGTAAGGTGCGAGAAGTGACGTAAGCACAACCTCGCCGGTGATGGAGAATGACTTGCGCCCACCTGAATCTGACCCCGCACACAATGCTTTGATCATCGACATTGATCATTAATTTTCGCTTTCGCCTCCTCGTTTCCCTCGAATTTTGAGGCACCAAAATCGACATGAGGGGTACTATATAAATAGTTAGCCGTGTGCCACTTATGATGAAATACCATAGTCAAATGAGCCCAAGACTGCTAATTGTAACTTAAACCACCTCAGTGACCATTTTTAGGTACATTGAAATCTAGTGACAAAGTGAAAGATTCCACAAGTACAGAATACAATGACCATTGTACTTTACTGTTTCTTCAATGGCACCAACTCAGTTTTTTGTTTTGTTTTGAGGAAACCAGCTCAGCTTGTGACCTGGGCCACCTGGCCCGCCCAGAGAGATAGAAGATGAAGCCTTCTAGTACTACTAATTCTTGAAGGCCCAGTCCATAGAGGCCCGTCATCCGAGAAGGCCCAAGGGCTCCTATTAGACGTGAAAAGCAGGCGATGGGAACCACCGAGACAGGCCAGGACCCCGTACCCCCGACCAGACACCACACCACCGCCCTCTCGCCGCCGCGCCTCCGACCCAAGCCAAGCCACACCGCCCGCCGTCGCAGGCAGCGGCCGCTCCGATGATGATGGCGGGGCCGTACCACCAGCCGACCACCCTGGAGGAGGTCCGCACGCTCTGGATCGGCGACCTCCAGTACTGGGCCGACGAGAACTACCTCTACGGCTGCTTCGCGCACACCGGCGAGGTAGGTTTCCATCCCATCAGCTATGTCGGTACCTCGCTAGGTCTCGGTGCTCGTGCCCGACTCGGTGATTTGCCGCTGCTCTGGCTGTGCTGAAGGAGCGATTGCTTCGCTATTTAGGTGAATTTGGGCGTATTTGGTTGTGGCATCTATCCTGTTTTCGAGTTTTGATAGGTTTAGGGTTCCGAAGTGGCCGTTGTTCTGGAATTGGCTGTAGCTATGGTTCTGTGTGGATAGACGCTTCATCGTACTAGAATTAGCAAATTTGTTTGAAGTAGCGACATGGTTGATATTCTGAATCGAAGCGGTTGCTGGAGCCTCATGTAGTCCTGTGCAGTTCAAGTGATGTACCGAGGTGATTGTTTGTTATGCCTAATGGGGAGGTCAATTTCTTAGTGGGCAGCATAGATTTGTTGAAGTTTCTCATCCATATACTAGTAAGTTGCTTGTTTTCCTGGCTAGGGTAACATGTTCATCTTCACATCACTGATTTTTTATTTGTGGTATCTCCTTCGGGTGGATTCTTCATAGCTCAGAATTCTGATGCCTTAGTTTCTTCGTAAGCCCTAGGTGTTTGTTTGCAGCAAGCCAGCAATTCTGTCGAATGTTGTGTTTCAGTAAAAGTCCCAACAAAGTTTTGTACCTTCACATCCTTGTAGGAATCAATGTATTAAGTGTTACATTGTTGGACGTGTGATCCATGCTGTCCCTCTTCTGGACTTCATTTGGAACAGAGCTGATGATAAAATTTAGTATTTTATTTGCATGCCATGTTTGCAGCTCTTTACTGTGTCACACTGATTTCAGTTGCTGTAGTCTTTCAAACGTCCGTTTTATACTTTTATGGCCAGCGTTGTTCTTCTACTGTTGAGTATTCAGGATTACCTTTTGCACTCGTAGTACTAATAGGGCTGTGATTGTTTGGGGATGCAGGTACAATCTGTGAAATTAATACGCAACAAATTATCTGGTCTTCCAGAAGGCTATGGATTCATTGAATTCATTTCACACGAAGCTGCTGAGAAAGTTCTACAGGCTTATAATGGCGCACAAATGCCTGGAACTGAGCATACATTCAGATTGAACTGGGCATCGTTCAGCTCTGGTGAGAAGCGTCCGGATGCAGGGCCTGACCATTCAATTTTTGTAGGAGACTTGGCACCTGATGTCACAGATTACTTGCTACAAGAGACTTTCCGAGTGAACTATTCATCTGTTAGGGGGGCCAAGGTTGTCACAGATCCAAATACTGGGAGATCTAAAGGATATGGATTTGTAAAGTTTGCAGATGAAAATGAGAAGACCCGTGCAATGTCAGAAATGAATGGTGTGTATTGCTCAACAAGACCTATGCGGATAAGTGCTGCAATTCCTAAGAAATCATCTGGATCTCAGCTTCAGTATGGAGCTGCTAAAGGTAATGATTATCTGTAACCTACTATTTGGTGTTCCCATTCAACACAGTACTACTTGATGTTGTTGATTATAATCAAATATGGTCATAAGGCACTTCGATTGACGCATGGGCTCATATGATTTGTCTCTTATTAGTGCTAATAAAACAAAGATCCGTCTGTAATGGGACACTGCAATGATTCATCAATATTGTAAGGCAACACAGCAACTATTACAAGTAGATCTTCATTAAAAGAGGTACTTCCATTGATATGTTTTAACTGTCTTTTTATGTTTCATATGTAGCCATGTACCCAGCAACAGCTTATGCAATTCCGCAGGCCCAAACAGTTCTACCAGATAGTGATCTTACAAACACTACGGTAAGAATCCTTATCATATTGCTTGGTGTTTCCTCTGTTGGACTGTTTGTTATGTCATTTACATTGGAATGCATCTGCAGATATTTATTGGTAACTTGGACCCAAATGTGACGGAAGAGGAGCTGAGGCAGATTTGTGTGCAGTTTGGGGAGCTTATATATGTAAAAATTCCAGTTGGTAAAGGATGTGGATTTGTACAATATGCATCTAGGTGAGTCTTTTAAGTAAACAAATGATACTTGTTTTATTCCTTGAACTATAAATTACAAGAACAAAGCATGCATTTCTCAGTAGGCACTGCCCAACATGCAGGATTTACAAATTGGCAATGCCTCGTGTGTCTGTGTCTGTGTGTTTGCTTCCTTTCAATTTTTAGATTGCATTGCCATCATAGGTGAAGCACAAAAAGGTGTAATTCTATCATCTGTAGTCTATTTTGTCTTTTTGTGCAATCATATGCAAATGCAGTGATAGAAAATAATATATCAAGGAGAACCTTGAAAACTATATTTTTATGTGCCTTTATGAACTGAAAACTTAATCCTGTAGAATCTGGAAAAGACTTGTTCAGATATATCAGCAGGACAAAATACTGCATGCCTTATGTCTACTTGTTTCACTAGTACATATTGCATGCAAATTATTAATCTCTATTTATAGCTCAGTAGGGAGGAGCAAATTGATCTTTATTGTCAAGTGTGTATATGCCTATAATGTTCTACAGTGGCTACTTCCTTCTAAAATTTCGACTCTTGGTTATTGCATTTTTTGGCGACTCCTCTTTGTGCCGGCATCTAATGTCCGAATGATGCAAGTATGACGTATTTACCACTAAGATAATCATTTCAGGGCATCAGCTGAGGAGGCTGTGCAGCGTCTTCATGGCACAGTGATTGGTCAACAGGTGGTTAGACTTTCATGGGGCAGAAGTCCTGCCAATAAGCAGGTATATCAGATTTAAATGCTGGTGCCACAAACCTTCATTAAATTTCTAATTTATGAACCTGATATCTAGTAGTATCTCATTCAGATTTTCTAAAATCCACTAGAAGCTTGTTAATTTTGGGTTGTGCAGTGATGAGCATGCTAAAGAAGAATTTTGTTCATTATTAACGGTTTAAATAGATATAATGGTCTTATCCGCATTATATTGTTCTTGTTCCTAGTCTAATAGATGAAGGGTTAGTTTGTTTGATAATTGTTTCTTATGTTTTAACCTGTTGTAATCTCTTTATCTTCCACAATCATATGCAGGATCAATCAGCAGCCTGGGGTCAGCAGACAGATCCTAATCAATGGAGTGCTTATTATAGCTATGGATATGATCCATATGGGTATCCTCAGGACCCATCATATGCATATGGTGCTTATGCAGGATATGCCCAGTATCCCCAACAGGCAAGGCTTTCAGTCCACTTTGCACTCATGATATTCCCAAGTGTTTTGTACTTGCGCTCTGCAAGAAGCTGTGGATATGGACACCTTAAGCTTGCCATTTTTTAATTTGTGTATTTATTTGTGCGGCATGTCACCATAGAATGCATGTTAATACTTGATACCAATTGTATGGTTTGTTTCTACCAATAGAGACGCTTTTTATGAGCCATATAGTTCACTTCATCATATATTAAATAGATTCAGGAGAAGTTGTTGGGTTGCAGAAAGTATATATTGATTTGCGCCCTATAGCTTTAGGGATATAAGTGTGGAGACCCACTTACTCATTTTGCTTAATTGACTGTTCACTGCCAACATAATTGCTAATTCAGTTTGTACACATGTCTCTTGCATTTAGTTGTGAAGCCAAGTTACTAGGATGGATCGGTGGGCCAAGCCAACCCTCTTAACTTGCATCCCTAGTCAGCATCATCTTGTAACCAACCATGTTTCATGCTCTGTGGAATAGATATGATTGCTGATGCGTGCACCTGAACAATTTATCATGTGTAACTCGGCAATATAGCTGATAACATATGTTCTTGTTTAGATTTTTTTCTGTCCTAGTTTTGTTCTGTAACCTAGCTGCATGTTTTTTTCTGTCTGTACCATTTCCTGAAAATAGCCAAAATCATCTATGTACCTGCTCCACAACAACAAGGCCATGCATTATTTGCTATATTTGGCTTCCTTTTAACCTCCTATAATCTTCCAGGTTGAGGGAGCAACCGATATGGCATCAGCAGCTGGCGGCCATGCCCCAGGCATGGAACAAAATGAGGTGTATGATCCAATGAGCTTACCTGACGTCGAGAAGTAAGTACAGTCTTCATCCAACTGCTGTTTTATACTCCCTCCGCTCCTAAATATAAGACTTTCTAGAGATTTCAATACGGACTACATACGGAGCAAAATGAGTGAATCGACACTCTAATATGTCTGTACATCCGTATGAGTCCATATTGAAATCTCTAAAAAGACTTATATTTAGAAAATGGAGGGAGTACTCTTTTTTACGCATTATTAAAGGAGCATATAGCTCCCAATTTCATTTCATGAAATGAAACTGATAACATAAATCATTCCAGTTTTGAAACTGACCCTCAAAAACTGTAAGGTTCAGCAAGAGGAAAAGAAAACAACCTCAGCCCTGACGATTTATACTGCTGACCTCTATCTATCTAATTGATGCACCTTTTCTTCCTTCCGATCTAGGCTGAATGCTTCATACATGGCGGTTCATGGTAATGCGATGCTAGGACGCCACCTCTGGCTGAAGACCTCACCATTGTCTCAGTCTGCTTGAGCAAAGAGCAACCCATCTATCTATGGCCCATTGCCGCCTTCTTTTCTGAAGATTTTTGAGGCCCCCCTCCGAGAAGGCTGACGGACAGCTTAGCTAGCTTCATATATGTTGCGTCGCATGTACTATGATGTAGGAAACCTCTTTTGTTAGTCCTGTACTGGTTTATCTAAAGTTATTGCCAACGATGCTGCTACCAAGTTTCTGCCATGCAGCATAAGAATGCGTTTTTTTGTATCCTGACCATCTTGTGCCACAGATAAAGGATTAGTTTGGTTCGTGTTCACAGATGTATGCCTGGGAAATATTGCTGCCTGGTGTGGTCATAATCTCAGGTTGTTTTGCTGCCTGGTCAGGCATCGTTGGTTCCGAGGCGTCTGGTAAGGCCTTGTACAATGCGGACGAGGCTCCTCTGACGTACTGCAGGGTGCAGTTGGGCCACTGACAGGTGGGCCCGAAAGCAAGTTGGCCCACCTGTCAGTGACCCAACTGCACCCTGCAGTACGTCAGGGGAGCCGAGTCCGTACAATGCTAGGTGCTTAGAAAAATGAACCGGGTTTTTTTAAGCACAATCTACAGGAGAGATGCCTAACTAAGTGTCTAACCGGTGCTTAAAGAAAGTCTGATTTATTTGTTCAAGCACCTCTTTTAAGCACCTTGCATTATACCAAACTACCGAAAGTTTCCTGGTGGTTCTTTCTTCTTCCTTTTGTACAGAATCCGATGATTCTCTCGTGTTGTGGTTCTGTGCATCATGTAGTAATGTGTCCGTGGTGTTTCCCCCCTCCTCAAATGTCTGGATGGTTGCTGTGCACCATGTAATTATGTGTGGTTTCTCCCCATCCTGAAACGTCAGTAAGGGCATCTCCAATGCACGGGCGAGGAAAACACCGGTGTAAGCGACTGGGCTTGCAACGCAACGCACGAGCGCTAGTTTGAGCGCTTATCTGATTTTCTTTTCTTCCGGACGAATGTGTGAAGCGCCTGTCCCTCCAACGCACAAACCGAAGCGTCGACCCCACCGTCTGACCGAACAACGAACCCGCTCTGCCAGCCTGCTACCCACTCAGCTCAGTCCTCATTCAGCTAGCTCTCTACTCTCCCTTTCAAAAAAAAAAAAAAAGCTCTCTACTCTCGAACTCTCCACACCCTTCTGCACAAGACCATCTCTCGTCAGATCCAGCGAGTGGGACAAGACCTGCAGGCCGACCTCCCCCACCCTTAGATGGCAGCCACGGCAAACGGCGGCGTGCGGGCGAAGGAGGCAGCAGCCCGCCTCTTCCTCCATGGAGACGAGGCCGGATGGGATGGCGGCGAGGCTGGCGGATAGGAAGAGGGCGCCGTGTGCACGGAGGAGGAAGCAGCCGCGCCGCATGGTGACGAGGCCGGGCCTCTGGAAACCACCACCTCGCAACCGCTCGAGCATCCACCTCCGGGCCTAGCCGTCCACCACGAACATTGGGCAAAAGAAGTAGAAGGCCATCATCGTGGCAAAATCTGAGTGTGACAAGCGTCCGTGCCAATCTCAACACATAAGAGCAACTTCAACTGGCCGACCCAAAACGGACGGCGTTTTTGTCCGCTTTTTGTCCGTTTGGGTCGGCCGTCCGCCCGCCGTCCGCCCTTTTTTAGTTTTGGGTCGGCAGTGCGCCCAACGGGCTGATCCATTTTCATGACCGCGCATGTTTAACATCGTGCCGTCGCCCTGATTTTGACGCTCCAGCCCATCGGAGGCGGCAGCGTCGCCTCGCCATCGCAGAGAAGGACGTGGAAGCCTTGGTGCTGTGGCGAGGAGGCTACCCGCAGGACATCGTCGACGAGCGCCAGTTCTATAAGTAATTGAGATCGGAGAGGGACGCGAGGAGGAGGGAGCGAGCCGCCTATCGGGAGGACAAGCGTTCGCGGAAGCAGGCAACTCAATTGAAACTGAAGCTACAAGAAACGTTGGGTTGGGACTTTGAAGACGAGCAGCTTGCTGACGCCTACCTTCAAACGTCAGAGGAGGACATTACCGAGTCGGAGTCAGAAAGCGACGAGTAGTGGTCTTTTTTTTATCTGTGTACACTAGAACTATCTATGTATCCATTTTAATTTGAAAAAATGGTCGGCGGCATCGGCGATGTAGCAGGCGGGCGATTGTGTGAATCCAATGTGCCATCGACCAGCGGGCCCGGTGAGGAAAGAGGGCGAGCGCGCGCGCGTCCGTCTTGTGTCCGCGCCGACGCAAATCAGTCTAAAAAATGGGCCGGAAATGGGTCGGCAGGCGGATGAAAGCGGACGCGCGTCCGTTTGGGTCGGCGCGTTGGGCCGATCTTTTTGTCTGCGCCGACCCAAACGAACGCCCGGACGAAATGAGTCGTCCCATTGGAGTTGCTCTAATGTCACGATACATCTGTGGACATGGAACAAACATAAAGACTAATCCGTGAACACGGACCAAACACCACATATAAGGTCTTGTTTGGTTTCAAATAAGTCACCAACTTGGAAGTCGAAAAGTGCAAAAAGTGACTTATTTTGTCAAACAGATCTAACTTATAAGTCATCCCAATTTATAAGTCATAAGTTGCTCCACTCCAACTTAAAACTTATAAGTCATCCCCTTTTGCATGGGTCCCACCACATTTACATTAAAAAACAAAATGGGAAGGTGTGCTCAGGTGACTTATAAGTCATGTGACAACCAAACAGGCATGACTTATAAGTCATTGGTTTTAAGTCACCTGACTTATAAGTCAGGTGACTTATTGGAACCAAACATGCCCTTAATGATTAGTTTGGTCTGTGTCCACGGATTAGTTTGGTCCGAGTCGACAACCATCCATTCTATAATATACAAGGTCACAAACTCAGGTACTGATATAACAACATAAAATTTAATGCATGCTTTGCAAACTATATATGCAGGTATTAAATAAGTTGATATTATGAGAAAACATAAACTAATTTATTATTAATTTTTGATTTAATTATTGTTGGTGGCCTTGTACTCCCTCTGTCACAGTTTAGAAGGCACATTTAAATTTGCGTGCGTTTCACAATAGACAAGGTTTAGGGCGCATTGTATTTATTTCTAGTAGCTAATTAGTACTCCGATATATTATTTCTATATGCATAGTGTGAATGCTATTTTTTAGCCCATTTCACAACCAATAGATAACCACCTAGGTTCAAGAGAATTTCCAAACGCGCCTTCTAAACCGTGACGGAGGGAGTATGAATGTGTAATGTACTATCAAACTGTGACCATTAAAAAATACAAAAATCATACCGTACGAGGAACTATGAGACCTGAGGCCAACTACAGTGTATGACCCCGACGTTCATTTTACTTGAATTCTGTCCGTTCATTTTACAGTGTATGAGACCTTTTCTAAGATGCATCGGCTGTGCACTCAACGCGCGGACGCATCTCCGGTATATCCGTTTTACCCCGAATGAACGCACCCGGACAGGCTCGCGCGCTGGAGTTGGCGTGGGACGCATTTTGTGACACCGATCGACCCAGGGATCCTCGATGAGCGTGCCCCCGAACGTTCGGATGCGCTTTATTACGGTCGACCGTCCACGTGCTGCGGCAAGGAGCCCGACGCTCCGTCGCTCCCACGGAGGACGAGATCCACGTGGGGCCCGGCGGCCTGGAAGTGCGGCACCGCCGTACCGCCATTATTATTCCAGATGACTGGGCCAGCGACCCCTTCTCCCCCACCCCAACGGTCGGAAAGAAGAGAATTGGCCGCCCGCGGGCCAACGGCAGGTCAATAGCCAGCGTAACGGCTCACACCGCCCGCAGAAAAGCCAAAGCCCTCCCCGGAGAAGACACACAGACGCAGAGCAGGAGCCAGCCCACCACAGCCGGAGCCACCCCTCCTCCCTCCCCCTCTCCCGCGGACCACATCGAGAACCACAGCGAGACTCACGAGCGCGGGCACGGGCGGGCGGGCGCGCGCCGGCGCGGAGGGGGGAGAGGATGGAGTCCATGGAGCCCATGGACATCGACTGGAGCAGGGTGGTGTCGCGCTTCGTGCGCGACGAGACCTACGAGGGCATCGAGGCGCCGCACTGGGCCGACCTCGCCGACCCCGATGCCCCCACCGCCGCCGTCGACGACGACGCCTGGTTCTGCCGCCCCGGTACGTACGCCGTCCGTCTCTTCGCTCCCGCTCCCGCTTCCTTCCCCGGCGCCCGCGTCTCCTATTGCTTGGTTGCTCCCCTCTCTCTCCCGCGAGGAGAGGAGAGGAGAGGATCGACACAGCGAGGAGCGAGGCGAACCTGCCTTGCCCGCTGCTGATTGGGTGCCGGGTTCCGTCCGATCGGCCGGTCCAAGAACGGACCCGCCCAGTTCTTGATCCGCGCAGCTTTCCTCTTGATTTGGGGCCTGATTTCGCCCTTCTTCTCTCTGTTCTCCAGAAATCCAGGCCGTGCTCCGCTTTCTGTTCCCGAGAAATTCCCCTTGTTATTGACTTGATTTCCCACGGCGTCCGTCGTCTTGACATCCATTTCCGTGCTGGATCCCCCGCAGATTGCAAGCATCCCAAGACGGCCGACGACTTCCTCGGGCACACCCCCAGCCCCAAGGCCAAGCTGCTGCGGTCAATGTCCGCCATGATGCCCTTCGGCGAGAGGGACGCCAACCTCAGGGACGCCAATAACAATCTGAAGAGACGAGGCGCCGTCGCCGCCGGCGGCGGCGGCACTGCCGCCTTCGCCTCGCCCACCAAGCCCAAGCCGCCGCCCAAGAAGAGGTTCCAGGACGACGCCGAGAACCAGGACCCCGCGCTGACCACGCCGCCCCCGGCGGCTGCCAGGCCGCCGTTCGGCGCGCAGCGGTGGGCCAAGAACGCCAAGGAGGCCATCAAGTCCAGCGCGGAGAAGCGGCCGGACGTCGCTGAGAAGGAGGCGCTGCTCGGCAGGAACCCGGCGCCGAGGCAGCTCAAGAGCACTCTCTCGGCCAGGAACCTCTTCTCCGGGAAGGACATACTTGGCCAGATATCGGATTTGTACAATGACCTCAAGCAGCGGATGGCCGGCGGTGGCGGCAACCAGCAGCCTGTCTCAGAGTCAGAGGCCATGGAGGAAATGAGCCCAAGACCAATGTAATTTTTCTCTCTGAAGCAACGCTGGGGTATCAATTTTGGGTTGGTACTTTCAGCTCATTGACATTCTCATGTGTGCAGGAACAGCAGTGGTGTGGTGGAGAAGGTGGATTGTAGCAGCGGCGGCGGTGGTCGGGTTCTGCCGGACGCAGCGAAGAGGGTGGCGAGGCAAGGAACAGCAGAAAAGAGTCCAAGCCCAATGTAACTTGCTTGTCACTACTTTGCAGAAGCGGCATTAGAGGATTGTAGGTTGAGGTACTGATCATAATGGTGGTTTGTGCAGGAAGGGAAAGAAGATTGGGTTGAAGGTGGAAGCAGGGAAGCCAAGATCACCCTCTGTGTTGAAAGAGGTGAAGGCAACACCGCCTACTCCACAGCGGTTTCCATCCCCCTATGTAAACCGTGTCAAGAGCGTGAAAGCTGCAGGCGCAACATCAAGCTCGCCACTCAAGAAGCCACTGAAGGTGACTTAATCTGGCATGCCAATAATATTGGTTATTGATCTATGTAGTGTTGGTGACTGTTAAACTTGAGAGTGTTTGCTCAGTGAATTTTCAGTATTTGTGGTTTCTACTAGCCTTTGTGAAAATACTCTATTTAAGAACATTCCAATCAGTCGAGCACTTGGCTCTTATCAGAAAATTTAGTGATCTGAATTATCATCAACATAGTTAATGGCTTAGACTCGGTTATAACCCTAAGCTAGAACTTCCCTTCCTCAAATGATATGTTTTTCCATAGGCTAGATATTGCGTACCCGAGTTTGATGCTGATATTGTTCTGTATCGATTTCTGAGTTCAAGATCTTTGAGAACTTCAGTGTCCATGCCTGTCAATAATCAGTGTCTCCTTATTATACATGTTCATAAGCTAAAATAATGTGCATTTTCTTCGTGTTTCCAACATAATTGACACTTCAGTGTAAGTTCCATTGTGCATAACTTGTGGTGTATATTTTGCCCATTCGGTCACTTCATCAGTAGCATGTTTGGTCTCATGTCGTCACTGTGACCTTTCTTAAGGGTGTTCGTTCAGGCATTCTTTTTTGTAAATTAGTGGCATCAGCATATCTGCATATGTGGCACTAATTCCATTGTGCATGACCGTGTACTGTAATTTTGTCAGCGACCCATTTATGATAAATGTTTGGCTCCATTTATACTTCACTTGATCAGTATCCTGTTTATCTCACCTTGTCATCGTGGCCTTTCTTAACGGTGTTCAGGCATTTTTTTCTGCAAATTAGTGGTAATCATTTACTGTTATGGTGAAAGAAAACCTATTGGTCTTCTATTGATGTTGTGAATCCGTAAATAGCATCTCAACACAAGCTAACCATGCATTTTAACTAGTGTTGATATCTACTGCCTTCTCTTCAGGATAAGGTGACGCCTAATAAGGATCAGGAGAACAGCAAAGATGCTAAGAGGCAACCTTTTGGGGTTAAAGATATGAACAACAACAGGGCTTATGAGACCGAAGAGAGCTCCAGTGGCGTGTTTTGGTTCTTGAAGCCCTGCACTTTCCTGGTGGAGTAGCAGCAAAATAATTCAGAGGCTTTAAAGCTACTGCAATTCATGTAGTTAGGATCGATTCTTTGTTTCAGTTTGAAATACCCCCCAGTTCCTCCTATTTGATTGATTCATCTGATGGACATTCTGTCAGGCAAATAAATAGAAAGCATATGTATAGTTACCAGTCAAGTCATACAAGTCGAGATATTAATAATTCCATGAGGACTTCAAGATATAGAGAGATGTTACTGCTCTTCTGCTAATTGGCTGTTTGAGCAAATGTACTGCAGATGATATTATTGTTCAAGATATAGAGAGATGTTACTGTTCTTCTTCATCTTAGTGAATGATATTATCCAATCCCAGTTATCTTACTGAATGCCTTGTTCTGGACTGTTTTCTTGCACTGATACTTAAAAGTCACGGAACCAATACACTTTGAGGCAGATACACAGTTGTCGTAAACCATTGTTGCCAATGGCTCCCTACAAACTTAGTCGACAGATGTAAGCATAGTTCAACATAAGAGGGAGAGGGGATGGGGGGGGGGGGGGGGGGGGGGGAGATGAATGCGGAGGTTGTATAGGGGAGGAGGGGGCGGATCCCCTAAAAAAACACATATTTTCAACTGTACAATAATTATACATAATCCAGTTGCTCTAACATTTAGGCTGTTCTTACAAAGGTTCCAGATATTAAGACCATTCAGGTGTTTGATTGGAGGAACACTAAGGAAACGAGGGAATTTGAGGACATGTTCAAAAGTTTACAATTGTTGCATTGCTCAGCTCTACATGAGTCAATACTTGTTCGTTTCTCAAGCTCTGTGTGATTGTAGATATGATTTGTTACACTTCTGTTTGTGCTGAAAACAGTATGCATTTGAGGCAGAGACAACAACCGCTCGTGAGGTGTTAGCAACTGAATCTCTTGCTATTCGGCTATAGCAAGGAAGAGCAGAGAGGAGAACAATTACTACCTATGGCCGATTCATGAAAGAGATCGACATAGACTTGAATGCATAAATAATAAAAATTACAAGTGTGAGTGTGTGACAACAAATGTAGAAATGTTTTAAGGCTTGAAAGTTGAAAGAGCTCATTATTTTGGTTATGTGAAATGTCGAGAATCGCAAGCTCCTCAAAGAAACCATGCATGTATGAGTGGAGCAGCAAGTAACGATGTTCTTGCATACTATTCGACATAAACAAGGGCTATTGCAACTAAATTTGATAGGCCATTTGAGACAGTTAGTTGCTATTTTAGATGTGTCCTTCAGGCCACAGGTGAGCTAAGCAATGAATATATCAGGGCACCTTAGAGTCACTATAAGCCAATCGAATGCACTAGAATTATTTCAGTGCTTTTACAAGCCAAACTGATTACTCAAGATACAAAGAAAAATGCCTGATCACCCTTAAGAAAGGCCACGACGACACGAGGACAAACAGGCTACTGATCAAGTGAGTAAAATTGGAGCAAAATATTCACCATAATAGTGACAAAATGACAGTTCAAAGACATGCAACTTAACTGAAGTGTCAATAATGCACATCTTTTAGATTATGAACAAGCATAATAAAAATACACGGATTGTTGACAGGCGTGGATACACTGAAAGGTCTAAAACATCTTAAGCTCATAAACCATGACTACAGTATATTAGGTTAGTTCTCCTGGTGGCTATAGGTAAAGTCAAGGATGATACGCTGTAGGTCTGAGGCTAATTGGTACATAACTACCTCAGCAGCAGCGCATGTAAGATCTAGCCTATGGAAAGACATACCATTTTCAGGAAGTTCTAGCAAGTGAGCCAGTACAAGTACATTAAACTGTGGTCAGTGGCGGAGGCAGGAATCGTAAATTTATGATCTTGGGAGGGGCCCGATTAAGAAAACATAACAAAAAAAAATACTGTTCACGCCCAAAATACAAAGAAGTGACTCCCTCAAAAAAAAAAAATTACAAAGAAGTGACTAATGTTGGGGAGGGCCGGGGCCCCTGCTGCCCCCCCCCCCCCCCCCCCCTCCCTGCCTCCGCCACTGACTGTGGTGATGATGGTTCCACCACTAGCAGTTAGAACCATCTTCCATGCTTTGCGACATTGCTTGATCTGGCCCACATATGAATTCAGAAGAACTATTTAAACTGACCTAGACGATAAACTCATTGCTTTTTCAAGCAGGACCTTATAGCAAAAAATATATATTGCAGAGTTTACACTGCTGGTGGAGAACAACGAAAGTGAAATCATGCACTAAGACATAACATTGAGCAATACAATTCAGTTTTCAGTATAACATAAATTCCATCACTAGGTCACATCATCTTTTTTTCTGAGTTAACTCAATTGAGCACATAAGTCTAAATAAATGATAGGGGTGAATTACATTGCATAAAAAGTAACACCATTGCTGAGTTTAAACCACATGGTTTAGTCGTTTAGACAGTATAGAGCTCCAATGTAAATGCTCTTTCACAGTAAACTCTGGTCCAATTGATCTTGGTGACCAAAAGAATTCATACATGAACCACACTTCTAATATCCAGAGGGCAATAAGATGCTACGAGACTCATCTAGAGATTCCTATCAGAAAATGAAGGTGCTCCAGAGAAGTTACATCATAAAGAGCTTTCGTATGCGGCCATTTTTATGTTGGACACCATTAAAAGCAAGCTCTTCTTGTTTTATTGTCTCCCAGTAGAAACACCAAGATCATGCTCGACACGTTGTTCTGGAATAGAAGAGGCCTGCAAAATTCCAAAATCAATGCCAGAATGTGAGGATTATCTCGAGTTTTAGCCTTTTAGGAGAAGTTTGTATAAGAGCAACATATTGTTGCTACCTTAAAAACTAGAATATACGTCACCAGATTATGATACTTGAGATGTTAGCAAATAGAGGCAGATGGTTCGATCTTGCACTAATTACCTTTATACTCCCTCCGTAAACTAATATAAGAGCGTTTAGATTACTAAAATAGTGATCTAAACACTCTTATATTAGTTTACGGAGGGAGTACAAACAAAGAGAAACATGTGGTAAAACTGTAACTGTGATGTGTAAATGATACGAGCATTGGATCTCGGAATACACAAAACAACCGATCAGTCCAGGAAATGTTCTGGAGCAACTACACTTAACTTTAAGCATCTCCTACAAATTACCAAGGCAAGGTGTAACTATTCACTTGACCAGAACACTTCTATGGAGTAAACAACTATTCATATGCAAACAACTATAAGCATAGCAAACAGCTGCCAGCATTTGGGAAAATCCTATGTTTTCATGTAACATCCTTACTCGTTGTACTTTGATATCAGTATTAGTGGGAGAGAAATTTAGGCCTTTTTTCAAGATTATATATACCTTATTTATTTCAAGTGTAGAAAGTCCAGTGATATCAGGATTCTTGAGCTGATCGAGCTGCCGCTTCCCTCTTCTCATCAAATACTCAATGTACACAAAGTTCCTGCGATCGACACTCCTGGCATTCTCACGGAACTCTGCGGAGACAACGGACTCGATCCTGCGGCGCTCCTCTGGGGACTTGAGCCGTGCTGTCCGAAGGAACCCTCTGTATAATGCCAAGGCCTGCCTCTGGATACCAGATAGCTTTGTACGGGACGCCATCTCATCCTTGTGACGCAGTCATCAAAGCTACACAAAAAAGTGGAACTATCAAATGAGTTGTCTCGTGGTGATCTGCATATTTTGCTCAGGTGACGGACTGATTCAGTTGTCCCGTGGAGTACAAAAAAAAAACTAATCTACCGCCTAGCAAGCAAATCCGCAGCGAACGGGGCTGGTTTTGGATTAGATCGCGCGCAGGATAGAAATACAAGAGCAGAACTCTCGGAACAAATCTAAGCAAGCAAAGTCTGGACGGATCTCCAATCCGTGCCGGTGGGATAGACTGGGGGAGAAGAACCTGCTCACCGGCGCACGCAGGGTCGACGACGACGGAGGGGGCGGGCGGAGTGGGGGCGGACGGAGAGGCGGGAGCTAGGGACTTCGTCGCGGCTCGCCGCCGGCGCCGCCTGTCGGGATCGCGGAGGGAGGGCCGCGCGCGCGTAGTGCGGCGGAGGCAGGGCCGGGGTATCGCACGGGAGAGACGATCGAAGGGGCAAAAGCTGCTGGTGGTGTATCGGATCGATTCTGTCCAGGGGTAAAATGGGAATTGCAGGTCAGCAACCAGCTTTTCTTTTTTAGGAAAAGTGCCCGCGTGTTCGTCCATATCACCGGTAACTAAGGCCACACGTGGCTTCTGTTTGGAACAATCCCCAGGGTCGGCACGTTATTAAGAAAACTTACAGAAAAAACCAAGGAAAGAATGATAATTTGTACTCCTTCCTTCCATCTATATAGGGCCTAATGCATTTTTCGAGGCTAATTTTGACAAGTGTTAGTGCAATAATATATGACATGCAAGTTACACAAAGCATATCATCAAATTCGTACGTGAAAGAAACTTCCAATGATATAATTTTCACATCATACATCCCATATATTATTAATCTTATCAATAGTTAAAAGCGGCCCTGAAAAACGTATTAGACCCTATATAGATGGAAGAAGGGAGTAGGTTCTTCTGGGCCTGCACGGTTATTTTTCTTTTGCAAAAGGGATCGGCTCTTATATTATAAAAGTTCATGTACAAACCCTCTCAAACATAATAAAAGTTAATTCTAAAACCACCAAACGACTACTATTGCCGTCAGAAAGAGCCGCTGACGTGTTGTTGTCTTCATTCCTCTATCGAAGCCGACTTGACCTTGTCGATGATAACCGGGATGTCTTCCTGGACGTGTCCCTAAGACCATCGCCCTGGAGCCGTAGTCTTTGTCATGAATGCATAGATTTGAAGCACCTGACATCAAATCTCACCACGTGACGAGAAACACTAACCTCACTGCCCCAAGGAGACGATATGAATCTACACTGGAGCTCCGTCAACTACGGCCACACGGATGAACTCGAGGAGAATCGGAGCCCGGAAGGCAAACTCTAAGAAGAAGCTGCTACTTGTAAACTGTGTTGGTATTTTTCGCCAAGAGGAGGGGTGAAGCAGTACAATAAAGGCAAGTATTTCCCTTAGTTGTCGAACGAATAGGAGAATCAAGCAAACTCACACACACAAAAGCAAATACTTGCACCCAACACGGGCAAGAGGGTTGTCAATCCCCTTGAACTCGTAACTTGCAAGAATTAAATCTGATAATGATAGATAGATAAAAAGAAAAGTAAAATAAAAGTAAATAAATTGTGGCAAAGTATTTTAATTTTTATGATAAAGTTAGACTCGGGGGGCCATACTTTTCACTAGAGACTTCTCTCTCGAACACATAGCATACGGTGGGTGAACAAAATACTGTTGGACAATTGATAGAAAAGCGCATAGTTATGACGTATTCACGATAATGATCATGTATATAGGCATCATGTCCGTAACAAACAAATCGACTCCTGCCTACATCTACTACGGTTACTCCACTAGTCGACCGTTATCCAACATGCATTTATGGTATTAAGTTCATGACAAACAAAGTAAAGCTTTAAGCAAGATGACGTGACTTAGATAAAGTAAACCCAATCAATATGAATAAACCATGTCGTTTTATCCTTAATGGCAACAATACAATATGTGCCTTGATACCCTTTCTGTCACTAGGTGAGGACGCCGCAAGAATGAACCCATTACAAAGCACCTCTCCCACTGAAGATAAATCAATCTAACTCGCCAGACCAAAGGATAGATAGGAGAGAAATACGAGGCTATAACAATCATTCTTAATAAAGTTTAGAAAAGACTCAATTACATTTAATGAATAATGTGATCATAAACCCACAATTCACCGGATCCCAACAAACACACCGTAAAATAAGATTACATCGGATAGAACTCCAAGAAGATTGAGGAGAACGTGGTATTGAAGATCAAAGAGAGAGAAGAAGCCATCTAGCTACTAGCTATGAATCCGTAGGCCTGTGATAAACTACTCACACATCACCAGAAGGCAGCAAGGATGATGCAGAAGCCCTCCGTGATCGATTCCCCCTTTGGCAAAGTACCGAAAATGGCCTCCAGATGGGATCGCGGAAGAATAGAAGCTTGCAGTGGCGAAAAAAGTGTTTTGGGTGGCTCTCTAGTGTTTTGGGAATATTTGGGAAATTAAAGAGGTGTAATTAGGTCAAGGGGTGCTACATGGGTCCCATGAGCTCAGGGGCGCGCCTAGCCCCCTGGGGCACGCCCTTTGAGCTCGTGGCTCTCCCTTAGCTCTTCTGGCCTCCTCCCTAACTTTCTAGGGTCCCTTCTGGTTCAGAAAAAATCACCGTAAAGTTTCCTCGTGTTTGGACTTTGTTTGATATCGATTTTCTGAAAAGCCAAAAACAAGCAAAAAAAATAGGAACTGACACTGGGCACTGGGTTAATAGGTTAGTCCCAAGAAATGATATAAAATAGCATAAAATACATATAAAGCATCCAAGATTGATAATAAAATAGCATGAAACAATCAAAAATTATAGATACGTTGGAGACATACATCATGTTTTCCTACCGTTAGTTATAGTGTTTTTATGCATTATAACACTTTTTGGATTAATTCTAATGCCTTTTCTCTCATAATATGTAAGGTTTACACAAAGAGGGATAATGCCAAATTTATTCTATTGTAATAAAGACTATATATGAGAGTCGTGTAATAAATCAGGTGTGATTGAACTTTTAATTTTTTATTAATGTCATGTGTGTGCCAGCATGATCTTGGGATGGTACAGATACAAAGAGACTTGACCGATTTCGGGTCGGGCCGCTACAGGAGCCCTCTGTGGACTTGTGCAACCGTTACCCTTCATGGGTTGAAGTCTTCATCAACGTGGACGTACGATAGCACCACTTATCGGAACCACGCCAAAAATCTCCGTGTATACATTGTGTTTGCCTTCTCCAAACATTTCCTTTTACCTTCATATGCAATGTTTTACTTTCCGCTGCTACACTCTTAGAATTGCATTTGTAGATTGATTGCTTGACTTGTGCTAGTTGCTAAAATCTGCCAACAATTAAAATTGGGAAAATGTTAGTTTTTTATTTGGTCAAGTAGTCTAATCACCCCCCTCTAGACCTACTTTCGATCCTACACCAACCCATTATGTCGATGAACAGGATTACAAATCCTCAACAAAAGGCAATCATAAGAATCCAAAATACATAACAAAAGGCAATCATAAGTATTCATGTGCCATTGAAATATTTAATCTGTACATTCAAAACAACACTGGAATACATTTTCAAACATAACCTAAATGGCATATACATGAAGAACCATTATAAACTTCCCACCCTACTCATGTCATCTAACTTGAACTTCAAAGCTCGTTGTCACTTTACCATAAAAACAGTAATGCTAAAAAGTTAAAAAGGAGTGATTAGCACTGACCACTACCAAATTATTCGAGATTACACAAATAACACAGAAAATGACATATTGTCTGCGATAGTATAAGCACTTGATACGTTTCCAACGTATCTATAAATTTTATTGTTTCATGCTATTATATTACCAATCTTGGACACTTTTTATGCAATTTTATATTATTTTTTGGGACAACCTATTAACTTAGTGCCCAATGTCAATTGCTGTTATTTGCTTGTTCTTGACTTTTCAGAAAATCAGTACCAAACGAAGTCCAAACACGATGGAACTTTACGGTGATTTTTCTAGACCAGAAGGGACACAAGAGCGTTCTGGAGGAGGCCAGAACATCTATGGGAGAGCGACGAGCTCACCTGGCGCCCACCCCCCTCCCCCGGGGGAGGGGGCTATTCTCGTGGGTCCCATGCATCTCTATTTGACCTAATGCCACCTCTATAAATTCCCAAATATTTCCGAACCAACAGAGTCACCCAAAACAATTTTTCCGCCGCCACAAGTTTCTGTTGTTCCATGATCCCATCTGGAGGACTTTTCCGGAACTCTGCTGGAGGGGAAATCGATCAATGAGGGCCTCTACATCAACCTTGCGGCCCTACCAATGATGTGTGAGTAGTTCACCACAGACCTATGGGTCCATAGCTAGTAGCTAGATGCCTTCTTCTCTCTCTTTGATTTTCAATACAATGTTCTCCTCTCTGTTCTGGAGTTCTATATGATGTAATCTTCTTTTGCGGTGTGTTTGTTGGGATCCGATGAATTGTGGATTTATGATCATATTATTCATTATAAGTAATTGAGTCTTTCCTGAACTTTATTATGCATGATCACTATAGCTTTGTATCTCTCTCTGATCTATCCGTTCGATTTGGCTAACTGGATTGATTTATCTTCAGTGCGGGAGGTGCTTTGTGAGGGGTTCAATCTTAAAGTGTCATCACGTCATGACAAAGGGGGTAGTGAGGCACATGTTGTATTGTTGCCATTAAGGGTAAAATGACGGGGTTCATTTATATTGCTTGAGTATTTGTCTACATCATGTCATCATACTTCATGCATTACTCTATTTGTTATGAACTTAATGCACAGAGAGGCAAACATAGAAGCGCTCTCGAAGTGGAATAATACTAGTAGATGCAGAATCATTTCGGTCTACTTGTCACAAATGTGATGCATATATACACGATCATTGCCATGAATAACATCATAACTATGCGCTTTTCTATCAGTTTCCCAACAGTCATTTGTCTACCCACCGCATGCTATTGTTTCGAGAGATAAGCCTCTAGTGAAAACTATGCCCCCGGGTCTATCTTAGTCATATTACTAAAACCAAAAATACCTTGCTGCAATTTATTTACTTTTGTTTTATTTTTCAATTTATCTATCTACCATTATCAGATTTAATCCTTGCAAGTAAAGAGTTTGAGGGGATTGATAACCCTCTTGCCTGCGTTGGGTACAAGTATTTGCTCTTTTCTGCGCGGGTATTTGTTGGGGAACGTAGTAATTTCAAAAAAATTCCTACGCACACGCAGGATCATGGTGATGCATAGCAACGAGAGGGGAGAGTGTCGTCCACATACCATCGTAGACCGTTAAGCGGAAGCGTTATGACAATGCGGTTGATGTAGTCGTACGTCTTCACAGTCGACCGATCCTCAGTACCGAACGTACGGCACCTCCGCGTTCAGCACACGTCCAGCTCGGTGACGTCCCGCTAACTCACGATCTAGTAGAGCTCGGGGAAGAGTTTCGTCAGCACGATGGCGTGGTGACGATGTTGATGAAGCTACCGCAGCAGGGCTTCGCCTAAACACCGCTACAGTATGACCGAGGTGGATTATGGTGGAGGGGGGCACCGCACACGGCTAGGAGAGATCTTTGTGATCAACTTGTGTCTCTAGAGGTGCCCCCTGCCCCTGTATATAAAGGAGCAAGGGGGAGGCCGGCCGGCCCTTGTTGGTGCGCCAGGAGGAGGAATCCTCCTCCTAGTAGGAGTATGATTCCTCCCTTCCCTACTCCTACTAGGAGGGGGAAAGGAAGGGGAAGAAAGAGAAGGAAAGGGGGCACTGATGAAGCTATGTACCTAGGGTAGGGTCATGGATCTGTCCAAGATACCCTCCCTAAGGACATCTCTAAAGGAACCAGAAGCGGTCGAAGCAAAATTATCATCCACTCGACCGTGAAGCTATGTTCCACTCGACCGTATAGAAGACACTCGACTATGCGAACAACCACTCGACGATACAAGAAACCACTCGGAGTGTAGAAGGCCTAACGTCACTCAGCATGACAACGGTCGGTCATTCACTCTGTAACCTTAAAGATCATTTATATCTCTTTATTACTAGCGTTACCAGTAACTCCCTGCCTTAATGTACATTGAACCCTTTGTAATGTGGGCTGGCTGGGGTCCTGGCGCACTCTATATAAGCCACCCCCTCCTCCGGGACAAGGGTTCACATCTTTTGTAATTCACACACATATATCCAGTCGACCGCCTCCGGGCTCCGAGACATAGGGCTGTTACTTCCTCCGAGAAGGGCCTGGACTTGTAAAACGCGCGTGTACAACTCCTCCATAGCTAGGATCTTGCCTCTACATTCCTACCCCCTATTCTACTGTCAGGCTTAGAACCACGACAGTTGGCGCCCACCTTGGGGCAGGTGTCTTAGCGGCTTGTTGGAGAAGTTGCAATTTTTTCGATCCCCTTCATCATGGTTCCAGGCAGAGGTTTGGCTGAGGGCCGCGAGATCCGTCTCGGCGCGCTCGTGTTTGTCGCCAACGACTCCGCTTGGCTTCAGGAGGCTCCACTCGACGTCGACGCACTCCCCACCTGTGGGGTGACGCACTTTCGCGCGTGCGTCCGCAGCGTCCTCCTGCGGCAGCTGTCGACCCAGTATCAGTCGGCTCCAGCATCTTTCCCCCTTCCTATGGCCCGCCAGAGCAAACGTTCCGGTCGGTCGAGGCTTCAGCGGTGGGTGAGGCATGCGGTGGCTCGCCAGTCGGCCACCCCTCAAGTTGCGGCAATCGAGCCCAATGAAACTCTCTACGGCTTGTTCGATCTATCGACTGGCTCCGTAGAGACTGCATACGAGTGCGAAAGCAGCGACCCAGCGGCAGAAGTTTTGATGGTCAATGAACCACGCAGTCCTCCTAGCTTCACCCGTGAAGACCGAGGCGATGGGGACGGCGATCCGTCACGCGTTCATGAAGAGTACCGCCCCGAACCCCTCTCTTCGCAGCGGAGGGAGGAACTTCGCCGCCGGAACATGGATGCACTGCATACTCCTATAGTTGGAGAAACCCCTGAGGCCCAGGCCTTGGAGTAGGCGCGCCTGGCCAACTTGGCTGAGCGCACACTCGACGATCGCGCTCGGCAGCGTGCTCCCGAATCCAGTCGACGCCAACTTTTTCCGCCTCCGACTCAGGTATACCGAACCCCGATCCAGAATCTCACAGCTGCAGCCCGGATAGTGGAGTCGATCCAACCTTCCCAGCCAGAAGCTGGCCGAGGTCTAATACAGATCCGAGCTTTGCTCCGTGCGGTGGGAGAGCAGAATACAACGGTATCTCAGTCGCGGAATAGGATCCATAGCAGATCCGTAGTTGCCGATACAGTTCAGTCGGCTCATAGCCCAAGATCGCCCCCGAGGCGTGAGGGACGTGGAGATCGACAAGATCAGTATAGAAACCGTGAGCAGTATGAACACCGAGTCGATCGCGATGATCATCGTCGAATGCCCACGCCTCCCCCAAGGAGTGGGTCGTACGTGCCTCGGCAACATGATGACAGGCGCCCTCACAGTGTTGAGCGAAGGATTCCAGTTGACCCCAGGGAGCCAGGCTTTGATGCAAGATCTATTCTCGTTCAGGGCTTGGTCAACAGAAACAGAGCTCACCAAGAGGGTCATGACAAAGATCTACCAACCAGCAGCAGAGTGCATGTCTCAGGTCCAGAGTGCTTCAGCAGAGCCATCAGGGCTGCAGTGATTCCCCCCAACTTCAGGTTGGCGACTGGAGTCAGTAAGTTCACTGGTGAGTCCAAGCCTGACTCTTGGCTTGAAAACTACCGAGTGGCTGTCCAGATTGGTGGTGGCAGTGATGAAGTGGCCATGAAGCACCCTCCTCTGATGTTGGAGGGCTTGGCTAGAGCATGGCTGAATCAGTTAGCACCTAGTAGCATTTATACTTGGGAAGATCTTGGCCAAGTATTTGTTAGAACATTCGAAGGTACTTGCAAATGGCCGGCAGGGTTGACTGAATTGCAGTGTTGCGTTCAGAAACCGAATGAGACTTTGAGGGATTATATCCAGAGATGGATCACATTGCACCACATGGTAGAGAATGTGTCTGATCATCAAGCAATTTGTGCCTTTAAAGAAGACGTCAAGTATCGGGAGTTGAATATGAAGTTCGGTCGGACAGGAGATATGACTCTGACTCGGATGATGGAAATTGCCACCAAATATGCCAACGGTGAAGAAGAAGACCGACTCCGGAGTGGCAAACACAAAGTAGTCGCCCATGAAGCCGGAGGAGGAAATTCCGGTCGGAAACAGAAGCGCAAGGCCGAGCCAGCTGCTCCTGGTGAAGCCTTAGCTGTGGTTCAAGGAAAGTTCAAGGGGAAGCCCAAAGGGCCATGGAACCCCAAGAAAGTAAAAGATCAAGATGGAAATGATGTGCTGGATCTGCCGTGCCACATCCACACCAAAAAAAGATGAAGAGGGTAATTTCATTTACCCGAAGCACACCACTCGGCAGTGTCGACTCCTAATCCAACAATTTCGAGAGAAATAGCCCAAGGAAAAGTAGAAGGAAGCAGACAAGGCTGAGGATGAGGATGGTTATCCCCACGTGAATTCCACTCTGATGATTTTTGCTGACGTTGAGAGCAAAAGTCGATTGAAAGTCATCAACAGAGAAGTGAACATGGTTGCTCCGGTGACACCCAGTTATTTGAAGTGGTCACAGACTGCCATTACATTCGACCAGTCCGATCATCCAGCGCACATAGCCACCCCTGGGAGGCAAGCACTGGTGGTCGACCCGGTGGTCGAAGGCACCCGACTGACAAAGGTCCTGATGGATGGTGGCAGTGGCCTGAACATACTGTATGCAGAGATGTTGAAGGGAATGGGCATTCCGATGTCCAGACTCAGCGAAAGCAATATGAGTTTCCATGGGGTCATTCTAGGCAAGAAGGATGCATCACTCGGCCAGATTGCTCTCGACGTGGTTTTCGGTGATTCCAAGAATTACCGCAAAGAAAAGTTGACATTTGAAGTTGTGGATTTCCAGAGTGCCTATCATGCCATCCTGGGCAGACCAGCTTATGCACGCTTTATGGCTCGACCATGTTATGTGTACCTCAAATTGAAGATGCCTGGTCCCAAAGGAGTGATCACTATCACTGGTAATCGTAAGAAGGCAGAAGAGTGCTTCCAGAAGGGCTCAAAGATTGCCGATGCACAAATGGCTGTAGTAGAATTGCAAGAATATCAGAAAAATGCAGATCCGAGTGATTTGTTGCGAGCCAAGAAGCCCGCCACGGATTCAGCATTCCAGTCATTTGGCAAAACAAAGTCGATTCACATTCACCCGACAGATCCCAATGCTGCTCCGACTCACATTTCAACAACACTCGACTCCAAATAGGAAGAAGCGCTCATCCAGTTCCTCCATGAGAACTGGGACATCTTCGCATGGAAACCTTCGGACATGCCAGGTGTTCCCAGGGGACTGGCTGAGCATCATTTGCGAGTCGACCCAAAAGTGAAACCAGTTAAAGAACATCTTCGACGGTCCGCCGTACAGAAGAGGAAGGCAATCGGTGAAGAGGTGGCTCGGCTTTTGGCAGCTGAGTTTATCCGTGAGATTTACCACTCCGAGTGGTTAGCTAATGTTGTCATGGTCCCAAAGAAGGACAACTCACTTCGCATGTGCATTGACTTCAAGCATATCAACCAGGCCTGCCCGAAAGATCACTTTCCTCTCCCTCGCATCGACCAGATAGTCGACTCGACTACGGGGTGCGAGCGTTTGTCCTTTTTGGACGCCTACTCCGGGTACCACCAGATCCGTCTATACGGACCCGACGAGATAAAAACAGCTTTCATCACCCCATTTGGGTGCTTTTGTTATGTCACTATGCCATTCGGTTTGAAAAACGCTGGAGCCACATTCATGCGGATGATTCAGAAGTGCCTGCTCACTCAGATCAGTCGAAATGTGGAAGCATACATGGATGACATTGTGGTCAAGTCACGTAAAGGTTCCGACCTACTGACTGACCTTGCTGAAACCTTTGCCAACCTCAGAAGGTATGATATCAAGCTCAATCCATCAAAGTGCACGTTTGGAGTTCCGGGCGGAAAATTACTCGGTTTCCTCGTTTCCGAACGAGGGATCGATGCTAACCCAGAGAAAGTGGGTGCTATACTCCGAATGAAATGCCCTGTGCGTGTGCATGATGTCCGGAAGCTTACTGGTTGCTTGGCCGCCCTAAGTCGATTCATTTCTCGCCTCGGTGAAAAGGCACTGCCTCTTTACCGACCGATGAAGAAATCAGATAAGTTTGAGTAGACTCCTGAAGCTGATGCAACATTTGCAGAGCTAAAAGCCTTGCTTTCCACCCAGCTGGTGCTTGCTGCCCCAATCAGCAAAGAGCCTTTACTGCTTTATATAGCAGCCACTAGACAAGTCGTCAGTACAGTACTTACGGTCGAGCGGGAAGAAGAGGGAAAAGCCTATAAAGTTCAGCGCCCAGTTTATTATATTTCTGAAGTTCTGACTCCGTCAAAGTAGAGATATCCACACTATCAGAAGCTCGTTTATGGGATTTACATGACCACGAAGAAGGTTGCACACTATTTCTTTGATCACTCTGTTACAGTCGTCAGCGACGCTCCATTGTCAGAGATTCTGCACAACAGAGATGCAACCGGTCGAGTGGCAAAATGGGCGATTGAACTCCTCCCCTCAGATATCAAGTTTGAGGCAAAGAAGGCTATTAAGTCCCAAGCAATAGCATATTTCCTCACCGAGTGGATTGAACAACAACTACCGACTCAAGTTCACTTGGAGCACTGGACCATGTTCTTTGATGGATCCAAAATGCTGAATGGTTCCGGTGCTGGGGTGGTTCTGCGTATCCCCCCGAGGAGATAAGCTCAGATATGTCCTACAGATTCACTTTGATTCTTCCAATAATGAAGCTGAATATGAAGCACTCCTGTATGGGTTGCGTATGGCCATCTCACTCGCCGTCTGTCACCTCATGGTCTACGACGACTCAGATTTGGTAGTCAATCAAGTGATGAAGGAGTGGGACGTCAGAAGCCCAGCCATGACTGGTTACTGCAACGCGGTGAGGAAGCTGGAAAAGAAGTTTCAGGGGTTAGAGCTCCATCACATACCCCGACTGAAAAATCAAGCAGCCGATGACTTGGCAAAGATAGGTTCCAAGAGAGAAGCCATTCCCAGCAATGTGTTTTTGGAGCATATTCACACGCCGACAGTTCAGGAAGATCCTTTTACTGAAGAGCCCCTGCAGCCTAGGAGCGCCACAGATCCGACTGAAGTCGAGGTCCTAGCCGTGGTCGACCTGATCATGGAGGTTCTGGCCATTACTCCTGACTGGACAGTGCCGTACATTGCGTACATCCTTAGGAAAGAACTCCCAGAGGACGAGGAAGAGGCTCGACAGATCGTCCGTTGATCCAAGGCCTTTACTGTGATAAGAGGACAACTGTTCAGGGAAAGCGTGACTGGAGTCGGTCAAAAGTGCATAACGCCAGAAGAAGGTCGAATGATCCTCAACGACATCCACTCGGGGACCTGTGGTCACCATGCGTCCTCTCGGGCCATCGTGGCTAAAGCATACCGAGCCGGATTCTATTGGCCACGAGCAAATGAAATGGCAAAAGATATAGTCGACAGATGTGAAGGCTGCCAGTTTTACTCTAACATGTCTCACAAGCCAGCGTCAGCCCTGAAGACCATTCCCCTCGTTTGGCCCTTTGCTGTTTGGGGGTTGGATATGGTTGGACCACTGAGAACTGGTAGGAGTGGATTCACTCATGTGCTCGTAGCAGTCAACAAGTTTACCAAATGGATCGAAGCTAAACCTATCAAGAACCTTGAGGCCAGCACCGCTGTCAGTTTTATCAGAGAATTGACATTCAGATATGGAGTTCCACACAACATCATCACGGACAACGGGCCGAACTTCGATTCTGATGAGTTTAGAGCTTTCTGCGCTTCTCAAGGCACATGAGTCGACTATGATTCAGTCGCTCACCCGCAGTCGAACGGACAAGCAAAAATAGCCAATGGCCTAATTCTCAAAGGACTGAAACCCCGACTGATGCGTGATCTCAAACACGCAGCAGGCGCTTGGGTCGATGAACTTCCATCAGTTCTATGGCGTTTAAGGACAACTCCCAATCGGTCGACCGTACGAACTCCTTTCTTCTTGGTCTATGGAGCCGAAGCTGTTCTGCCAAGTGACCTACTCCACAACGCACCCCGAGTCGAGCTCTTCTCCGAAGAGGAAGCAGAGCAGGCCCAGCAAGATTCAATCGATCTCTTAGAGGAGGAAAGAGAGATGGCCTTGATCCGGTCGACCATTTATCAGCAAGACTTGCGTCGATTCCATGCCAGAAATGTGAGGGGTCGAGCCTTTCAAGAGGGAGACCTGGTTCTTCAAGTGGATCAACAGAAACCGCACAAGCTCGCCCCGGCTTGGGAAGGCCCCTTCATCATCACCAAAGTTCTCCACAATGGAGCATACCATCTTTACAGTGTTGAGCATCAGAAAGATGAGCCACGGGCTTGGAACGCGGAGCTGCTCCGCCCCTTTTATACTTAAGCACTCATTCGAATAAAATGTAATAAGAAGTACCTTTGTAATTTGTTCGTCAAAGACAAGAGCTTTTCAGTCTTCTCGCATGATTGTTGTTGCTTTTATTTACCTCTGAAATCCCCTAGTGGGTGGGCTTAGCCGCGAATCCGTTTCGCCTAAGTTCGAAAGAAAATCCTACCGAGTGATGGGTAAGCCTCTCACTCGGGAGGCTTAGCCGCGAATCTGTTTCGCCTAAGTTTGTAAAATCCTACCGAGTGGTGAGAAATCCTCCCACTCGGGGGCTTAGCTGTACTCCAGTACTCGCTTAAGTTCTCTCACTCGGAGGCTTAGCTGCAGTCCGGTACTCGCCTAAGTTTGAAAAAATCCCACCGAGTGGAGAGCAATCCTCCCACTCGGGGGCTTACCTGTAGTCCAGTACTCCCCTAAGTTCTCTCACTCGGAGACTTAGCTGCAGTCTGGTACTCGCCTAAGTTTGAAAAAATCCTACCAAGTGGAGAGCAATCCTCCCACTCGGGGGCTTAGCTGCAGTCCAGTACTCGCCTAAGTTCTCTCACTCGGAGGCTTAGCTGCAGTCTGGTACTCGCCTAAGTTTGAAAAAATCCTACGGAGTGGAGAGCAATACTCCCACTCGGGGGCTTAGCTGCAGTCCGGTACTCGTCTAAGTTTAAAAAATCCTACCGAGTGGAGAGCAACCCTCCCACTCGGGGGCTTAGCTGCAGTCCAGTACTCGCCTAAGTTTAAAAAATCCTACTGAGTGGAGAGCAACCCTCCCACTCGGGGGCTTAGCTGCAGTCCAGTACTCGCCTAAGTTTAAAAAATCCTACCGAGTGGAGAGCAACCCTCCCACTTGGGGGCTTAGCTGCAGTCCAGTACTCGCCTAAATTTAAAAAATCCTACCGAGTGGAGAGCAACCCTCCCACTCGGGGGCTTAGCTGCAGTCCAGTACTCGCCTAAGTTTAAAAAATCCTACCGAGTGGAGAGCAACCCTCCCACTCGGGGGCTTAGCTGCAGTCCAGTACTCGCCTAAGTTTAAAAAAATCCTACCGAGTGGAGAGCACCCCTCCCACTCGGGGGCTTAGCTGTAGTCTAGTACTCGCCTAAGCTCTCCCACTCGGAGGCTTAGCTGCAGTCCAGTACTCGCCTAAGTTTGTAAAATCCTACCGAGTGGAGAACAACCCTCCCACTCAGAGGTTCGGAGCTACGCCACAAGTACAACATGCGCTCCATCCCTATCCGCAAGGACGACGAGGTGCAGGTCGACTGCAACCTTCTCCTTCAGAGCTATGCCACAAGTACAACGTGCGCTCCATCCCTATCCGCAAGGACGACGAGGTGCAGGTCGACTGCAACCTTCTCCTTCGGAGCGATGCCACAAGTACAACGTGCGCTCCATCCCTATTTGCAAGGACGACGAGGTGCAGGTCGACTGCAACCTTCCCCTTCGGAGCTACGCCACAAGTATAACATGCGCTCCATCCCTATCCGCAAAGGCGATGAGGTGCAAGTCAACTGCAACCTTCTCCTTTGGGACTACGCCACAAATACAATGTGCGCTCCATCCCTATCCGCAAGGATGACAAAGCGCAGGTCGTTTGGAGTCGCCACCTCAGAGCTGCATCTCCAGCACAAAGATTATTCCGAGTGAAGAACAAAGTCCACTTGAAGGCAAAACACAAGCATATTCGGAAAATAAACCAAATTCAGATAAATCCTAAAGTTCCAAGCAGCGAATCAAAAGTATTCGAGCATCAAGCCCAAAGGAGTTTAACTATTACAGCAACCACTCGGCATTCCGAGGCAAATTTAAAGCAGATTCAAGTCTCATAAGTTTGTTCACTCGGCAGGAGGAGGGCTGGCGGGCTCGACGAATTCGTCTAGGTTGATCCCATCCGCGATCCGAGTGGCAGCAGCGATGAAAGTCTCCATGAAGGACTGGAAGTCATGCCTTTTGGTGTTAGCGACCTTGATCGCCGCCAGCTTGTCTTCACGAGCTTCCTTGCAGCGGACTCGCACCAAGGACAGCGCCACGTCAGCACCACACCGGGCGGAGGACTTCTTCCATTCCTGCACTCGGTCAGGGATCTCATTGAGTCGAGCCATCAGGGATTTCAGGTCATTTTGAAGCGTTGCCCTTGGCTAGGGCAATGTGTCAACTCGTGAGACTGCCTCCTTCAAGCGCGCGAGGTAGCTTGTGACGCTGGCGACACGAGAATCCAGTCGGAGCACGTTCATTGCAGTTTCGTCGCAAACTGGAGAAGCGATAGGGTCCAGACCCGTCTCGACCTTTCCAGTTTCCTCGTCAAAGTCTTGGCAGAATTCTGCAGCCAAAAATTAGTGAGTCGACCGGACATGACCCGTTCGCAAGCATCAACGCAGTCGGTTTAGAAGAAATACCTTCTAGCATAAGATAAAGCTTCTTGGCGAGAGTTCTCAGATAAGCCTCCATGTCATTCCTCTTGTGGACCGCAGACTCCAGCTTTTCGTTCAGGGTAATTTTTTCCTTCTTCATACGACTCACCTCTCGGTTAGACTCGTTGAGACATGACTTCAGCTTGGTCACCTCCCATTCCAGTGCTTCGACTGAAGCCAGCTTCTGGTCTGCGAGGGTAGTTTTATCTTGGGCTTCCTTCTGTGCAGCGGCGAGGACCGAGTCCTTCTTCTCCAGAGCCAACTTCATTTTCTCCGCAAAAGAAGCAATCGATTAGACAAGAGCTCAAAGAAATGTTTTAAAAAGATAGTCGACAGGCAGTTACCTTCTATACCAGCAGCTTCGTCTTGAGCTTTCTTCAGATTCTGCTGGGCCAACTCCAAGTCAAGGTTGAGTTGCCTCTGCTTCTCCTCAAGTTCAGCAAACTTGGAAATGAGAGTACAATACTTCTGCAGAAGGCAAAAGATGTGTCAATCGACAAGATCAAAGGTTGTTCACTTCCGAGTGGATAAAACTTAAAGAAGTTCGCTTAGACCCCAGCCGACTGCACACAGTCGACTGCGGTCTCGGGGGCTACACCCAATGGGTGCACTTGGCGTGCCCCGCTGATTAACACCCAACTCGACCGGTCCGCCTGGGTCAAGTAAAAAAAATATTCAGACCCCGGCCGACTGCCAGCAGTCGACCGTGGTCTCGGAGACTACACCCAGTGGGTGCACTTGACGTGCCCCCACTGGTTCAGATCCCATTCGACCGGTCCACCCGGGTCGAGTGGAAGAACAGAAAAGAAAAAGAACTCAGACCCCAGTCGACTGCCAGCAGTCGACTGCGGTCTCGGGGACTACACCCAGTGGGTGCACTTAGCGTGCCCCCACCGGTTCAGATCCTACTCGCCCAAACTGAGTGGAAGAACGCAAATACCAAATACAACAAAACACCCAGTGGGTGTATAGATTCGACGCAAACAACAGGAGATTTTATGGAAGAAAATGTTTCAGATAGCATATCCTGACAGAACAAGGTCAGCCAAAAATTCTACTTACCTGGACATTGGCCCGGAGAGCAACGTTGGCGTCATAAGCAGCCTGGCTATTCTCATGCACCGTCTTCATCCGCTCCATCATCACGTTAGCCTGACGGATGGCTTCCGCAGCCGCTTCCAACTGGTTGTCTGGAACGGGGTAGCTAGTGAAAAAGAGAGCAGGCGACCCAGGTGTGACAGTTTGGAGCTCCGTGGCGTGGAGTTGAACGACTGAAGGAATCACCGGTGCAGTCGACGGTGCGGGGTGCTCACTCGACAAGGGTGCAGCGAAGGTTACAGAGGTTCTGACCGCGTCTTCAGATTGACGGACGGGTGGTGTTGTCGTTGGCCCTTGCTGAGACATCTTGCCAGCCGCTACCTTTTTGCTCTTCCTGGGCTTAAGAGCCACATCTTCATCGTCATCTGAAAGATCGATGACGTTGGGTGGAGCTGCAAGACAGATCAGTCGACCCCAAGTGAACCGCTAGAATGCAATCGACCAAGTAATCAAGAACAAGATCATAAGAGTTTCTACCTGGGTTGGAGGTAACCGCGTCTTCCATCTCCTCGTCTCGATACTGGAGGGAAGAGGTTCCCGATGTAGCAGCACTGCAAGTGTCCGTACTCAGTCGGTTACGTTCTGTTGCTCGAGTCGACGAAAAGAACAAGTCAGATGATTACCCGGAGATGGTAGGGACGGTCACTTTGATCCTGGGCAAAGCCTTGGGCAGTTTGGAGGAGGTGGTCTTCGGTGCTTTTGGAGCTGGAGGCAGCACAATCTTGGGCTGCTTTGGGGCCTTCTCAATCGGCGCTGGAGAAGACGTCCGGGGCGCTTCGAAGACTGCCCAGTCGGCGCGGTCGCCAGGTCCGGGGTGCTCGCTGGGTCGTGTGCATTCTTGGATCTCCTCTATCTGCGAGGAGGCGAGTCGACTTCTTCGTCATCGCTCGAGTCGTCGCTCTCCTCGTCCTCCTCTGCATCCGAGTGCCACTCTCCACTCTCGCCCCCGCTCACTCCCTCCTCGACGTCTTGCTCCTGCACTCCGTTGGGCATCGAGTACATGTCAATGAGAGCCTGAAAGAACAACGAGCAAAAGGAGTACAATAGACCATCAACAAGGTGTCACACAGTGAATTGGAAAGATATTTGGTAAAACAGAATCATACCTGCTCCGGCTAGAGCGAGTGGTCGAATGGAATCACCCTCCTAGACCCCCGGGGGTTGTCTTTGTTGCTGGTGATTCCCATCAGCCACTTCTCCAAGATTTCCTCACTGACGTCCTCCAGGTGGATCCGAGTGGAGTCCTCGAGTCCAGAGTACATCCACATCGGATGATCACGGGCCTGGAGCGGTTGGATGCGTCGACCGAGAAAGACCTCCAGCAGGTCCATCCCAGTCACCCCGTCGCGGGCGAGTTGGACGACCCGCTCGACCAGCAACTTGACCTGCGCCTTCTCTTCGGGAACCACCTTCAAGGAGGAGGGCTTCTCCACTCGAGCCAGGGGAAAGGGAGGAAGTCCAGTCGAGTGACCCGGGGTCGGCTGATCCTTGCAGTAAAACCAAGTCGACTGCTAGCCGCGGACCGAGTCGGGAAGGATCATCACCGGGAAGGTGCTCTTGTTCCTCATCTGGATCCCCAGGCCCCCGCACATCTGGATCACGTGCGTCCTCTCATCACTCGGATTGGCCTTTTTGACCGACTGGGAGCGGCAGGTGAAGATATGTTTGAAGAGGCCCCAGTGCGGTCGACAGCCCAAGAAATTTTCACACATTGACACAAAAGCAGCCAGATAGACTATGGTGTTTGGAGTGAAGTGGTGGAGCTGGGCCCCAAAGAAGTTCAAAAAGCCCCGAAAGAAAGGATGGGGAGGCAGAGAAAATCCGCGATCGACGTGGGTGGCGAGGAGAACGCACTCACCCTCCCTTGGCTGTGGCTCGGTCTCGTTCCCCGGGAGCCGCACCGATTTGTGGGGGATTAGTCCCCCTCCACCAGGTCGTCGAGGTCGTCCTGGCTGATCGTCGAGCGGATCCAGCCACCCTGGATCCAGCCCGGCGGTAGGACGGATCTCGATGAGGATGCGCCCTGGCTGGTCCGCTTGCCCTTCGCCTTCGCGTTCACCTTCTTCGCGCGCTCCAGCGCCACCGTCTTCTCTTTACCCATGGTGGCGGATCGAGTTCGAGCGAGGGTTTGGCGACGAGAGCAGAAGCGAGCGTGGCAGAGAGGTCAGAGGAAGAAGAAAAGAGAATGGGAGCGCATGGTGCAGAGACCCGGTCCGGTGCCTTTTATAAGGTCATTCTTCGAGTGACTGACTGGTAGGCCCAGACGATCTAAACAAATCCCGTGATAGTCGCGCGTGCAGTACGTGGCGAAAAAGGTGGCGCGGAGATCGAGGAGACCTGCCTAATCCGTCCCGATTACCACGGCCTCGCCCGTCTGGCGCGCTTCCCGAAATTCGAATCCCGCAAAATCCACGGAGATCAGAGCAACTGTTCAGACTGAAAACATCCTCCACATTATCATTCGGGATTCTACCTTGAAAGTTCACTCGACAAAAACTAAGAATGGACCAAGGCGAATGAAAAAGAAGGTGATGTTATCTCCTCGGTTCATTGTTCCAGAACAAGTTATACTCATAGCACAAAGAATGACTCGGAAGTGTTCCCAACTCCTTCCTCACTCAAACCCTGATCCATTCGGGGGCTAATGATGAAGCTATGTACCTAGGGTAGGGTCATGGATTTGTCCAAGATACCCTCCCCAAGGACATCTCTAAAGGAACCAGAAGCGGTCGAAGCAAAATCATCATCCACTCGACCGTGAAGCTATGTTCCACTCGACAGTATAGAAGACACTCGACTATGCGAACAACCACTCGATGATACAACAAACCACTCGGAGTGTAGAAGGCCTAACGTCTCTCAGGATGACAACGGTCGGTCATTCACTCTGTAACCTTAAAGATCATTTATATCTCTTTATTACTAGTGTTACCAGTAACGCCCTGCCTTAATGTACATTGAACCCTTTGTAACGTGGGCTGGCTGGGGTCCCGGCGCACTCTATATAAGCCACCCCCTCCTCCGGGACAAGGGTTCGCACCTTTTGTAATTCACACACATATATCCAGTCGACCGCCTCCGGGCTCCGAGACATAGGGCTGTTACTTCCTCCGAGAAGGGCCTGGACTTGTAAAACGCGCGTGTACAACTCCTCCATAGCTAGGATCTTGCCTCTACATTCCTACCCCCTATTCTACTGTCAGGCTTAGAACCACGATAGGCGCCGCCCCCCTCTCCTAGTACAATTCGGACCAGAGGGAGAGGGCACGCTGCCTACCCTAGGCCGGCCCCTCTCTCTTTTCCTTATGGCCCAACAAGGTCCATTAGCCCCCGGGGGTTCCGGTAACCCCTCCGGTACTCCGGTAAAATCCCGATTTTACCCGGAACTCATCCGATGTCCAAATGTAGGCTTCCAATATATCAATCTTTATGTCTCGACCATTTCGAGACTCCTCGTCATGTCCGTGATCATATCCGGGACTCTGAACTACCTTCGGTACATCAAAACATATGAACTCATAAAACCGATCGTCACAGAACTTTAAGCGTGCGGACCCTACGGGTTCGAGAACTATGTAGACATGACCGAGACATGTCTCCGGTCAATAACCAATAGCGGAACCTGGATGCTCATATTGGTTCCTACATATTCTACGAAGATCTTTATCGGTCAATCCACATAACACTATATGTTGTTCTCTTTGTCATTGGTATGTTACTTGCCTGAGATTCGATCGTCAGTATCCCAATACCTAGTTCAATCTCGTTACCAGCAAGTCTCTTTACTCGTTCAGTAATGCACTATTCCTCAACTAACTCATTAGTTGTATTGCTTGCAAGGCTTATAGTGATGTGAATTACCAAGAGGGCCCAGAGATACCTCTCTGACAATCGGAGTGACAAATCCTAATCTTGATCTATGCCAACTCAACAAGTACCATCAGAGACACTTGTAGAGCACCTTTATAATCACCTAGTTACGTTGTGACGTTTGGTAGCTGATACGTCTGCGTCGTATCTATAATTTTTGATTGTTCCATGCCAATATTATTCAACTTTCATATACTTTTTGGCAACTTTTTATATTATTTTTGGGACTAACATATTGATCCAGTGCCTAGTGCCAGTTCCTGTCTGTTGCATGTTTTTGGTTTCACAGAATATCCATATCAAACGGAGTCCAAACGGGATAAAAACGGACGGAGCTTATTTTCGGAAAATATGGAAAATTCAGAAGGAAAATCAACGCAAACCAGTGCCCGTACCCTCGTGAGCCTACCGTAAGGCGGTTGACGCTCTTCTTTTGCCGCCAGAAAGCTAATATTCGGAAAAAAATCACGGCGAAGGTCTCAGGCCAATCAGAGTTACGGATCTCCATATATATACGAAACGGTGAAACAGAGCCATGGGAGAACGCAAAACAGAGAGAGACAGAGAGATAGATCCAATCTCGGAGGGGCTCTCGCCCCTACCACGCCATGGGAGCCAAGGACCAGAGGGGAAACCATTCTCCCATCTAGGGAGGAGGTCAAGGAAGAAGAAGAAGAAGGGGGTCCCTCTCCCCCTCGCTTCCGGTGGTGCCGGAGCGCTGCCGGGGCCATCATCATCACCGCCATCTTCACCAACAACTTCACCGCCATCATCACCAACTCCCCCCTCTATGCAGTGGTGTAACCTCTCTCTTACCCACTGTAATCTCTACTTAAACATGGTGCTCAATGCTATATATTATTTCCCAATGATGTATGGCTATCCTATGATGTTTGAGTAGATCTGTTTTGTCCTAATGGCTATTGGTTTGAGTTGTATGTTTTATTATTGGTGCCGTCCTATGGTGCTCTCCATGTCGCGCAAGCATGAGGGATTCCCACTGTAGGGTTTGCAATATGTTCATGATTTGCTTATGGTGGGTGGCGTGAGTGACAGAAGCACATACCCGAGTAAGTAGGTTGTTTGCGTATGGGATAAAGGGTACTTGATACTTTAACGCTATGGTTGGGTTTTACCTTAATGAATCTTTAGTAGTTGCGGATGCTTGCTAGAGTTCCAATCATAAGTGCATATGATCCAAGTAGAGAAAGTATGTTAGCTTATGCCTCTCCCTCAAATAAAATTGCAATAATGATTACCGGGCTAGTTATTGATTGCCTAGTGACAAATAACTTTCTTGTTGACAAACGCTCTCTATTAAAACTAATTTAGTTGTGTCTTTATCTAAGCAGCCCCTAGTTTTATTTATGTGCTCTTTACTTTCTTGCAAGCTTATCCAAAAACACCTACAAAGTACTTCTAGTTTCATACTTGTTTCCGGTAAGCGAACGTCAAGCGTGCGTAGAGTTGTATCGGTGGTCGATAGAACTTGAGGGAATATTTGTTCTACCTTTAGCTCCTCGTTGGGTTTGACACTCTTACTTATAGAAAGAGGCTACAATTGATCCCCTATACTTGTGGGTTATCAAGACCTTTTTCTGGCGCCGTTGCCGAGGAGCAATAGCGTGGGGTGAATATTCTCGTGTGTGCTTGTTTGCTTTATCACCAAGTAATTTTTATTTGTTGTTCTTAGTTGTTTTCTATCTTTAGTTATGGATATGGAATGCAAAATACCAAAAAAATTAGGTGTACTTGCTACTCATGGAGATGGGGTAACTCCTAAAACCCTCGATTCTCATTATGTGAAAGATATTAAGTACTACTTTGATAATCCTGAGAAAACCCCATTCAACTTTATAATGGGAGACACGTTGGATCAACGTGAATACTTTAGGGATTATCGCTTGACACAAAAAGGGAAACTATTATGGGACCAATTTGTTATGTTGCGTTGGTATGCTTGGCAACTATGCTTGAGATATGATATTACTTGTTGCTCTAGGATGAAGGCTCCACACCTTCCCTTTTCATGCAAACTTAATGTTAATGAAACCTTAGCTTCTTATGCTAATGGTATATATGATTACTATGATGTGGAACAAATAGAAGAATTTGTTGCTTTTAAGGCTGCTTATGAAATTGAATCTTTGTTTGAAAAGTATGAAGCTTTAGATGATGATGTTTATAGGCCTGAAAATCTTGCTATACTTAGATATTTCTATGAAAATTATGAATACAATTACTATATTAATGCATTAATTGAGAAAGTCTCCGCTGTCCAAGAAGAGACTAATATTTTGCAGGAAGCTATGGAAGAAGAAATTGATGAAACTGTGAGGTCATTGGATGAAAAAGATGATGAGGAGAGCGAAGAACAAAAGGAGGAAGAGCGGATTGATCACCCGTGCCCACCTTCTAATGAGAGTAACTCTTCAACTCATACCTTGTTTAATTCCCCTTCGTGCTTACCGAAGGATGATTGCTATGATGATTGTTATGATCCCATTGATTCTCTTGAAATATCCCTTTTTGATGATTCTTGCTATGCTTGTGGCCAAGATGCCAATATGAATTACGCTTATGGAGATGAACTTGCTATAGTTCCTCATGTTAAACATGAAATTGTTGCTATTTCACCCACGCATGATAGTCCTATTATCTTTTTGAATTCTCCAAACTACACTATATCGGAGAAGTTTGCACTCATTAAGGATTACATTGATGGGTTGCCTTTTACCGTTGCACATGATGATTTTAATGAGTATAATATGCATGTGCTTGCTGATCCTACTTGCAATTATTATGAGAGAGGAACTATATCTCCACCTCTCTATGTTTCCAACATGGTAAAATTGCAAGAAACTGTTTATACTATGCATTGGCCTTTACTTTGTGTGCATGAATTGTTCTTTTATGACATGCCGATGCATAGGAAGAGAGTCAGACTTTGTTGTTGCATGATATATGTTGCTTTGTGCTCACTACTAAATGCCAAATCATTGCTAATTAAAATTGGCTTTGATATACCTTGGGATCCGGGTGGATTCACTACTTGAGCACTATATGCCTAGCTTAATGGCTTTAAAGAAAGCGCTGCCAAGGAGACAACCCGGAAGTTTTAGAGAGTCATTTATTTCTGTTTAGTGCTTTCATATAGTTTAAAAACAACAAAAATAAAGAGGGGAACCCAAAACTTTCTCTAAAAGAAAAGTGAAAGTGAGAGAGACGAGCATTGTGAAAGTGGGGGACGTCCTTGAACTTTGTTCATGCCCATGGAAACTTTGTGAATCTTAATTACAGAAACCTTTCAACAAAAATAATTATACCCTTGTACAATTCCATTGTATTATAAAAATAATGTGCCAAGGTTTGCCTTTAGGATATTTACATTTGCTTGATGGTTTGTACGGTGCAGGACAGAAACTTTGGCTGTAGTGCGCTAGTTTACATTTTTAGCTGGAACATCAAATGGTTTTGATTCTTTCTGCACTGTATTCCTATACAAATTGTTTATTTTTACTAATTTTGGCAGAATTTTTCAAGAATCAAAAGTATGGTGAATGTTCAGATTGCTACAGACTGTTCTGTTTTAAACAGAATCTGTTTTTGATGCATAGTTTGCTTGTTTTGATGAAACTATCAATTTATATCAGTGGATTAAGCCATGGAAAAGTTATATTACAGTATACACAATGAAAAAACAAAATATGAATTGGTTTGCAACAGTACTTAGAGTAGTGATTTGCTTTATTATACTAACGGATCTTACCGAGTTTTCTGTTGAAGTTTTGTGTGGATGAAGTGTTCGATGGTTGAGAAGGTTTTGATGTGAGAAGAAGGAAGAGAGGCAAGAGCTCAATCTTGGGGGTTCCCGAGGCACCCCAAGTAAATATTCAAGGAGACTCAAGTGTCTAAGCTTGGGGATGCTGGGAAGGCATCCCCTCTTTCTTCAACAAATATCGGTATGTTTTCAGATTCGTTTCATTCATGCGATATGTGCAATCTTGGAGCGTCTTTTGCATTTAGGTTTTCATTTTTTATGCACCATGCTGGTATGAGATGGTCCTTGGTTGATTTATAGAATTCTCTTTACACTTCACTTATATCTTTTTAATATGGCTTTATAGAATGCTTCATGTGCTTCACTTATATCATTTGAAGTTTGGATTGCCTGTTTCTCTTCACTTAGACAACCGCCATTTGTAGAATGCTCTTTTGCTTCACCTATATTTGTTAGAGCGTGGGCATATATTTTGTAGAAAGAATTAAACTCTCTTGCTTCACTTATATCTATTTAGAGAGAGGACAGGAACTGGTCATTCACATGGTTAGTCATAAAATCCTACATAAACTTGTAGATCGCTGAATATGATATGTTTGATTCCTTGCAATAGTTTTGCGATATAAAGATGGTGATATTAGAGTCATTCTAGTGGGTGGTTGTGAAATTGATAAATACTTGTGTTGAGGTTTGCAAGTCCCGTAGCATGCACGTATGGTGAATCGTTATGTAACGAAGTCGGAGCATGAGGTGTTTATTGATTGTCTTCCTTATGAGTGGCGGTCGGGGACGAGCGATGGTCTTTTCCTACCAATCTATCCCCCTAGGAGCATGCGTAGTACTTTGTTTTGATGACTAATAGATTTTTACAATAAGTATGTGAGTTCTTTATGACTAATGTTGAGTCCATGGATTATACGCACTCTCACCCTTCCATCATTGCTAGCCTCTTCGGTACCATGCATTGCCCTTTCTCACCTCGAGAGTTGGTGCAAACTTCGCCGATGCATCCAAACCCTGTGATATGATATGCTCTATCACACATAAACCTCCTTATATCTTCCTCAAAACAACCACCATACCTACCTATTATGGCATTTCCATAGCCATTCCGAGATATATTGCCATGCAACTTGCATCATCATCATATACATGACTTGAGCATTTATTGTCACATTGCTTAGCATGATCGTAAGATAGCTAGCATGATGTTTTCATGGCTTGTCTGTTTTTTGATGTCATTGCTACGCTAGATCATTGCACATCCCGGTACACCGCCGGAGGCATTCATATAGAGTCATATCTTTGTTCTAGTATCGAGTTGTAATATTGAGTTGTAAGTAAATAAAAGTGTGATGATCATCATTATTAGAGCATTGCCCAAAAAAAGGGAGAGGCCAAAGAATCCTAAATAAAAAAGGGGCCAAAGAAGCCCGCAAAAAAAAAAGAAAAAAGGGGAAATGTTACTATCCTTTTACCACACTTGTGCTTCAAAGTAGCACCATGTTCTTCATATAGAGAGTCTCTTGAGTTAACACTTTCATATACTAGTGGGAATTTTCATTATAGAAATTGGCTTGTATATTCTGACGATGGGCTTACTCAAATGCCTGAGGTCTTCATGAGCAAGCAAGTTGGATGCACACCCACTTAGTTTCAGTTTGAGCTTTCATAACTTATAACTCTAGTGCATCCATTGCATGGCAATCCCTACTCACTCACATTGATATCTATTAATGGGCATCTCCATAGGCCGTTGATACGCCTAGTTGATGTGAGACTATCTTCTCCTTTTTTGTCTCCTCCACCATCATATTCTATTCCACCTATAGTGCTATGTCCATGGCTCACGCTCATGTATTGCGTGAAAGTTGAAAAGGTTTGAGAATGTCAAAAGTGTGAAACAATTGCTTGGCTTGTCATCGGGGTTGTGCATGATTTGAATATTTTGTGTGGTGAAGATGGAGCATAGCCAGACTATATGATTTTGTAGGGATAACTTTCTTTGGCCATGTTATTTTGAAATACATGATTGCTTTATTAGTATGCTTGAAGTATTATTGTCTTAATGTCAAAGGATCGACTATTGCTTTGAATCACTCGTGTCTTAATATTCATGCCATGATTAGACATATGATCAAGATTATGCTAGGTAGCATTCCACATCAAAAATTATTATTTTTATCATTTACCTACTCGAGGACAAGCAGGAATTAAGCTTGGGGATGCTGATACGTCTCCGTCGTATCTATAATTTTTGATTGTTCCATGCCAATATTATTCAACTTTCATATACTTTTTGGCAACTTTTTATATTATTTTTGGGACTAACATATTGATCCAGTGCCCAGTGCCAGTTCCTGTCTGTTGCATGTTTTTGGTTTCGCAGAATATCCATATCAAACGGAGTCCAAACGTGATAAAAACGGATGGAGCTTATTTTTGGAAAACATGGAAAATTCGGAAGGAAAATCAACGCGAACCAGTGCCCGAGGTGGTCACGAGGCAGGCCCCCCCCTTAGGGCGCGCCCCTACCCTCGTGAGCCCACCGTAAGGCGGTTGACGCTCTTCTTTTGCCGCAAGAAAGCTAATATTCAGAAAAAAAAATCACGGCGAAGGTTTCAAGCCAATCGGAGTTACAGATCTCCATATATATACGAAACGGTGAAACAGAGCCAGAACAGAACGCAGAACCAGAGAGAAACAGAGAGATAGATCCAATCTCGGTGGGGATCTCGCCCCTCCCACGCCATGGGAACCAAGGACCAAAGGGGAAACCCTTCTCCCATCTAGGGAGGAGGTCAAGGAAGAAGAAGAAGGTGGGGGGCTCTCCCCCTTGCTTCCGGTGGCGCTGGAGCGCTGCCGGGGCCATCATCATCACCGCCATCTTCACCAACAACTTCACCGCCATCATCACCAACTCTTCCCCCCTCTATGCAGTGGTGTAACCTCTCTCTTACCCGCTGTAATCTTTACTTAAACATGGTGCTCAATGCTATATATTATTTCCCAATGATGTATGGCTATCCTATGATGTTTGAGTAGATCTGTTTTGTCCTAATGGCTATTTGATGATCAAGATTGGTTTGAGTTGTATGTTTTATTATTGGTGCTGTCCTATGGTGCTCTCCACGTCGCGCAAGCGTGAGGGATTCCCGCTGTAGGTTTTGCAATATGTTCATGATTTTCTTATGGTGGGTGGCGTGAGTGACAGAAGCACAGACCCGAGTAAGTAGGTTGTTTGCGTATGGGATAAAGGGGACTTGATACTTTAATGCTATGGTTGGGTTTTACCTTAATGAATATTTAGTAGTTGCAGAGGCTTGCTAGAGTTCCAATCATAAGTGCATATGATCGAAGTAGAGAAAGTATGTTAGCTTATGCCTCTCCCTCAAATAAAATTGCAATAATGGTCACCGGTCTAGTTATCGATTGCCTAGGGACAAATAACTTTCTTGTTGACAAAAGCTCTCTATTAGAACTAATTTAGTTGTGTCTTTATCTAAGCATCCCCTAGTTTTATTTACGTGCTCTTTACTTTCTTGCAAGCTTATCCAAAAACACCTACAAAGTACTTCTAGTTTCATACTTGTTTCCGGTAAAGCGAATGTCAAGCGTGCGTAGAGTTGTATCGGTGGTCGATAGAACTTGAGGGAATATTTGTTCTACCTTTAGCTCCTCGTTGGGTTCGACACTCTTACTTATCGAAAGAGGCTACAATTGATCCCCTATACTTGTGGGTTATCAGTAGCACACAAAGTGTTCCTCTGGTATTCGAGAGTTGCATAATCTCATAGTCATAAGAACATGTATAAGTCATGAAGAAAGCAATAGCAGTAAACAGAATTGATCAAGTGCTAAGCTAACAAAATGGGTCAAGTCAATCACATCATTCTCCTAATGATGTGATCCCATTGATCAAATGACAACTCATGTCTATGGTTAGGAAACTTAACCATCTTTGATCAACGAGCTAGTCAAGTAGAGGCACACTAGTGACACTATATTTGTCTATGTGTTCACACATGTATTATGTTTCCGGTTAATACAATTCTACCATGAATAATAAACATTTATCATGAAATAAGGAAATAAATAATAACTTTATTATTGCCTCTAGGGCATATTTCCTTCAGTATTGTTCACTAGGATTTGTGTGATTCTCCTATTAGTTCGATAACCTTGGTTCTCACAGGGGGAAATACTTATCAATTACTATATTGCTTCATCCTTCCTCTTCGGGGAAAATCTCAACGCAGCTCACAAGTAGCAACACTCAATCATGAATGTTTTTTTCTTCGTCCAGAAGAGTTCTTTCTGGTGGGATTATAGAATAGAAACAAGAGTACGTGGCAGACCCGCTTCCTTGGTAAATTAGTTTCCATGCAATAGGATAGTGTGAGTAAGAGTGGAAATAGAAGGGCACTACTATTTTTACTTTAATGACATATGTCTTTACCTGGTTCCAAAAAATAGCAAATCTGTGTAAAAAGTAAGAAGGCCTTTTCCCGCTACTTGAATCAGTGAAAGACAAAGAAGAATGTCTTTACCTTGATAGGCTTTCAGAGACAAGCACATTTCAGTTTGGTTATCTGCAGACGAAACTCACTATTCTGCATTCTATGGATAGAAATATCAATGTTGGAACTTGGAAGGGCATGTTCAAGTAGTAGTCCGAGAAATACATAGTGTCCTGATACGTCTCCAACGTATCTATAATTTTTGATTGCTCCATGCTATATTATCTACTGTTTTGGACATTATTGGGCTTTATTATCCACTTTTATATTATTTTTAGGACTAACCTATTAACCGGAGGCCCATCCCAGAATTGCTGTTTTTTGCCTGTTTTAGGGTTTCTAAGAAAAGGAATATCAAACGGAGTCCAAATGGAATGAAACCTTCGGGAACGTGATTTTCTCACCGAATACAACTCAGGAGACTTGGACCCTACGTCAAGCCAATTAACAGGAGGCCACGAGGTAGGGGGGCGCACCTGCCCCCCAGGCGCGCCCTCCACCCTCGTGGGACCCCTGTTGCTCCACCGACGTACTTCTTCCTCCTATATATACCCACGTACCCCCAAACGATCGGGGACGGAGCGAAAAACCTAATTCCACCGCCGCAACTTTATGTATCCACGAGATCCCATCTTGGGGCCTGTTCCGGAGCTCCGCTGGAAGGGGAATCGATCACGGAGGGCTTCTACATCATCATCCAAGCCCCTCCGATGAAGTGTGAGTAGTTTATTTCAGACCTACGGGTCCATAGTTAGTAGCTAGATGGCTTCTTCTCTCTTTTTGGATCTCAATACAATGTTCTCCCCCTCTCTCGTGGAGATCTATTCGATGTAATCTTCTTTTTGCAGTGTGTTTGTTGAGACCGATGAATTGTGGGTTTATGATCCAGTCTATATATGAATAATATTTGAATCTTCTCTGAATTCTTTTATGTATGATTGGTTATCTTTGCAAGTCTCTTTGAATTATCAGTTTGGTTTGGCCTACTAGATTGGTTTTTCTTGCCATGGGAGAAGTGCTTAGCTTTGGGTTCGATCTTGCGGTGTCCTTTCCCAGTGACAGAAGGGGCAGCAAGGCACGTATTGTATTGTTGCCATCAAGGATAACAAGATGGGATTTTTATCATATTGCATGAAATTATCCCTCTACATCATGTCATCTTGCTTAAGGCGTTACTCTGTTTTTAACTTAATACTCTAGATGCATGCTGGATAGCGGTCGATGAGTGGAGTAATAGTAGTAGATGCAGGCAGGAGTCGGTCTACTTGTCTCAGACGTGATGCCTATATACATGATCATACCTAGATATTCTCATAACTATGCTCAAATCTGTCAATTGCTCAACAGTAATTTGTTCACCCACCGTAGAATACTTATGCTCTTGAGAGAAGCCACTAGTGAAACCTATGCCCCCCGGGTCTCTTTCTCATCATATCAATCTCCATCACTTTATTATTGCTTTGCTTTTTTACTTTGCCTTTTACTTTTCACTTTGCATCTCTATACCAAAAATACCAAAAATATTATTTATCATCTCTATCAGATCTCACTTTCGTAAGTGACCGTGAAGGGATTGACAACCCTAAGCGCGTTGGTTGCGTTGAGCTATTGTTTTTGTGTAGGTACGAGGGACTCGCGCGTAGCCTCCTACTGGATTGATACCTTGGTTCTCAAAAACCAAGGGAAATACTTACGTTACTTTGCTGCATCATCCTCTCCTCTTTGGGGAAATCCAACGCAGTGCTCAAGAGGTAGCAAGAAGAATTTCTGGCGCCGTTGCCGGGGAGTCTGCGCAAAAGTCAACATACCAAGTACCCATCACAATCCCTATCTCCCGCATTACATTATTTCCCATTTGCCTCTCGTTTTCCTCTCCCCCACTTCACCCTTGCCATTTTATTCGCCCTCTCTCTCTCTATCCTCCCTCTCTTTCTCTATTTGCCTCTTTTTGCCCGTTTTCCTTTTGTTTGCTCGTGTGTTGGATTGCTTGTTTGTTGCGATGGCTCAAGATAATACCAAATTGTGTGATTTCACCAATACCAACAATAATGATTTCCTTAGCACTCTGATTGCTCCTCTTATCGATGCTGAATCTTGTGAAATTAATGCTGCTTTGCTGAATCTTGTCATGAAAGATCCGTTTTCCGACCTTCCTAGTGAAGATGCCGCTACCCATCTTAATAGCTTCGTCGATTTGTGTGTCATGCAAAAGAAGAAAGATGTCGATAATGATATTGTTAAATTGAAGCTATTTTCATTTTTACTTAGAGATCGTGCTAAAGCTTGGTTTTCATCTTTGCCTAAAAATAGTATTGATTCATGGAACAAGTGCAAAGATGCTTTTATCTCCAAGTATTTTCCTCCCGCTAAGATCATCTCTCTTAGAAACGATATTATGAATTTAAAGCAACTTGATCATGAACATGTTGCACAAGCTTGGGAGAGAATGAAATTAATGATACGTAATTTCCCTACTCGTGGTTTGAATTTGTGGATGATTATACAAAAATTTTATGCCAGATTGAATTTTGCTTCTAGAAATCTTTTAGATTCGGCCGCGGGAGGCACTTTTATGGAAATCACTTTAGGAGATGCTACTAAACTCCTAGATAATATTATGGTTAATTATTCTCAATGGCACACTGAAAGATCTACTAATAAAAAAGTGCATGTGATAGAAGAAATTAATGTTTTGAGTGGAAAGATGGATGGACTTATGAAATTATTTGCTACTAAGAGTGTTTCATCTGATCCTAATGATATGGCTTTGTCTACTTTGATTGAGAATAATAATGAATCTATGGATGTGAATTTTGTTGGTAGGAATAATTTTGGTAACAACGCGTATAGAGGAAATTTCAACTCTAGGCCTTATCCTAGTAATCCCTCTAACAATTATGGTAATTCCTACAACAATTCTTATGGAAATTATAATAAGATGCCAATCTAATATTGAAGAATTTATTTCTTTGCAAAAGAATTTTAATGCTATGATTGAAGAAAAATTGCTTAAGATTGATGATTTGGCTAGGAACGTTGATAGAATTTCTCTTGATGTTGATTCTTTCAAGCTTAGATCTATTCCTACTAAGCATGATATCAATGAGTCTCTCAAAGCCATGAGAATTTCCATTGATGAGTGCAAGGAAAGAACCGCTAGGACACGTGCTATGAAAGATGCCTTTATTAAAGCGTGTTCTTCCAATTCCTATGAAAATAAAGATGAAGATCTAAAAGTTATTGATGTGTCCCCTATTAAATCTTTGTTTTGTAATATTAATCTTGATAATGATGGGACTGGATATGATCCACCTTTACCTAGAAGGCGTTCTAAAAATTCAGAGTATTTAGATCTTGATGATGAAATTGATAAAAGTGGGATTAAAAGAAATAAAACCCTAGATGATGCTAAACCCACTATATTGGATTTCAAGGAATTTAATTATGAAAATTTATCTTTAATTGATTGTATTTCCTTGTTGCAATCCGTGCTAAATTTCCTCATGCTTATAGTCAAAATAAAGCCTTTACCGAACATATCGTTGATGCCTTGATGCAATCTTATGAAGAAAAACTTGAGTTGAAAGTTTCTATCCCTAGAAAACTTTATGATGAGTGGGAACCTACTATTAAAATTAAAATTAAAGATTATGAGTTTTATGCTTTGTGTGATTTGGGTGCTAGTGTTTCTACTATTCCCAAAACTTTGTGTGATTTGCTAGATCTCCGTGATTTTGATGATTGCTCTCTAAACTTGCATCTTTCGGATTCCACTATTAAGAAACCTATGGAAAGAATTAATGATGTTCTTATTGTTGCAAATAGGAATTATGTGCCCGTAGATTTTATCGTTCTTGATATAGATTGCAATCCTTTTTACCCTATTATTCTCGGTAGACCTTTCCTTAGAACGGTTGGTGCAATTATTGATATGAAGGAAGGGAATATTAGATTTAAATTTACATTAAAAAAGGGCATGGAACGCTTCCTTAGAAATAAAATTAAATTACCATATGAATCTATCATGAGAGCCACTTATGGATTGCCTACCAAAGATGGCAATACCTAGATCTATTCTTGCTTGTTATGCCTAGCTAGGGGCGTTAAACGATAGCGCTTGTTGGGAGGCAACCCAATTTTATTTTTATTCCTTGCTTTTTGCTCCTGATTAGTAATAAATAAATTATTTAGCCTCCGTTTTGGTTCTTTTTTGTGTGTTTAATTAGTGTTTGTGCCAAGTAGAACCGTTGGGAAGACTTGGGGAAAGTCTTGTTGAACTTGGTGTAAAAACAGAAACTTTAGCGCTCACGAGAACTGCTGTCATTTTTATTTGGAAAGTGCTATTTAGTTAATTATTTTTGCAGATATTTAATAGATAAATTCCTCACGTCCATCAATTTATTTTAGAATTTTCGGGGTTCCAGATCTTGCGCTAGCTACAGATTACTACAGTCTGTTCTGTTTTTGACAGATTCTGTTTTTCGTGTGTTGTTTGCTTATTTTGATGAATCTATGGCTAGTAAAATAGTTTATGAACCATAAAGAAGTTGGAATACAGTAGGTATAACACCCACATAAATAAATAATGAGTTCATTACAGTACCTTGAAGTGGTCTTTTGTTTTCTTTCGCTAACGGAGCTCACGAGATTTTCTACTTTAAGTTTTGTGTTGTGAAGTTTTCAAGTTTTGGGTAAAGATTTGATGGATTATGGAACAAGGAGTGGCAAGAGCCTAAGATTGGGGATTCCCATGGCATCCCCAAGATAATATAAGGACACATAAAAGCCAAAGCTTGGGGATGCCCCGGAAGGCATCCCCTCTTTCGTCTACTTCTATCGGTTACTTTACTTGGAGCTATATTTTTATTCACCACATGATATGTGTTTTGCTTGGAGCGTCTTTTATGATTTGAGTATTTGCTTGTTAGTCTACCACAATCATCCTTGCTTTACACACCTTTTTAGAGAGCCATACATAATTTGGAATTTGATAGAATACTCTATGTGCTTCACTTATATCTTTTGAGCTCTATAATTTTGCTCTAGTGCTTCACTTATATCTTTTAGAGCACGGTGGTGGATTTGTTTTATAGAAACAATTGATCTCTCATGCTTCACTTAGATTATTTTGAGAGTCTTAATAGCATGGTAATTTGCTTAAAATCCTAATATGCTTGGTATGCAAGATTAATAATAAAACTTTCTTATGAGTGTGTTGAATACTAAGAAAAGTTTGATGCTTGATGATTGTTTTGAGATATGGAGGTAATAATATCAAAGTCATGCTAGTTGAGTAGTTGTGAAATTGAGAAATACTTGTGTTGAAGTTTGCAAGTCCTGTAGCATGCACGTATGGTAAACGTTATGCAACAAATTTGAAACATGAGGTGTTATTTGATTGTCTTCCTTATGAGTAGCGGTTGGGGATGAGCGATGGTCTTTTCCTACCAATCTATCCCCCAAGGAGCATGCACGTAGTACCGAGGTTTTTGATGACCTATAGATTTTTGCAATAAGTATGTGAGTTCTTTATGACTAATGTTGAGTCCATGGATTATACGCACTCTCACCCTTCCATCCTTGCTAGCCTCTTCGGTACCGCGCATTGCCCTTTCTCACATTGAGAGTTGGCGCAAACTTCGCTGGTGCATCCAAACCCCGTGATATGATACGCTCTTTCACACATAAACGTCCTTATATGTTCCTCAAAACAGCCACCATACCTACCTATTATGGCATTTCCATAGCCATTCCGAGATATATTGCCATGAAACTTTCCATCATTCCGTTCATCATGACACATTCATCATTTTCATATTGCTTAGCATGATCATGTAGTTGACATAGTATTTGTGGCAAAGCCACCATTCATAATTCTTTCATACATGTCACTCTTGGTTCATTGCATATCCCGGTACACCACCAGAGGCATTCATACAGAGTCATCTTTGTTCTAGTATCGAGTTGTAACAATTGAGTTGTAAATAAATAGAAGTGTGATGATCATCATTATTAGAGCATTGTCCCAAGTGAGGAATAAAAAAAGAGAAAGGCCATAAAAAAGAGAAGGCCCAAAAAAGAGAGAAAGGCCATAAAAAAAGAGAAGGCCCAAAAAAATGAGAGAAAAAGAGAGAAGGGACAATGTTACTATACTTTTACCACACTTGTGCTTCAAAGTAGCACCATGATATTCATAGTAGAGAGTCTCTCATGTTATCACTTTCATATACTAGTAGGAATTTTTCATTATAGAACTTGGCTTGTATATTCCAACAATGGGCCACCTCAAGTGCCCTAGGTCTTCGTGAGCAAGCAAGTTGGATGCACACCCACTAGTTTCTTTTGTTGAGCTTTCATACATTTATAGCTCTAGTGCATCTGTTGCATGGCAATCCCTACTCCTTGCATTAACATCAATCGGTGGGCATCTCCATAGCCCATTGATTAGCCTCATTGATGTGAGACTTCCTCCTTTTTTGTCTTCTCCACATAACCCCCTCATTATATTCTATTCCACATATAGTGCTATGTCCATGGCTCGCGCTCATATATTGCATGAAAGTTTATAGGTTTGAGATTACTAAAGTATGAAACAATTGCTTGGCTTGTCATCGGGGTTGTGCATGACGAGAGAATTCTTGTGTGACAAAAATGAAACATGACTAAACTATATGATTTTGTAGGGATGAACTTTCTTTGGCCATGTTATTTTGAGAAGACATAATTTCTTAGTTAGTATGCTTGAAGTATTATCATTTTTATGTCAATATGAACTTTTGTCTTGAATCTTTCGAATCTGAATATTCATACCACAATTAAGAAGAATTACATTAAAATTATGCCAAGTAGCACTCCGCATCAAAAATTCTGTTTTTATCATTTACCTACTCGAGGACGAGCATGAATTAAGCTTGGGGATGCTTGATACGTCTCCAACGTATCTATAATTTTTTATTGCTCCATGCTATATTATGTACTGTTTTGGACATTATTGGGCTTTATTATCCACTTTTATATTATTTTTGAGACTAACCTATTAACCAGAGGCCCATCCTAGAATTGTCATTTTTTGCCTGTCTTAGGGTTTCGAAGAAAAGGAATATCAAACGGAGTCCAAACGGAATGAAACCTTCGGGAACGTGATTTTCTCACCGAATACAACTCAGGATACTTGGACCCTACGTCAAGCCAATTAACAGGAGGCCACGAGGTAGGGGGCGCGCCTGCCCCCCCAGGCACGCCCTCCACCCTCATGGGCCCCCTGTTGCTCCATCGACATACTTCTTCCTCCTATATATACCCACGTACCCCCAAACGATCGGGGACGGAGCCAAAAATCTAATTCCACCGCCGCAACTTTCTGTATCCACGAGATCCCATCTTGGGGCCTGTTCCGGAGCTCCGCCGGAAGGGGAATCGATCATGGAGGGCTTCTACATCATCATCCAAGCCCCTCCGATGAAGTGTGAGTAGTTTATTTCAGACCTACGGGTCCATAGTTAGTAGCTAGATGGCTTCTTCTCTCTTTTTGGATCTCAATACAATGTTCTCCCCCTCTCTCTTGGAGATTTATTCAATGTAATCTTCTTTTTGCGGTGTGGTTGTTGAGACCGATAAATTGTGGGTTTACGATCCAGTCTATCTATGAATAATATTTGAATATTCTCTGAATTATTTTATGTATGATTGGTTATCTTTGTAAGTCTCTTCGAATTATCAGTTTGGTTTGGCCTACTAGATTGGTTTTTCTTGCCATGGGAGAAGTGCTTAGCTTTGGGTTCGATCTTGTGGTGTCCTTTCCCAGTGACAGAAGGGGCAGCAAGGGACGTATTGTATTGTTGCCATCGAGGATATCAAGATGGGGTTTTTATCATATTGCATGAAATTATCCCTCTACATCATGTCATCTTGCTTAAGGCGTTACTCTGTTTTTAACTTAATACTCTAGATGCATGCTGGATAGCGGTCGATGAGTGGAGTAATAGTAGTAGATGCAGGCAGGAGTCGGTCTACTTGTCTCAGACGTGATGCCTATATACATGATCATACCTCGATATTCTCAGAACTATGCTCAATTTTGTCAATTGCTCAACAGTAATTTGTTCACCCACCGTAGAATACTTATGCTCTTGAGAGAAGCCACTAGTGAAACCTATGGCCCCCGGGTCTCTTTCTCATCATATCAATCTCCATCACTTTATTATTGCTTTGCTTTTTTACTTTGCCTTTTACTTTTCACTTTGCATCTCTATACCAAAAATACCAAAAATATTATTTATCATCTCTATCAGATCTCACTTTCATAAGTGACCGTGAAGGGATTGACAACCCCTAAGCGCGTTGGTTGCGTTGAGCTATTGTTTTTGTGTAGGTACGAGGGACTCGCGCGTAGCCTCCTACTGGATTGATACCTTGGTTCTAAAAAACTGAGGGAAATACTTACGCTACTTTGCTGCATCATCTTCTCCTCTTCGGGGAAATCCAACGCAGTGCTCAGGAGGTAGCATGTTCCAGTTGAGCAGAACAATTATGATTAAACGTCTAAGTTGTCCACCTTTGCATTGTGGCGATAATTTGTATTGCAATCACCAAACAAAGTGGAAAACAAGGTTAAGAATGATAATTATTGCTAAGTAGTTGATACAACGATGTTCATGACTGATGTTTAATCCTTTCATTGTCAAAAAACAAGTTGGAGAACAATATATAGTATGCGAATGCAGCGATAACACAACCATGAATATTAGTCCCTAAATATGCGTTTCCTGCAAAATTAATTGATCTATTATAGCTAGAAATATAACGAGCATGCATGAAGAGAATCAAAAGTTGGGAATACATTTAGTGTTATGTCTGATCATGACTATTCATTACTGCTTGATCAAAGAGAAGAAGGCCATGCTTGAAGAGAAGAAGGTGGAGATCGCAGCTACTTCAGAGGACGCAAAAATGATCACCTTGAAGGTGGTGGATTTGGATGTCGACGCAAGAATGATCATGCAAGCCGTCTGTTTCAGTATGTTGCAACGGCAAAAGGATGAGCTAGAGAGGGCGGAGCAGGAGGAGATGGAGGCAGCGGAGAAGGAAGTGGCCTACACGGCGGCGATAACAGATTGAGCGTGGAGGCTCCAACTGAAGGTCCCGTAGGGCAAAAAATTCAATTTTTTGCATGGATTGCCAGACTGATTTTGTTGTGACCGAACATGTTAAAACTATGTATACCTGCCTTTTTGTGTACGTCCGGTGATGTGATACTACGCACAATATGGATCAGGCGTATTTGAATTTTAAATTACCCTTTACCGATAGAAATATAGTGCTTAACTTTGGATGGCCGACTCCCACATCAATGTCCGTGGACTGATCTCCCAATTCATGGACGGATGCGGTGTCTAATTTATGGGTCAGTGTTGGAGAGATGCCCTAATAGAGGGAGTAGCTTATAGTAAGAAAAAGCCCCCCCCCCCCCGCTTTACATTATAAAGCAACGAACCAAGCATCCAACATAGTAGTACAGAGTACAAACAAGTCATAAAGTCATGCTGGGGGCACAGCGAGACAAGCCCCAAACAAAGCTACAAAAGCTAATCTGGCTCGGGAGGCGGCGGCGGTGGTGGCGGTGGAGGGGAAAACGCCGAAGCCGGAGAAGGAAGACCCACAATGATGTTGTCGATGACGTCTGGATAACCCACAAGTATAGGGGATCAATTGTAGCCTCTTTCAATAAGTAAGAGTGCCGAACCCAACGAGGAGCTAAAGGTAGAACAAATATTCCCTCAAGTTTTATCGACCACCGATACAACTCTACAAACGCTTAACGTTCGCTTTACCTAGAACAAGTATGAAACTAGAAGTACTTCGTAGGCGTTTTTGGATAGGTTTGCAAGATAATAAAGAGCACGTAAATAAAAGCTAGGGGCTGTTTAGATAAAGAAGCAATAAAGTTAGTATAGCAAGTGTGGAAAAGTGGTGGTAGGAGTTGCGAAATTGTTCCTAAGAAATTGACTACTTTACTAGACCGATAGCAAGTTTTATGTGGGAGAGGCCACTGCTAGCATGTCATCCTTGACTTGGAATTCTATGCACTTATGGTTGGAACTATTAGCAAGCATCCGCAACTATTAACGTTCCTTAAGGTAAAACCCAACCATAGCATTAAGATATATTGGTCCCCCTTCAATCCCGTATGCATCAATTTTTATGCTAGGTTGAAGTTTCTGTCACTCTTGCCCTCCAATACATAGTCCTATCAACATACAACTAACCCTATGGTGTGATCCACGCGCGCGCTCATATGATGGGCACCAAAGGACAACAACATAACCACAAGCAAATTAAATCAATCATAGCAATTCATCAACCACCGATAGGACAACGAAAATCTACTTAGACATCATAGGATGGCAACACATCATTGGATAATAATATGAAGCATAAAGCACCATGTTCAAGTAGAGGGTACAGCGGGTTGCGGGAGAGTGGACAACTGTAGATAGAGGGGGGAAGGTGATGGAGATGTCGGTGAAGATGGCGTAGGTGTTGGTGAAGATCGCGGTGATGATGATAGCCCCGGCGGCGTTCCGGCGCCACCGGAAGCGAGGGGGAGAGAGCCCCCCTCCTTCTTCTTCTTCTTCCTTGACCTTCTCCCCAGATGGGAGAAGGGTTTCCCCTCTGGTCCATGGCCTCCATGGCATGGGAGGGGCGAGAGCCCCTCCGAGATTGGATCTGTCTCTCTGTCTCTCTGTATTTCTGCGCTCTGGGATTCTGCCCTTTCACCGTTTCTTATATATCTGGAGATCCGTAACTCCGATTGGATTGAAACCTTCGCCCTGATTTTTTTCCTGAAAATTAGCTTTCTTATGGCCAAAGAAGATTAGTAACCGCCTTATGGGGGGCCCACGAGGGTCAGGGGCGCGCCCAGGGGGGCGCCCCCTGCCTTGGGCACCGTCTCGCGTTGATTTTGTTGCCATATCTCACAAATATTCCAAAAATATTCTCGTCCGTTTTTATTCCGTTTGGACTCAGTTTGATATGGATTTCTGCGAAACAAAAAACATGCAACAAACAAGAACTGGCACTGGGCAGTGGATCAATATGTTAGTCCCAAAAATAGTATAAAAAGTTGCCAAAAGTATATGAAAGTTGTAGAATATTGGCATGGAACAATCAAAAATTATAGATACGACGGAGACGTATCAGCATCCCCAAGCTTAATTCCTGCTCGTCCTCGAGTAGGTAAATGATAAAAAAGATAATTTTTGATGTGGAATGCTACTTAGCATAATCTTGATCATGTATCTAATCATGGCATGAATATTAAGACACGAGTGATTCAAAGCAATAGTCTATCATTTGACATTAAGACAATAATAATTCAAGCATACTAATAAAGGAATCATGTCTTTTCAAAATAACATGGCCAAAGAAATTTATCCCTACAAAATCATATGGTCTGGCTATGCTCCATCTTCACCACACAAAATATTCAAATCATGCACAACCCCGATGACAAGCCAAGCAATTGTTTCATACTTTTGACGTTTGATACGTCCATTTTGCATCATGCTTTTATATCGATATTTATTGCATTATGGGTTGTTATTACACATCATGTCATAATACTTATGCCTATTCTCTCTTATTTTACAAGGTTTACATGAAGAGGGAGAATGCTGGCAGCTGGGATTCTGGGCTGGAAAAGGAGCAAATATTAGAGACCTATTCTGCACAGCTCCAAAAGTTCTGAAACTCCACGGAAGCTATTTCTAGAATATATAAAAAATACTGAGCGCAAGAAGTTCCAGAGGGGGGCCACACCCTGGCCACGAGGGTGGGGGCATGCCCTATCCCCTGGGCACACCCCCTGCCTTGTGGCCCCCCTGGTGGCCCTCCGATGCCCATCTTCTGCTACATCAAGTCTTTCGTCCAAGGAAAAATAATAAGCAAGCTTTCGGGACGAGACTCCACCGCCACGAGGCGGAACCTTGGTGGAACCAATCTAGGGCTCTGGCGGAGCTGTTCTGCCGGGGAAACTTCCCTCCGGGAGGGGGAAATCATCACCATCGTCATCACCAACGATCCTCTCATCGGGAGGGGGGCAATCTCAATCAACATCTTCACCAGCACCATCTCATCTCAAACCCTAGTTCATCTCTTGTATCCAATCTTTGTATCCAAACCTCAGATTGGTACCTGTGGGTTGCTAGTAGTGTTGATTACTCCTTGTAGTTGATGCTAGTTGGTTTACTTGGTGGAAGATCATATGTTCAGATCCATTATGCATATTAATACCCCTCTGATTATGAACATGAATATGCTTTGTGAGTAGTTACGTTTGTTCCTCAGGACATGGGAGAAGTCTTGCTATTAGTAGTCATGTGAATTTGGTATTCGTTCGATATTTTGATGAGATGTATGTTGTCATCCCTCTAGTGGTGTCATGTGAACGTCGACTACATGACACTTCACCATTGTTTGGGCCTAGAGGGAGGCATTGGGAAGTAATAAGTAGATGATGGGTTGCTAGAGTGACAGAAGATTAAACCCTAGTTTATGCGTTGCTTCGTAAGGGGCTGATTTGGATCCATATGTTTCATGCTATGGTTAGGTTTACCTTAATACTTCTGTTGTAGTTGCGGATGCTTGCAATGGGGGTTAATCATAAGTGGGATGCTTGTCCAAGTAAGGACAGTACCCAAGCACCGGTCCACCCACATATCAAATTATTAAAGTACCGAACGCGAATCATATGATCGTGAGGAAAACTAGCTTGACGATAATTCCCATGTGTCCTCGGGAGCACATTCCTTCATATCAGAGTTTATCCAGGCTTGTCCTTTGCTACAAAAAGGATTGGGCCATCTTGCTGCACCTTATTTACTTTTATTACTTGCTACTCGTTACCAATTACCTTATCAAAAAACTATCTGTTATCGATAATTCCAGTGCTTGCAGAGAATACCTTACTGAAAACTGCTTATCATTTCCTTCTGCTCCTCGTTGGGTTCGACGCTCTTACTTATCGAAAAGGCTACGATAGATCCCCTATACTTGTGGGTCATCAACATTCTCAAACCTTTTCAACTTTCACGCAATACATGAGCGTGAGCCATGGACATAGCGTGGATGTCGCCTAGAGGGGGGGGGGGTGAATAGGCGTTTTAAAATAATTACGGTTTAGGCTTGAACAAATGCGGAATAAACCTAGCGGTTAATTTGTCAAGCACAAAACCTAAAACAACTAGGCTCACCTATGTGCACCAACAACTTATGCTAAGCAAGATAAGCAATTAAGTGATATCAACATATATGACAAGAAACAATATGGCTATCACAAAGTAAAGTGCATAAGTAAAGGGCTCGGGTAAGAGATAACCGAGGCACGCGGAGACGATGATGTATCCCGAAGTTCACACCCTTGCAGATGCTAATCTCTGTTTGGAGCAGTGTGGAGGCACAATGCTCCCCAAGAAGCCACTAGGGCCACCGTAATCTCCTCACGCTCTCGCACAATGCAAGATGCCGTGATTCCACTAAGGGACCCTTGAGGGCGGTCACCGAACCCGTACAAATGGCAACCCTTGGGGGCGGTCACCGAACCCGTACACTTTGGCAATCCTTGGGGGCGGTCACCGGTACCCGTCAAATTGCTCGGGGCGATCTCCACAACCTAATTGGAGACCCCGACGCTTGCCCGGAGCTTTACACCACAATGATTGAGCTCCGAACACCACCAAGGTTGGGGTTAACTCCCCAACGACACCACGAAGCTTCACCACAATGGAATATGGCTCCGAGGTGACCTCAACCGTTTAGGGCGCCCAAGCACCCCAGAGGAACAAGCTCAAGGGTACCAAGCACCCAAGAGTAATAAGCTTCTCAACTTGTAACTTCCATGTATCACCGTGGAGAACTCAAACCGATGCACCAAATGCAATGGCAAGGGCACACGGAGTGCCCAAGTCCTTCTCTCTCAAATCCCACCTAAGCAACTAATGCTAGGTAGGAAAATGAGAGGAAGAACAAGAAGGAGAACACCAAGAACTCCAAGATCTAGATCCAAGGGGTTCCCCTCACATAGAGGAGAAAGTGATTGGTGGAAATGTGGATCTAGATCTCCTCTCTCTTTTCCCTCAAAAACTAGCAAGAATCCATGGAGGGATTGAGAGTTAGCAAGCTCGAAGAAGGTCAACAATGGGGGAAGAACACGAGCTCAAAGGATAAGGTTCATTGGGGAAGAAGACCCCCTTTTATAGGAGGGGGATAATCCAACCATTATGTGCTCAGCCCGCACACGAGTGGTACTACCGCTCAGGCGGAAGAAACAGGGAAAAGGAGCAACAAAACATGAACCTTGGGGTGGTAGTACCGCATAAGCGGTACTACCGCTCACCCAATGGTACTACCGCTGGAGGAGCAGAACACGGGACCAAAAGAGGCAGGCAGAGCAGAGTATGGCGGCAGTGAAGCAGAAACGGTACTACCGCCCGACCGGAGCGGTACTACCGCTTAGGCGGTACTACCGTGCCTTACTGCCGTGCAACTACTGCTAATCCCGACACAAAAAGAGCAGGACCCAAAATCGAGGCGGTAGAAGAGCGGCACTGCAGCGGTACTACGGCTGAGAGCTCCAAGCGGTACTACCGCTTGGGCTCGCGGTACTACCGCTGGGACCAGACAAAAACCACACTCAAGAAAACAAGCTGCCATAACTTCTGCATATGTGCTCTGAATTGAGCAAACTCAAGCTTGTTGGAAACAAGATGACGAGTAGCATCAAAACAGCGGCTGGTTATAGTAAGAAGAGGCAGGGGAGGTATGCCTAACAAAAAGAGGAGTGAAACCTCCAACCGAGAAGAATCAGCAAAAACCTCCAACATCGAAAACATCATAGAAGAGGCATGCGAACTCCGTTTTCGATGAACTCAAGCTTGTCATCAAGATGACCATAAGCTCTAAGACTCTCAAAGAGAACCAAACAAGAACCAAGAAAGATGATGCAAGGATGCAATGGTTTGAGCTCTTAGCGAATGATACGATCAAGCTACTCATCGAGAGCCCCCCTTGATAGTACGGCAATCGATCCTATAACCCGGTCTCCCAACTACCATCATGAGACTGGTAAAATAGAAAACCTATCAAGGGCAAACCTTTGCCTTGCACATGGTCCACTTGAGCTAGATGATGACGATCTTGACTCCCTCAAGTTGGACCGCCTTTCTTGATTGGGTTGACTCGATGAAGACTAGTTGATTGCTCCCCCATACTCCACTATGGGTGAGCCACTCTTCCGCACATCTTCACAAGTCCATTTCACCACAAAGGACGACAAGCTTCAAGCATTTGATCTCTTCGTGATGCTCCACTTGAACTTGCACACCGCAACCTAACCCCACAAAGAACCCTCACGAAGACCATGGGTTAGTACACAAAGCGTAATTGACAATGCTTACCATACCATGGGATCACTTGATCCCTCTCGGTACATCTTCTATGCTTTGTGGGTTGATCAACTTGATTCACTCTTTGACTTAGTCTTGATCAACCTCTCACAAGACCAATATTTAGGTAATTCCTTGAATAGCACCTTGGTCGACACAAACTCTCCTTGAAACCAACACATGTACTCCAAGAAAAGCCTATGGACAAAACCTTCAAATATAACCCAAGGCAACCATTAGTCCATAGAGATTGTCATCAATTACCAAAACCAAACATGGGGGCACCGCATGTTCTTTCAGTGGAATAGAATATGATGGTGGAGTTTGTGTAGAGAAGACAAAAAAGGAGAAAGTCTCACATCGATGCGGCTAATCAACGGGCTATGGAGATGCCCATCAATTGATGTCAATGTGAGGAGTAGGGATTGCCATGCAACGAATGCACTGCGAGCTATAAGTGTATGAAAGCTCAAACTAGAAACTAAGTGGGTGTGCATCCAACTTGCTTGCTCATGAAGACCTCGGCCATTTGAGGAAGCCCATCATCGGAATATACAAGCCAAGTTCTATAATGAAAATTCCCACTAGCATATGAAAGTGATAACTCAAGAGACTCTCTATATGAAGAACATGGTGCTACTCTGAAGCACAAGTGTGGTAAAAGGATAGTAACATTGACCCTTCTCTTTTTTTCTCTTTTTTGGTTGGGCTTCTTTGGCCTCTTTTATTTTGATAACCTCACCTAGGACAATGTTCTAATAATGATGATCATCACACTTTTATTTACTTACAACTCAATATTACAACTCGATACTAGAACAAAGATATGACTCTATATGAATGCCTCTGGCGGTGTACCGGGATGTGCAATGATCTAGGGTAGCAATGACATCAAAAAACATCATGCTAGCTATCTTACGATCATGCAAAGCAATATGACAATGATGCTCAAGTCATGTATATGAAGATGATGGAAGTTGCATGGCAATATATCTCGGAATGGCTATGTAAATGCCATAATAGGTAGGTATGGTGGCTGTTTTGAGGAAGATATAAGGAGGCTTATGTGTGATAGAGCGTATCATATCACGGGGTTTGGATGCACCGGTGAAGTTTGCACCAACTCTCGAGGTGAGAAAGGGCAATGCACGGTACCGAAGAGGCTAGCAATGATGGAAGGGTGAGAGTGCGTATAATCCATGGACTCAACATTAGTCATAAAGAACTCACATACTTATTGCAAAAATCTATCAGTCATCGAAACAAAGTACTACTCGCATGCTCCTAGGGGGATAGATTGGTAGGAAAAGACCATCGCTCGTCCCCGACCGCCACTCATAAGGAAGGCAATCAATAAATAAATCATGCTCCGACTTCATCACATAACGGTTCACCATACGTGCATGCTACGGGAATCACAAACTTCAACACAAGTATTTCTACAATCCACAACTACCCACTAGCATGAATCTAATATCACCATCTTTATATCTCAAAACTATTGCAAGGAATCAAACATATCATATTCAGTGATCTACAAGTTTTATGTAGGATTTTATGACTAACCATGTGAATGACCAATTCCTGTCATCTCTCTAAATAGATATAAGTGAAGCAAGAGAGTTTAATTCTTTCTACAAAAGATATGACCATGCTCTAACAAATATAAGTGAAGCAAAAGAGCATTCTACAAATGGCGGTTTTCTATGTGAAGAGAAACAGGCAATCCAAACTTCCAAAGATATAAGTGAAGCACATGAAGCATTCTATAAAGCCATACTCAAAAGATATAAGTGAAGTGCAATGAGCATTCTATAAATAAACCAAGGACTATCTCATACCAGCATGGTGCATCAAAGAAAAGTGAAAACTAAATGCAAAAGACGCTCCAAGATTTACGCATATCATATGACGAATAAAAATATAGCTCCAAGTGAAATTACCGATGATCGTTAGAAGAAAGAGGGGATGCCTTCCAGCGCATCCCCAAGCTTGGTTGCTTGGGAGTCCTTGAATATTTCCTTGGGGTGCCTCGGACATACCCAAGCTTAGGCTCTTGCCACTCCTTATTCCTTCATCCATCATGATCTCTCCCAAAACTTGAAAAACTTTAATCACACAAAACTCAACAGAAAACTCGGTAAGATCCGTTAGTATAATAAATCAAATCACTACTCTAAGTACTGTTGCAAACCAATTCATATTTTGTTTTTTCATTGTAGCTACTGTAATATAAATTTTCCATGGCTTAATCCACTGATATAAATCGATAGTTTCATCAAAACAAGCAAACTATGCATCAAAAATAGAATCTGTCTAAAACAGAACAGTCTGTAATAATCTGAACATTCACCATACCTATGGTACTCCAAAAATTCTTCCAAAATTAGGAAAAATAAATAATTTTTATAGAAAGACAGTGCAAAAAGTTTCAGAACCGTTTGACGTTCCAGTAAAAAATGTAAAATCGCGTACTACAGCCAAAGTTTCTGTCTTGCACCGTACAAACCAACAAGCATCTAAAACATCCTAAAGGCAAACCTTGGCACACTATTTTTATAATAAAATGGAATTGTACAAGGGGATACTTATTTTTTTTGAAAAGTTTCTGTAATCAAGATTCACAAAGTTTCCGTGAGCATGAACAAAGTTCAAGGAGCTCCCCCACTTCAACAATGCTTGTCTCTCTCACTTTCACTTTCCTTTTTGAAAAAGTTTTGGGTTCCCCTCTTTATTTTTTTGTTTTTAAACTTTATAAAAGAACACAACAGAAATAAATGACTCTCAAAAACTTCCGGGTTGTCTCCCTGGAAGCGCTTCCTTTAAAGCCATTAAGCTAGGCATATAGTGCTCAAGTAATGGATCCACCAGGATCCCAAGGTATATCAAAGCCAATTTTAATTAACAATGATTTGTAATTTAGTAGTGAGCACAAAGTAACATATATCATGTAATGACGAAGTCTAACTCTATTCCTATCCATCGGCATGTCATAAAAGAACAATTCATGCACACAAAGTAAAGGCCAATGCATAGTATAAACAGTTTCTTGCAATTTTATCGTGTTGGAAACATAAAGAGGAGGAGATGTAGTCCCTCTCTCATAATAATTGCAAGTAGGAGCAGCAGGCACATGCATATTATAGTCATCAAAATTTTCATGTGCAACGGTAAAAGGCAACCCATCAATATAATCCTTAATAAGTGCAAACTTCTCCGATATAGTGTTGTCGGGAGAATTTAAAAAGATAATAGGACTATCAGGCGTGGGTGCAATAGCAACAATTTCATGTTTAACATAAGGAACCATAGCAAATTCATCTCCATAAGCATAATTCATATTGGCATCTTGGCCATAAGCATAGCAAGCATCATCAAAAAAGGATATTTCAAGAGAATCAACGGGATCATAACAGTCATCATAGCAATCATCCTTCGGTAAGCACAAAGGGAAATTAAACAATGTATGAGTTGAAGAGTTACTCTCATTAGAAGGTGGGCACGGGTGATCAACCCGCTCTTCCTCCTTTTGTTCTTTGCTCTCCTCATCATCTTTTTCATCCAATGAGCTCACAATGTCATTAATTTCTTCTTCCATAGACTCCTGCAAAAAATTACTCTCTTCCTGGACAGCGCAGACTCTCTCAATAAAATCATCAATATTGGAATTGAATTCATAATTCTCATAGCAACATTTAAGGATAGCTAAATTTTTAGGTCTATAAACTGAATCATCAAAATTTTCACTCTTTAAACAAAGATTCAATTTCATAAGCACCCATAAAAGCAACAAATTCTTCTGTTCGTTCCACATCATAGTAATCATATATACCTCTAGCATAAAAAGACAAGTTTTCATTATCACTAAATTTGCATGAAAAGGGAAGGTGTGGAGACTTCATCCTAGAGGAACAAGTATAATCATATCTCAAGCATAGTTCCTGAGCATACCAATGCAACATATGAATTTGATCCCATAATAGTTTCCCTTTTTGAGTCAAGCGATAATACCTAAAGTATTCACGTTGATCCAACGTGTCTCCCATTACTAAGTTGAATGGGATTTTCTTAGGATTATCAAAGTAGTACATGATATCTTTCACATAATGAGCATCGAGGGTTTTAGGAGGTTCCCCATCTCCATGAGTAGCAAGTAAACCTATTTTTTTTGGTATTTCGTGTTCCATATCCATACACTACTAGGGAAAACCCTAGCAGTAGTGCTGGTTTTGTGCTCACTAGTAGCGCGGGGGGGGGGGGGGGTGCGCTACTAATAAGACGCTACAACTATTGCTTAGCAGTAACGCGTGCCCGAACGCGCTACTGCTAGGGAAAAATAGCTGCAACGTTTGTTCACTCCCACGCTACTGCTAATGTAACTAGTGGGAGCGTGTTTTCTCTCCATCGCTACTAGTATTCTTTTTTTAGTGTATTTATGCGCCATCGTACAAATATTGGTACAATACCAGTTATGAGGTTTACATCATTATGTCCATAACAGTGTGTCAAATGAAGGTGGATTAGGTTCAAGTGGAGGCAATATGTGGTGCATGTCAAAAGTATACTACTAATCCAAACTTGATCTAGTTTGGACTAGTAGTACTTTCGATGTGCACCACATGTTGCCTCCGCTTGAATCTAATCCGCCAGCACAAGCTATTTAATCATCATCATAGTCATTACCACCAACATTATTTATTTAATCACCACTAACAGTAGCTAATAATAATCATCATAGTCATTACCACCAACACTAGCTATTTTATCATCATAGTAATAGTGTAGCACATCATCATCCTCAAACTCATTTCTAGCTAGCTAATCACTCCTGCTGCTCTCTCTTAGGTAAAATAACATAAAACATGTGTAGCTCTCCTCCTTGATCAAGTTGGAGCATGCAGATGAACATGTCTCCTAATCATGGGTAGCACATCTCTTTGCTGCCCCTAGTACTTCTCTGCGCTTCCCCATCACATATTTGGTCCAGTCTTGCACTATTAAGCATCCGTCACTAATCTTGAATGCAGTAAAGTAATCTGTAGGATATCTTGGGCGTAAGCTAATAATACTCATGGTACCTTTAGTCTCGATCCTATAAGGCACAACATTCATCGGGAGTCCCTGTTGAAAAACATCGTATGGTAACATACTTAGCAATGAAGTTTAGCTTCAAAAATAATGTATGGAAAAGATGCACTAAGGACAAATAGTAAAAATCTTACCATCCTTCCTAAATAGATGTGACCGTAGTTCGTTACGAACACTATTGGTCGCACGTTTTCAGTACTAACATTTCTAAATGCAGGAAGAAAATTTGTATTGACAATATCAAGATCCGCAAGCCATGAAACATAATGACTGAGCTCCTCGCAGTTTAGTTCAGCCCCCGGACAGTAGTAGGTCCTGTCTACCAAGCACTGGACATGTTTGCTTGCACCGAAATAAGCTGACAATACAAATTAGTTGTCAACTATTTTTGAATAAACAATATCAAATACATAAATATGGTTGAGAAACTTACATAATGGTATAACTAGAGGCGTCTGCACATCGACCCAGATGTCGGTATTACCTTCAATATCATCTTCCGGACAAATATCAAAGGTGATAACCATATCAGGCTCAAATGCATAAGTCTTGCATAGTGCTCGCCATGTTTTGCATCCAAAATAGGTGTAGTCGTCTGAATTGTATAATTTTGCATGGAAAACATAACCATGCTCGGTCTTCAAGTAAACTTTCTTTACCTCCATAGTATGACTGAAACCTATCTTATCCAATACAGAAACTCTTGCATGGCAGGGGATACGCTAGTAGAATAGTAAAAAAATTATAAGTTGAAGCAAATGAAGCAGATGTCATGCTTAATTACGAAAAAAGACATGTCTTTGTGACTTACTGTATCCACTTCGAAGTTCTCGTCCAGCTTGATGCTGAAGCGCCTCTCATCATCTAGGAAGATTCCGTCGCACAGGCCGCGCTCGTCTTCGCAGTATTTGCAAATACCGAAATCCTTTTCATCGTCAGACATTTCCTATGTTCATAGTTAAAACATTAATTGAAAATTGATCGAAGACAACCACCAGGATACTCAACACACAACCGGGGCACTCGATATTTCCTACATATTCTGGCACAAGTCATGCTAAAATTCACGGAAAAATCCGGCATGACCTTTGCTAAAATAGGACATATCGAGCGCCTGAAATTTGCCGGAATGGAAATGAATCAACACTCCAGCAAAACATAGGTCACTCGGAGGTGTAACCTGCAAACATGACCGGCCACTTGGGCAAGCACATATGCTATTTGAGCAACACAAGATATACATTTCAAAATATCTTATAGGACTCAAATTAGCATGCATTCAATAAGCAAAAGTAAATCATCTCATGCGTCCGTACATCGTCGAATATTATCACTAATACATCCCGAATAGTGTCATACATATAACATCACTAATACAACTAAAACCCTAGCACACGACGGGTATCGGCGCGGGCGGTGGACACCCACAGAGAAGGAACCATCACGGGATCATAGCTCTAGTGAGATCCCTGGAGAACCTGCCAGGTATTGGAGAACCTGTGCTCCAACGCAAACAAGTAGCGATGGACGTGCGCATCCTCCTCACTGACATGGTGAGGCACCACCTCCGCGGGGTCCTCGAGCCTCTGGACTGTCACTGGCCCACGCGACCGCCACCAAAGAAGGTTCGGGTCAACGACAGGCTGGCTCCTCACCAACCTGCGCCTCCCGGTACCACCCCGGCGGAGCCCAGTCCTGGACATGGCCCATCTGGTCAAGCAGGTGTCATCCTCCGCCGACTCGACGACGAGGATGCGGGATAGGCATCGTCCACGTCGATGCGGGAAAAATTGCTTTAACTAAAAAAATATCAACAAGTTCTTACTAACTAGTTCTATTAATTCAACTAGTTCTTACTAAAAATAAATTTACTATAAATAAAAATAAACTAGTACCTAATTAGTACCTAGTTCTTACTAACTAATTAGTACCTAGGAACTACCGCCCTAATTACCATCTAATTTGATGAAGCTAGGGGTGGAAAGTGGTAGCGGATATTCCAATTATCTAACTATAAAGTGAAATAAGTGGTCAAATTTTACTCGTTTTATGATTCATCTTAGAAATTTGATTCGTTTCCACCCTTACATGAACCCTAACTCATTTGAGCCGCATCTGCATCCGATTCGTTTCCACCCTTACATGAACCCTAACTAATTTGATGCAACTAAAATATAAAGAAACCCTAGGCAGAGTAGGGGAGAGGGAGGAGCAGACATGCTCACCTCGGGTGCCTGCGATGAGGGAGGGGCAGGCGGCATCGAGGTGGGGTTCGGGGCTCGGGCGCGCGGCGGATGGCGGCGTCGAGGTCGGGGTCGGGGGCGGCGTTGAGGTCGGGGGCGGGGCGGCGTTGAATCTGGGGTCGGGGGCGGCGTAGAGGGTGTGCGGAGAGTGTGCGGCGGCCGAGGGCGACAGCGGCGGCGAGAGTGGAGAGCTGGATTTGGGGGAAGTGGCCGTGGGGAAGGACGAACCCCGTGGTTAAGTCAGAAGTACCAGTAGCACGTCCCAGAAAGCGCGCTACTGCTACGTTAGCTACAACGCGTTCTGGGATACACGCTACTGCTACTCCTTTCTCTTTTCCCCCTTTTTCATTTAGTTTTCTTCACATTTTATTTTTTTCCTTTCACCTTAATCTATTTCTTTTCAATTACCTTTCTATTTGCTTTCCATTTAATTTTATATCCTTTAGCAGTAGCGAGTTTAGATTAAAACGCGCTGCTACAAAGAAAGTAGCGGTAGCGCGGTTCGATATAGGTCGCTACTACTATGTGTAGCTGTTGGGGAACGTAGTAATTCCAAAATTTTCCTACGCACACGCAAGATCATGGTGATGCATAGCAACGAGAGGGGAGAGTGTTGTCTACGTACCCTCATAGACCGTTCGCGGAAGCGTTATATCAACGCGGTTGATGTAGTCGTACGTCTTCATGTCCGACTGATCCAAGTACCGAAAGCACGTCACCTCCGAGTTCTACACACGTTCGGCTCGGTGACGTCCTTGCCTTCTCGATCTAGCAAGAGGGGCGAAGTAGTAGATGAGTTCCGACAGCACGACGGTGTGGTGATGGTGTTGGTGAAGAACAATCTCCGCAGGGCTTCGCCTAAGCACTACAAAAACTATGATGGAGGATAAACTAGAGGGGACGGGGTTGCCGACACACAGCTTGGTGTTTCTTGATGTGTCTTGGGTGCTAGCCCTACCCCTCTATTTATATGTTGAGCCTTGGGGTCGAAACTTGGAGTAAAAGCCTCCACAAAGTCGGTTTCACCCGAAAGGCAAGAGTCCTTCTCGGACTCCAGGGCCAGACACTAGGGACCCTGGCGTCTGGCCCCTGGACTCCACAAAACTTCTTTTTGCACTTTCCATAAACCTTGTGGGCTTTCCCCTTTGGCCCAAATAAAGTGTTCTCGTACCCAAACATTTCGGGAAACATCCGGAACCCCTTCCGATGATTTCCGGAACCCTTCCGGTGACCAAACACTATTATCCCATATACCAAACTTTATCTCCGGACCATTCCGGAGTTCCTCATCATGTCTGTGATCTCATCCCGGACTCCGAACAACATTCAGTCATCAACAGACATAACTCATATAGTACTATATCATCAACGAACATTAAGCGTGCGGACCCTACGGGTTCGAGAACTATGTAGACATGACCGAGACACCTCTCTGGTCAATAACCAATAGCGGGACCTGGATGCCCATATTGGCTCCTACATATTCTACGAAGATCTTTATCGGTCAGACCGCATAACAACATACGTTGTTCCCTTTGTCATCGGTATGTTACTTACCCGAGATTCGATCGTCGGTATCTCAATACCTAGTTCAATCTCGTTATGGGCAAGTCTCTTTACTCGTTCCGTAATACATCATCCCGCAACTGACTCATTAGTTGCAATGCTTGCAAGGCTTATAGTGATGTGCATTACCGAGTGGGCCCAGAGATACCTCTCCGACAATCGGAGTGACAAATCCTAATCTCAAAATACGCCAACCCAACAAGTACCTTTGGAGACAACTATAGAGCACCTTTATAATCACCCAGTTACGTTGTGACGTTTGGTGGCACACAAAGTGTTCCTCCGGTAAACGGGAGTTGCATAATCTCATAGTCATAGGAACATGTATAAGTCATGAAGAAAGCAATAGCAACAAACTAAATGATCAAGTGCTAAGCTAACGGAATGGGTCAAGTCAATCACATTATTCTCCTAATGATGTGATCCCGTTAATCAAATGACAACTCATGTCTATGGTTAGGAAACTTAACCATCTTTGATCAACGAGCTAGTCAAGTAGAGGCATACTAGTGACACTCTAATTGTCTATGTATTCACACATGTATTATGTTTCCGGTTAATACAATTCTAGCATGAATGATAAACATTTATCATGAAATAAGGAAATAAATAATAACTTTATTATTGCCTCTAGGGCATATTTCCTTCAGTCTTCCACTTGCACTAGAGTCAATAATCTAGATTACACAGTATTGATTCTAACACCCATGGAGCCTTGGTGCTGATCATGTTTTGCTCGTGGAAGAGGCTTAGTCAACGGGTCTACAACATTCAGATCCGTATGTATCTTGCAAATTTCTATGTCTCCCACTTGGACTAAATCCCGGATGGAACTGAAGCGTCTCTTGATGTGCTTAGTTCTCTTGTGAAGTCCGGATTCCTTTGCCAAGGCAATTGCACCAGTATTGTCACAAAAGATTTTTATTGGACCCGATGCACTAGGTATGACACCTAGATCGGATATGAACTCCTTCATCCAGACTCCTTCATTTGCTAGTTCCGAAGCAACTATGTACTCCGCTTCACACATAGATCCCGCCACGACACTTTGTTTAGAACTGCACCAACTGACAGCTCCACCGTTTAATATAAAGACGTGTCCGGTTTGCGATTTAGAATCGTCCAGATCAGTGTCAAAGCTTGCGTCAACATAACCATTTACGATGAGCTCTTTGTCACCTCCATAAACGAGAAACATATCCTTAGTCCTTTTCAGGTATTTCAGGATGTTCTTGACCGCTGTCCAGTGATCCACTCCTGGATTACTTTGGTACCTCCCTGCTAGACTTATAGCAAGGCACACATCAGGTCTGGTACACAGCATTGCATACATGATAGAGCCTATGGCTGAAGCATAGGGAACATCTTTCATCTTCTCTCTATCTTCTGCAGTGGTCGGGCATTGAGTCTTACTCAACTTCACACCTTGTAACACAGGCAAGAACCCTTTCTTTGCTTGATCCATTTTGAAATTTTTCAAAACTTTGTCAAGGTATGTGCTTTGTGAAAGTCCAATTAAGCGTCTTGATCTATCTCTATAGATCTTGATGCCCAATATGTAAGCAGCTTCACCGAGGTCTTTCATAGAAAAACTTTTATTCAAGCATCCCTTTATGCTATCCAGAAATTCTATATCATTTCCAATTAGTAATATGTCATCCACATATAATATCAGAAATGCTACAGAGCTCCCACTCACTTTCTTGTAAATACAGGCTTCTCCAAAAGTCTGTACAAAAACAAATGCTTTGATCACACTATCAAAGCGTTTATTCCAACCCCGAGAGGCTTGCACCAGTCCATAAATAGATCGCTGGAGCTTGCACACTTTGTTATCTCCCTTTGGATCGACAAAACCTTCCGGTTGCATCATATACAACTCTTCTTCCAGAAATCCATTCAGGAATGTAGTTTTGACATCCATCTACCAAATTTCATAATCATAAAATGCGGCAATCGCTAACTTGATTCGGACAGACTTAAGCATCGCTACGGGTGAGAAGGTCTCATCGTAGTCAATCCCTTGAACTTGTCGAAAACCTTTCGCAACAAGTCGAGCTTTGTAGACAGTAATATTACCGTCAGCGTCAGTATTCTTCTTGAAGATCCATTTATTCTCAATTGCTTGCTGATCAACGGGCAAGTCAACCAAAGTCCACACTTTGTTCTCATACATGGATCCCATCTCAGATTTTATGGCTATAAGCCATTTTGCGGAATCTGGGCTCACCATCGCTTCTTCATAGTTCGTAGGTTCATCATGATCCAGTACCATGACTTCCAGAATAGGATTACCATACCACTCTGGTGCGGATCTTACTCTGGTTGATCTACGAGGTTTAGTAATAACTTGATCTGAAGTTCCATGATCATCATCATTAACTTCCTCACTAATTGGTGTAGGTGTCACAGGAATCGGTTTCTGTGATGAACTACTTTCCAATAAGGGAGCATGTACAGTTACCTCATCAAGTTCTACTTTCCTCCCACTCACTTCTTTCGAGAGAAACTCCTTCTCTAGAAAGGATCCATTCTTAGCAACGAAGGTCTTGCCTTCGGATCTGTGATAGAAGGTGTACCCAACAGTCTCCTTTGGGTATCCTATGAAGACACATTTCTCCGATTTGGGTTCGAGCTTATCAGGTTGAAGCTTTTTCACATAAGCATCGCAGCCCCAAACTTTAAGAAACGACAACTTTGGTTTCTTGCCAAACCACATTTCATAAGGCGTCGTCTCAACGGATTTCGATGGTGCCCTATTTAACGTAAATGTGGCCGTCTCTAAAGCATAACCCCAAAATGATAGCGGTAAATCAGTAAGAGACATCATAGATCGCACCATATCTAGTAAGGTACGATTGCGACGTTCGGACACACCATTACGCTGTGGTGTTCCGGGTGGCGTGAGTTGCGAAACTATTCCGCTTTGTTTCAAATGTAGACCAAACTCACAACTCAAATATTCTCCTCCACGATCAGATCGTAGAAATTTTATTTTCTTGTTATGATGATTTTCAACTTCACTCTGAAATTCTTTGAACTTTTCAAATGTTTCAGATTTATGTTTCATTAAGTAGATATACCCATATCTGCTTAAATCATCTGTGAAGGTGAGAAAATAACGATATCCGCCACGAGCCTCAACATTCATCGGACCACATACATCTGTATGTATGATTTCCAACAAATCTGTTGCTCTCTCCATAGTACCGGAGAACGATGTTTTAGTCATCTTGCCCATGAGGCACAGTTCGCAAGTACCAAGTGATTCATAATCAAGTGGTTCCAAAAGTCCATCGGTATGGAGTTTCTTCATGCGCTTTACACCGATATGACCTAAACGGTAGTGCCACAAATAAGTTGCACTATCATTATCAACTCTGCATCTTTTGGCTTCAACATTATGAATATGTGTATCACTACTATCGAGATTCATCAAAAATAGACCACTCTTCAAGGGTGCATGACCATAAAAGATATTACTCATATAAATAGAACAACCATTATTCTCTGATTTAAATGAATAACCGTCTCGCATCAAACAAGATCCAGATATAATGTTCATGCTTAACGCTGGCACCAAATAACAATTATTTAGGTCTAAAACTAATCCCGAAAGTAGATGTAGAGGTAGCGTGCCGACCGCAATCACATCGACTTTGGAACCATTTCCCACGCGCATCGTCACCTCGTCCTTGGCCAGTGTTCGCTTAATCCGTAGTCCCCGTTTCAAGTTGCAAATATTAGCAACAGAACAAGTATCAAATACCCAGGTGCTACTGCGAGCTCTAGTAAGGTACACATCAATAACATGTATATCACATATACCTTTGTTCACCTTGCCATCATTCTTATCCGCCAAATACTTGGGGCTGTTCCGCTTCCAGTGACCAGTCTGCTTGCAGTAGAAGCACTCAGCTTCAGGCTTAGGTCCAGACTTGGGTTTCTTCTCCCGAGCAGCAACTTGTTTGCTGTTCTTCTTGAAGTTCCCCTTCTTCTTCCCTTTGCCCTTTTTCTTGAAACTGGCGGTCTTATTGACCATCAACACTTGATGCTCCTTCTTGATTTCTACCTCCACAGCCTTTAGCATTGCGAAGAGCTCGGGAATCATCTTATCCATCCCTTGCGTGTTATAGTTCATCATGAAGCTCTTGTAGCTTGGTGGCAGTGATTGAAGAACTCTGTCAATGACACTATCAACAGGAAGATTAACTCACAGTTGAGTCAAGTGATTATGATACCCATACATTTTGAGTATATGTTCACTGACAGAACTATTCTCCTCCATCTTGCAGCTATAGAACTTATTGGAGACTTCATATCTCTCAATCCGGGCATTTGCTTGAAATATTAACTTCAACTCCTGGAACATCTCATATGCTCCATGACGTTCAAAACGTCGTTGAAGACCCGGTTCTAAGCCGTAAAGCATGGCACACTGAACTATCGAGTAGTCATCAGCTTTGCTCTGCCAGACATTCATAACATCTGGTGTTGCTCCTGCAGCAGGCTTGGCACTTAGCGGTGCTTCCAGGACATAATTCTTCTGTGCAGCAATGAGGATAATCCTCAAGTTACAGACCCAGCCCGTGTAATTGCTACCATCATCTTTCAACTTTGCTTTCTCAAGGAACACATTAAAATTCAACGGAACAACAGCACGGGCCATCTATCTACAATCAACATAGACAAGCAAAATACTATCAGGTACTAAGTTCATGATAAATTTAAGTTCAATTAATCATATTACTTAAGAACTCACACTTAGAAAGACATCCCTCTAATCTTCTAAGTGATCACGTGATCCAAATCATCTAAACCATAACCGATCATCACGTGAAATGGAGTAGCTTTCAATGGTGAACATCAATATGTTGATCATATCTACTATATGATTCACACTCGACATTTCGGTCTCAGTGTTCTGAGGCCATATCTGCATATGCTAGGCTCATCAAGTTTAACCTGAGTATTCTGGGTGTGCAAAAACTGGCTTGCACCCGTTGTAGATGGACGTAGAGCTTATCACACCCGATCATCACGTGGTGTCTGGGCACGACGAACTTTGGCAATGGTGCATACTCAGGGAGAACACTTTTATCTTGAAATTTAGTGAGAGATCATCTTATAATGCTACCATCAATCAAAGCAAGATAAGATGCATAAAATATAAACATCACATGCAATCAATATAAGTGATATGATATGGCCATCATCATCTTGTGCTTGTGATCTCCATCTCCGAAGCACCTTCATGATCACCATCGTCATCGACGCGACACCTTGATCTCCATCGTAGCATCGTTGTCGTCTCGCCGATCTTATGCTTCCACGACTATCGCTACCGCTTAGTGATAAAGTAAAGCATTACAGGGCGATTGCATTGCATACAATAAAGCAACAATCATATGGCTCCTGCCAGTTGCCGATAACTCGGTTACAAAACATGATCATCTCATACAATAAAATTTAGCATCATGTCTTGACCATATCACATCACAACATGCCCTGCAAAAACAAGTTAGACGTCCTCTACTTTGTTGTTGCAAGTTTTACGTGGCTGTTACGGGCTTAGCAAGAACTGTTCTTACCTACGCATCAAAACCACAACGATAATTTGTCAAGTTGATGCTGTTTTAACCTTCGCAAGGACTGGGCGTAGCCACACTTGGTTCAACTAAAGTTGGAGAAACTGACACCCGCCAGCCACCTGTGTGCAAAGCACGTCGGTAGAACCAGTCCCGCGTAAGCATACACGTAATGTCGGTCCGGGCCGCTTCATCCAACAATACCGCCAAACCAAAGTATGACATGCTGGTAAGCAGTATGACTTATATCGCCCACAACTCACTTGTGTTCTACTCGTGCATATAACATCAACGCATAAAACCTGGCTTGGATGCCACTGTTAGGGAACGTAGTAATTTCAAAATTTTCCTACACACACGCAAGATCATGGTGATGCATAGCAACAAGAGGGGAGAGTGTTGTCTACGTACCCTCGTAGACCGTTCGCGGAAGCATTATATCAATGCAGTTGATGTAGTCGTACGTCTTCACGTCCGACCGATCCAAGTACCGAAAGCACGACACCTCCGAGTTCTACACACGTTCGACTCGGTGACGTCCTCGCCTTCTCGATCCAGCAAGAGGGGCGAAGTAGTAGATGAGTTTCGTCAGCACGACGGCGTGGTGACGGTGTTGGTGAAGAACAATCTCCGCAGGGCTTCACCTAAGCACTACGAAAACTATGAGGAAGGATAAACTAGAGGGGACGGGGTTGCCGGCACACGGCTTGGTGTTTCTTGATGTGTCTTGGGTGCTAGCCCTACCCCTCTATTTATATGTTGAGCCTTGGGGTCGAAACTTGGAGTAAAAGCCTCAACCAAGTCGGTTTCACCCGACAGGCAAGAGTCCTTCTCGGACTCCAGGGCCAGACGCCAGGGTTCCCGGCGTCTGGACCCAGACGCCAGGGACCCTGGCATCTGGCCCCTGGACTCCGCAAAACTTCCTTTTGCGCTTTCCAAAAACCTTGTGGGCTTTCCCCTTTGGCCCAAATAAAGTGTTCTCATACCCAAACATTTCGGGAAACATCCGGAACCCCTTCCGGTGATTTCTGGAACCCTTCCGGTGACCAAACACTATTATCCCATATATCAAACTTTATCTCCGGACCATTTCGGAGTTCCTCGTCATGTCCGTGATCTCATCCCGAACTCCGAACAACATTCGGTCATCAACATACATAATCATATAGTACTATATCGTCAATGAACGTTAGGCGTGTGGACCCTACGGGTTCGAGAACTATGTAGACATGACCGAGACACCTCTCTGGTCAATAACCAATAGCGGGACCTGGACGCCCATATTGGCTCCTACATATTCTACGAAGATCTTTATCGGTCAGACCGCATAACAACATATGTTGTTCCCTTTGTCATCGGTATGTTACTTACTCGAGATTCGATCGTCGGTATCTCAATACCTAGTTTAATCTCATTACCGGCAAGTCTCTTTACTCGTTCTGTAATACATCATCCAGCAACTAACTCTTTAGTTGCAATGCTTGCAAGGCTTATAGTGATGTGCATTACCGAGTGGGCCCAGAGATACCTCTCCGACAATCGGAGTGACAAATCGTAATCTCGAAATACGCCAACCCAACAAGTACCTTTGGAGACACCTGTAGAGCACCTTTATAAGCACCCAGTTACGTTGTGACATTTGGTGGCACACAAAGTGTTCCTCCGGTAAACGGGAGTTGCATAATCTCATAGTCATAGGAACATGTATAAGTCATGAAGAAAGCAATAGCAACAAACTAAACGATCAAGTGCTAAGCTAACGGAATGGGTCAAGTCAATCACATTATTCTCCTAATGATGTGATCCCGTTAATCAAATGAAAACTCATGTCTATGGTTAGGAAACTTAACCATCTTTGATCAACGAGCTAGTCAAGTAGAGGCATACTAGTGACACTCTGATTGTCTATGTATTCACACATTTATTATGTTTCCGGTTAATACAATTCTAGCATGAATAATAAACATTTATCAAGAAATAAGGAAATAAATAATAACTTTATTATTGCCTCTAGGGAATATTTCCTTCAGTAGCATATCGGCTAAGTCGTGGGAATTTTAGTAGTAACGTGTTTAGAACAAGACGCACTACTGCTAGAACTTTATCTGCAGCGCGGTTTGCACATGCGCGCTACTGCTACTTACCACCAGCGTGCTTTTTTGACCCGCGCTACTGCTAAAGTTCTGTGTATAAGGTTTTCCCTAGTGGTGATAACTAAAGATAGAGAACAACTTAGAACAGCAAATAAAAACTACTTAGTGATAAAGCAAACAAGCACACACGAGAACATTCACCCCACGCTATAACTCCCTGGCAACGGCGCCAGAAAAAGGTCTTGATAACCCACAAGTATAGGGGATCAATTGTAGCCTCTTTCGATAAGTAAGAGTGTCGAACCCAACGAGGATCTAAAGGTAGAACAAATATTCCCTCAAGTTCTATCGACCACCGATACAACTCTACGCACGCTTAACGTTCGCATTACATAGAACAAGTATGAAACTAGAAGTACTTTGTAGGTGTTTTTGGATATGTTTGCAAGATAATAAAGAGCACGTAAATAAAAGCTAGGGGCTGTTTAGATAAAGAAGCAATAAATTTAGTATAGCGAGTGTGGAAAAGTGGTGGTAGGAGTTGTGAAATTGTCCCTAAGCAATTGACTACTTTACTAGACCGATAGCAAGTTTTATGTGGGAGAGGCCACTGCTAGCATGTCATCCCTGACTTGGAATTCTATGCACTTATGATTGGAACTATTAGCAAGCATCCGCAACTACTAATGTTCATTAAGGTAAAACCCAACCATAGCATTAATATATATTGGTCCCCCTTCAATCCCGTATGCATCAATTTCTATGCTAGGTTGAAGTTTCTGTCACTCTTGCCCTCCAATACATAGTCCTATCAACATACAACTAACCCTATGGTGTGATCCACGCGCGCGCTCATATGATGGGCACCAAAGGACAACAACATAAACACAAGCAAATTAAATCAATCATAGCAATTCATCAACCACCGATTGGACAACAAAAATCTACCCAGACATCATAGGATGGCAACACATCATTGGATAATAATATGAAGCATAAAGCACCATGTTCAAGTAGAGGGTACAGTGGGTTGCGGGAGAGTGGACCGCTGTAGATAGAGGGGGGGAAGGTGATGGAGATGTTGGTGAAGATGGCATAGGTGTTGGTGAAGATCGCGGTGATGATGATGGCCCCGACGGCGTTCCGGCGCCACCGGAAGCGAGGGGGAGAGAGCCCCCCTCCTTCTTCTTCTTCCTTGACCTTCTCCCTAGATGGGAGAAGGGTTTCCCCTCTGGTCCATGGCCTCCATGGCATGGGAGGGGTGAGAGCCCCACCGAGATTGGATATGTCTCTCTGTATTTCTGTGCTCAGGGATTCTGCCCTTTCACCGTTTCTTATATATCTGGAGATCCGTAACTCCGATTGGATTGAAACCTCCGCCCCGATTTTTTCCCAAAAATTAGCTTTCTTGCGGCCAAAGAAGAGCAACAACCGCCTTACGGGGGCCCCACGAGGGTCATGGGCGCGCCTAGGGGGGTTCCCCCTTGCCTCGTGGTCCCTCGGGCACCGTGTCACGTTGATTTTCTTCCCGTATCTCACAAATATTCCAAAAATATTCTCCGTCCGTTTTTATTCCGTTTGGACTCCGTTTGATATGGATTTTCTGCGAAACAAAAAACATGCAACAAACAGGAACTGACACTGGGCACTGGATCAATATGTTAGTCCCAAAAATAGTATAAAAGGTTGCCAAAAGTATATGAAAGTTGTAGAATATTGGCATGTAACAATCAAAAATTATAGATACGATGGAGACGTATCACGTCTCGGTCGCGCCACTTGCTAAGCGGTCTCCAAAGCTGTAAGAAGCCACACATTTTATAGATAGCATCAGTCACACGGCAAGGAATCACAAGTTCGATGACTAGTTTATTACGGGTACACCAGAGGGTCCATGCCAGGGTACCCAGAGCTACCCAAGTGGGAGGGCGGCTAGCGCCGGGGAGTCTAAAGACCTTCCCAAACAAGTCCGAGAGGTTGTCGTAGCACCAATTGCCGCCGACCACCTCCCGGAAGCAGCGCTAGAGGAACTGCGCTACAAGGCACCGGAAGAAGATATGGTTACAATCTTCCGGTACCAAACAAATGGGGCAAAGGCCATCCCTAGGGCCATTGCATTTATGGACCTCTGTGCCTGAAGGGAGGCGGCCCTGGACCCATTGCCAGAGAAATATGCGGATCTTTAAGGGTAGTTTGATCTCCCAAAGAACCGATAGCTCCACCGGGCCAGGGGTAGGAACAATCGCCTGGTAAAGATATCTAGTCGAGAATTGGCCACTTGGCTCGAGATGCCAAGACAACGAGTCGGGCTCCAGGGAGGGGAGTGAAGGGCAATACACTCAAGCAATTCATCCCATTGCTCGAGGTCCACCGCCCCGAAGGTACGGCGGAAGGCAATAGCACCCAGGTCAGCTAAAGCCGCCGCTACCAATAGGTGCGGACGGACACAGATCGAGAATATCGCAGAAAAGCGCTCAGCGAAGGGACGGGTCCTGGCCCACCTATCCAGCCAAAAGAGGGTGCCGAAACCAGTACCCACCTTAATGGAGGTCCCAATGCGCAATGTTTGCATCAGACGGATGGCCGATTGCGAGAATTGGGACCCTCCAGATCTAGGGGCAAAGGCTAGCGGTTGCCCGCGGAGGTACTTTGCCCAGATAATCTCAAGCCAGAGGCCGTCCTCATCGGCCTGAATTCGCCAAAGCCATTTAGAGAGAAGAGCAATATTCATCCGCTTGGACGAAATGACCCCAAGGCCTCCCTGGTCTTTAGGCTTACATATCTCAGACCACTTCACCATGTGATACTTCTGTTTATTGTTCTCTCTAGCCCAGAAGAATCTGGAGAGAAGTTTGGTGACCTCATGATGTAGGGATTCATGTAGACTATAGAAACCCATGACGTACATCAGTAGGCTAATAAGGGAGGAGTTCTTCAAAATCACTCGCGTGGCTTTGGACAACCATCTCCCGTACCAAGGCTCCATCCGAGGTTGGAGTTTGGCGATTATTGGGCGAAAGTCTTTCTCCAGTAGACGCGGGTCACTAATTAGCATGCCTAGGTAAGTCGTCGGGAAGGACCCCAAGCGACAATTCAAGCGATTGGCAATTCGCTGAGCTTCCGCCTGGGAGTATCCAAGGACTGTTAGACTTTGTATTTAGGCTAGTTTGTAGCTTTCATACATACCTTGTACTTGTACATGTCCCTCATATAAATATATGTACCAGGCCACCCCTAGAGGTTGAGCCAACTCAAACCAAACCTAAGTCTAATATGGCATCAGACTAATCGATCCTACCTACGCTCCGCCGCCGCCGCAAGCATTGCCGAGTTGATCGATCGATTCGATCTGCCGTATGTAGCTAGCTAGCCTCGTCTCAAATCCATCCAGGCTCTGCCGCCGGTCTTCCGCAGTTCACCATCGGAACCCTAGCCGCCGGGGCCATTTCTCCAACAAACCACCGGCCGCTCAGTCCTTCTTCACCAACGGGGGCCTACTTACCACCCCCTCCATCGGTCATGGCTCTCTGACTGCTCCGACGACCGCCGTTGCCGTCGAACCCGTGATGGCTGAGGCGCCGCTGCCGGCGCCGTTTCACTTTGCTCACCTCCTCACGGTCAAGCTCACCGCCGACAACTATCTCTATTGGCGTGGCCAGTTTCTTCCGCTCCTTCGCAGCCACTACCTCGAAGGGTTCATCGACAGAACGTTGCCCTGCCCCGTACAGTTGCTCTCAACAACCGGGTCTAGTGGTGCTCGCATCAATCCAGCGTACCACATCTGGCTTGCTCAAGACCAGGCGATCCTCTCCGCCATCCGCTCGTGTCTCTCTGAAGGGATTGCCAGCATGGTTCTCTTTGCTGCTACCTCTTAAGATGCATGGTCGGTGCTCGAGGGGAGTTTTGCCTCTCAGTCAACCACGCGCTCTATGGCGATCCGTCAATAGCTACAAGACATGAAGAAACGTGACCTCTCTGCTGCCGTCTTCTTCAACAAGATCAAGGCCCTCTCCGACACAGTCATCTCAATTGGACGACCACTAGGCAACGAAGAATTTACTTCGTTTGTTCTCAGTGGCCTTGACAGTGAATATGATTCGCTTGTTGAGGCGGTTCACGGACGTGACACCCCGATTGCGCCGCGTGATCTTTACGCTCGACTCCTTGCGACGGAACACCGTCTTGAGACTCGGTGCGCAGCGGAGGTCTACACTGACCACTCCTCCGCGAACGCCGCGTACCGCAACAGCCCTCGCTCCTGCCCGCCTAGTGGTGCCAGCAGCAAGCCGCCGCTCCTCTCCAGTCCTTCACAGAAGGCACCGGCTTACTCTGGCATGGTTGGTGATCGTCAAGGGGGCCAGATGAACCCTCGCTATGGTTGCCCGGTGTGTGGCGCCCAGGGAAATCGCCCCCATGTCAGTTGTGTGGTATCCGGGGCCACCTAGCCTCCCGTTGTCATAAACGCTTTAAGCATGATTTTCTGGGTATAGGCAACGATGGACGCAACAATGAACGTCGGGCTGCTATGGCGACGCACGGACAGGCTCCGCAAGGGTACACTCCATCCTACCCTATTGATTCTAGCTGGTACATGGATACTGGCGCGACGGATCACTTGACAAGCAAGCTCGGAAAGCTCACTTCACACGAGCCCTACCAAGGCCATGACAAAATTCATACAGCAAATGGGGCAGGTATGCATATCTCTCATATTAGTCAAGCATCCCTTCCCACATCTACATCTCGCAAACTTCAGCTTTCCAAAGTTCTTCGTGTTCCATCTGTCACTCGTAATCTTTTATCTGTTCCTAGACTCACTTATGACAATAATGTTGCCGTTGAATTCACCCATTCTATTTTTTTGTCAAGGATCGAGCAACACATGACGTCCTACTTAGAGGTCGCTATCGCGGTGGCTATACTCTCTGGATGTGCCTCGCATGTCTTATGTCTTCAGTGGTGTCCGTGTCTCGTCGTCTCAGTGGCATTCCCGCCTTGGTCACCCGGCTTCTCCGATCGGGTGTCATGTGCTTCATCGACATGAACTCCCCATGGTGTCTGGTAATAAAGAGATAGCAGTTTGTGATGCTTGTCAACAGGACAAAAGTCATCAACTTCCTTTTTCTTCCTCTAGTCGAGTTGTCAACAATCCTTTAGAAATTGTGTTTTCTGATGTATGGGGTCCAGCCCAAACTTCTGTTAGTGGTCACAACTATTATGTCAGTTTCATTGATGCTTATAGTCATTTTACCTGGCTTTATCTCCTTAAGCGCAAGTTTGATGTGTTCGATATCTTTCTTCAATTTCAGTCACACGTTGAGTGTCTTCTCAAGCACAAAATTATACATGTTCAGTCGGATTGGGGGGGGGGGGGGGGGGGCGAATATCGCAACCTTAATACTTTTTTTCAGAAGCTTGGAATTTCTCACCGTGTGTCGTGTCCCCATACACATAAGCAAAACGACGATGCTGAACGCAAACACGGTCACGTCGTTGAAACCGGTCTCACCTTGCTAGCACATGCATCGGTACCCTTCCGTTTTTGGAGGCATGCTTTCTTTATAGCTTGTTTTCTTATTAACCGGCTTCCCACACGTGTGCTAAATATGAGAACTCCCGTTGAAGTTCTCTTTAATGAGGTTCCTGACTACACTTTTCTCAAGGTGTTTGGTTGTGCATGTTGGCCACACCTCCGTCCCTATAATAGTCGTAAACTTGAGTTTCGATCAAAGAAGTGTGTCTTTCTTGGCTATAGTTCAATTCACAAAGGTTACAAGTGTCTTCATGTTCCAACAAACCGAGTGTATATCTCTCGTGATGTTATTTTTGACGAGAACTCTTTTCCGTTTTCTAATCTTCCAACATCTTATGATATACCACAATCACTTCGTTCAACCCCTATTTCCTCCGGCCAATTTGAAGATATTGCATACTCGCCTCTTTTGTTACCTAATCATGGTGCAGGTATTGGTCGTGGTGCTCGGCTGGAACTATACTACAACGCCATCTTCAGATGGTTCGTCTGGCCACATGCATGGCCCGGCCACACAAAGTACGTCTGGAGCCACACATGGTCAATCTTCACGTGATCATGTCCATGCAAAAGGGATGGACTTGCCCGACCCAGCCACACATGGTGGCTCGTCCACAACTGGCGAACTGGCTAGTCTTGGCGTGCATGAGCCAACCACGCCGCGTGGGCTCTACTCGCCCCACGCCACAGCCGGGACGCCCATGCCCGGCTCTTCATCGCGCCATGCAACGTATGGGCTGCCCACGACTGGGACTTCTCCTGCTGCAGATTCGACTGGGTCTCTGTCGCTCGGTCTAGTGGACACACCAGCTTCAGCAGATACGCCTGTGCATGCGCCGCCACCACCACCTATTCCACCACCGGTCATTTCTCGACCGCATACTCGGAGCCGTAGTGGCATTTTTTGTCCTAAGGAGCACACTGATGGAACGGTTGCTTGGCTTGCTGTATGTATGGCTCATGCTGTATCTGATCCAACATCCGAACCACGACATTTTCAGGCTGCTATGAGTATTCCACACTAGCGAGCTGCGATGGAACAGGAGTATCATGCTCTTCTTCACAACAAAATTTGGCGTCTGGTACATCCTCCTTCCGGTGTCAATATTATTGACTACAAATGGGTTTTTAAAGTCAAGAAACATTCCAATGGTTCCATTGAACGGTACAAGGAACGTTTGGTTGCTAAAGGATTTAAACAACGTCATGGACTTGACTACGAGAATACTTTCAGTATAGTTGTCAAGCCTACTACCATTCGACTTTTATTATCCTTGGCAGTTACTCATGGCTGGTTTCTTCGTCAGTTGGATGTTCAGAATGCTTTTCTTCATGGTGTATTGGAGGAGGAAGTCTACATGCGCCAGCCATCTGGGTTTGTTGATCCTGATCATCCTCATCACTTATGTCGGTTGGACAAGGCATTGTATGGCCTCAAGCAGGCTCCCCGTGCCTGGCATGCTCTTCTTGCCTATGCTCTTCAAGCTCTTGGTTTTGTTCCTTCTACAGCTGATACCTCACTGCTCTTACTACATCGCCCTGAGGTTACTATATACCTTCTGGTTTATGTTGATGACATCATCCTTGTCAGTTCTTCAGTTGCTGCTGCTGATCGCCTACTCTCAGCTCTTAGTTCCGATTTTGCTGTCAAGGACCTCGGCAAGCTTCATTATTTTCTTGGTTTGGAAGTCACTCATGCTTCTACTGGACAGTCTCTTACTCAGAAAAAGTATTCATTGGATCTTCTGCGTCGTGCTGGTATGCTCAAGTGTAAACCTGTGTCTACACCCATGTCTGCTACTGAGAGGATTTCAGCTGATACTGGTGCACTTCTTTCTCCCGATGATGCTACTACATATCGTAGTTTTGTTGGTGGTCTATAGTACCTGACTATTACCAGACCAGACATTTCCTTTGCGGTTAATCGTGTTTGTCAGTACCTTCATTCACCTCGTGATTCCCACTGGTCTCCTGTTAAACGCATTCTTCGCTATGTTCGTCTTACAGCCTCATATGGCTTGCACCTTCAGCCAACTCCCTATGGTATTATCTCTGCTTTTTCGGATGCTGACTGGGCAGGTAATCCTGATGATCGGCGCTCTACGGGGGGATATGCTGTGTTTCTTGGTCCCAACTTGATCGCTTGGAGTGCCCACAAACAGACTACGGTTTCTTGCAGTAGTACTGAGGCTGAGTACAAAGCTGTAGCCAATGCGACAGCAGAGCTTATATGGGTACAATCATCGCTTCGTGGGTTGAGGGTCCCTCAACCACAACCACCGATTCTTTGGTGTGACAATATTGGTGCAACACACCTTTCTTCTAATCCAGTATTTCATGCACGAACAAAGCATATCGAAGTTGATTATCATTTTGTCAGGGAACGTGTTGCACAGAAACTACTTCAGATCAAGTTTATCTCTTTAAAGATCAACTTGCGGACATCTTCACGAAGCCGTTGCCATTACCTTTGTTTGAGGTTTGCCGGCGCAATCTCAACCTACGAGACACCGGTTGAGATTGAGGGAGGGTGTTAGACTTTGTATTTAGGCTAGTTTGTAGCTTCTATACATACCTTGTACTTGTACATGTCTCTCATATAAATATATGTACCAGGTCACCCCTAGAGGTTGAGCCGACCCAAACCAAACCCTAAGTCTAATAAGGACCATCACCTCGCTTTTGGCGAAGTTAATCGTGAGGCCCGACATCTCCTGAAAGTAGAGGAGGAGGAGCTTGAGGTTCTGGATGTCCTCGTCCGAGCCTTCCACCATCATAATGGTGTTATCAGCATATTGGAGATGGGTCAGACCTCCATTGAGGACAAGATGGGGGCAAATCCCCCTGATGTGGCCGGCTCGCTTGGTCAAGTCTAGGATCGAAGCCAGAGCATCGACCATAAGGTTGAACAGAAAAGAGGAGATCGGGTCACCCTGCCGTACTTCTTGGCCAGTCGTGAAGTAGGGCTCGATCTCCCCAATAATGTTCACCGCAGTACGACCGTTTGTTACTAATTGCATCATCCGGGCAACCAAGTGGGAGTCAAATCCATGCTTGAGCAACACCTCCCAAAGGAAAGGGAGTAGCTTATAGGAGGGAGTAGCTGTTTTGGACGGCTTGGGAAGTTAATGTTTTTTGTTGACTACTAGGCAAACCGGCTTAGGCCCTTCCCAGTGCTCCACCGTGGACGGGTGCTAAGCATGCCACATAAGCAAAAAAATGACATGGCACAACATTTAAGGAGGGGAGAGAGTACTTTGGTGACCCCAGAAAGAACCAATGCCAAGCACGAGAACCTAGGCAAACCACTTAAATGAAACAATTTGGCCAATGCATGAAAAACTTTAGGTGCTAACTCATTAAATAAAGTATGCTTAGCAACAACAAGTTAAACACCTATGCATTGAGGAGTTAAGTTGCTAAGGTATTTAATGCACTTAGCACCTCATCTAAGCACCTTTGTATTGGAAGAGGTCTTATGGAAATTGCACGGGCCTCTGTTTTATGTCCGCTGGATATACATAATACTCCTACTTCTATCTGTGTAGGAAGTCGCGAGAGAAACAACAAGGCGCAGGCCACAGGGACAACGTGTTGAGCAAGGGGGCCGGACATAAGTAGTCGCAGGAAGCACGGACGGTCGGTCGCGCTCTTGATCTCGATCCCTCACCGCGACGATGCACGCTCTCAGCGATCTGTCCGATGACGTGTTGATGGAGATCGTCGTCCGCCTGCCAGCCCACTCCATCGCCCGCTGCCGCGCTGTCTGCAGGGCCTGGCGTTCTGCCATCTCCCACGCCAGCTTCGACACGGCCCTCGCCAGACGCCCGGCCGCCGTCGCCACGGTGACGGCGGATCGTCTGGGGTTCGAATTCCGCACCGACTATACCTACGCCTTGGAAGGCACAACGCCAACGCTTGTCAGCAGGACCCGCGTCGTCTTCGACTTCTTCCTCCGCTGGCGCCGCCGACCGCCGTGTCCGCAGGAAGTCCGGCTCATATCCGACTCGCTTTCCAGCATCGTCACGACCGTCCGTGGTTCGTGGGACGGGGTGCTGTGCATAGAGCGCGGGGTCTGGAAGTGGAAGACGCGGCCGTTGCGCTACCACGTGGAGCAGTACTTGCTCTGGAATCCAGTCACCAAGGCCTGCGCCACCGTGTCCCCCCCGGCCGACCGTGGAAAGATCATTGGCGGCTACGCGCACCCGACCACAGGGGCCTTCCACCTCGTCCACGGTTCCGGCGAAGTTGTAAACGATCACCTGATGGCCCCGACGACCTTCTTGATCGGAAGGGTTGGAGACGATATGGCCTGGCGTGAGATTCCCCTCGAGCTCGAGGAAGCAAGCCCCACGGATGATGCGCAGCCGTCAAAGATCTTTATAAGCAGCAACCGCAACGCCCGCTGCGTCGGGTTACGCGGCAACCTGCACTGGCTGGCACTGTCGGGCTCGGGAACGCTGCGTATCCTCGCGTTCGACACGTCGTCACAGGATAGGTTCCGGCAGATAGAGGCGCCGGAGCTCGGGCGTGGACCAGCGGACCTAACCAAGGTGCGACTGGGTGCGCGGTCCGGTGGCAAGCTCTGCATCTTCTCTGTGGCTCCATCGATGAGCAGCATGGACGTGTGGGTGCTCGACGGCTACTGCGCCACCGTGCGGCGGAGCAGCTGGCGGCGCAAAGAACGGATCAGTTTTGTGTCATGCTGGACGTTCAACGCGGCCACGGAGGTGGAGGTGGAGGTGGAGGTGGTGGAGGGCGTTGGGGAGGGCGAGGAGATTTTCCTCCACTTTGAGACCTGGATCGACGTCTACAACATTCAATGCAAGACGTGGCGCCGCGACATGGAGGTTCCCGGGTTGATTACTTTAGGGTCTCATGAGTCGCTGGTGATGCACAGGGAGAGCGCTCTGCAGCACGAGGTGAGCTTTGGCGACGCGTCGCGGGCTGTTTCTCGGACGGTCGACAGCGACGGGACGCATCGCTACAATGTGGCATAGTTTACGCCGGGGTGGAGGCCATCAGGCGGCACAGTGGTGACGTGGTGGCGGCGCGAGGGCCTGGCTCGCCGGCGTGCGACGCGGTGGTCACTCGGGACCCCACGGAGGAGCAGCCGGGTTGGGCGCCAACAGGATGCACAGCGGTGCCGTCTGCTGGCGGAGTTACAGGGCGATGTGCCGACGCCACTGATGCTCGCTGCGCCGGTGCTTCTGGCGAGTGGCCGGTGCCGGATCAAGAGGATCTGGCATGGTTCACTGGGCGTTGGCTCGCTCTCGTTGGAGTTGCTGCCGGTGAACTTTTTTTTTTTTTTGCGAGAGCTGCCGGTGAACTTCGCAGAGGCGGCGCATGGCGGCGAGGGCTGCTAGGTCGTGGTGCAACGGACAACCATTGGCCAGATGGCGGTGTGGCAGTGGTTGGCTCGTCCGAATCAATTTTTTCTTTCTTCATTGTTGACAAGAGTATGAATCGATACATGGTGTGGTTTTTTCTCCCTCGAAAAAACGCAATGGACCCATGCGTTCCTTTGGCATTGAAAAGATAGAATTCAGTTTGGACCGCACACATTATATTAATCAATAAAATATTACACAACATACATATATGCGGACCGAAACATAACATATGTCGAGAAAACTCTGCAGAAATAATACCCCGAAAGAGAATATTACAAGTAAGCCCCCCCGGGTCCTGCAAACAACCAAATCTAAAATCGCCATCCACCGCTAGTGCCGTTGAGACGCACATCAGCGGAAGAGGCAAAGCACCAGCAAACCAAAATCCAGGTCAGCACCATAGCCTTGTAGGGAGGTTGATGATGTGGCGGGTCGGCCGAGGGCATTCCCCATGCCAATCTGCACCCCTCTGATATTCGAGTAGGAAAACACCAAATCTGCCGTGGTCACAATCGTCTGAGGACGTTTAGCCATAACTTTACTCGTATGCCCATAAAATTAAGCATGGCTAATAGAAGAGCCTGGTTCCGGCTATATACTACTTGTATAATAAGCTGGCTGAAGATGAGCTATAATATTCAATGCTTGCATAAAGAGATGGGCAAAGAAAATGCATAGTGATTGGCTAGTAGAAATAAGCGCACGCCTTTAGTCTTGCAACGGGCTGCATGCTGGCTCGGTTTCATCGTAGATTGTGCTATGGCCCGGCGCTATATGAAGCGCCCGCTCCATTCTCTCTCTCTCTTGTCTTCTCTCTCCTCTACTAAGATTTTGCTTATGTGGAACATCTTATACCCTGCTGATTAGGATCTAGTATACTTGCTCTAATAAACTAAAGCACAATGTATTTTAGAAATCACTTTAACCAATCTACAGATCTTACCAAGCTATGGGATATATGCCTAGCAAGCATATTTAATTTATATAAAAAAAACTTCGAGTGCTTGAAACAAGTTTCAAAACTTGTATAGATAAAGTGCAAAGATTGTTCTATGGGGCGAGAGAGATAAAAACACAACACCCATAAAAGACCTCAGGATGTGGTGTTGTGTTGTAGTCCGAGCAACGTGGCACTGGCTGGACGCATCCTTCTCTGGGTTGTTCTAGAAGCCATTGGAAGACATTAGTGGCGCATCATGATCCGGGAAGTGCATGGACGAACCCAGATACATATGAATCCATTTCAAAAAAACATTTTAATTGCTAAAAGAATCTGAAAAAGTTGCACTGGTACGTCTTCGTGTTCTATGTGCGTGCATAAAGTTTCACGAAAAAATAATTTTTTTGTGGCATGTGCAAAAAAGATAAAAAATTGTGTCGTGGAACGCTATTTTGAAAAACTAAAATTTGTCTTTTTTACGGAGACATAACAAAAAGACATTTTTTCACAAAACTTTGTGCCGTGCACACAGATTTGTGAATATTTGTGCGTGAAATTTTCTTCTAAAATTTTTGACATTTTAAAACGTACTTAAAATGATTTTTTTTATAAGTGGGTGCAGATGCCCATGCATTCAGGACGTGCCCACTCATCATGATCCAGCGCAACTCCTTCTGGTGTCCCCTCAAAAACAATATCCTTGTTCCCTACAACGCCACCATCATTGAGCTTAATCCTAATGGCATAAATTTAGATTCTATTACAAAATATTCATCAAATACTTATAAAAATGAATTGGTAAACCCACATTACAATGAAACGATCAACAAAACGAGACACATGCAACCCACTGCATTACATGATTACATTAGACTACAGTGTGTGTTGAGTGTTCATCTATATAACGTACACATGTCAGATATGTATGCACAAACAGAATAATACCGCTGAAACCAGTCATGTATATGCTAAACTTGGGAGGGTCACCAATGCTGGTCAAAGACTATGCAAAATATAGGATCTATAAGCCAAGGCTTGCTCAATCTTCATTGTCAATACAAGTTTAACCTACTCTCAATAAAATTGGGCACTGCTCAACTGAACAGTAACAAATTAATTAACTATGGATCAATCCCAACAAAAAAAGGAAATGACAGAAGGGAGAAAAGCCATACCGTAATGCAGCTTGTCTCTTGACAGTATTTTTTCTCGCATTTTCTAGAAAGCAAGCAATCCAAGGAGTACACAGTGTTGCATCAACCCAGGGTAAGCTTGTAATCATAAGACAGCTTATCTTTTAGTTCTAGTTTAGTATATGCAGCCTACACAGTCTGTTAGCTTTCCTCGCTCGTCTCTGAGTAAGGAAACCTGGAAAGGTATCTCATTAGCTAGAGCATATATGGCCGCACTAAAGAAAGAAAATGGTAGTAATATAATGTTCTGTTGTGCATTATCAAGGTATTATCATATATACGATGTTCCTCATTGCTGTGAATGTTGACTCAAGGATTTTACTTTTGATTTTTTGTACTAAGTTGTTTTGTAGTCTAATTAGTGCGAAGAAACATCATATCAGGTCTCAAACAGGGGTGGGTTTGTTTATCGTTGAGGTATCATTTTGATGAATATTATGTAGAACCTTATTTTGTTTGGATTACCTCCTAGTTTAATGGAAAATATAAACAAGGTTTGAGTATAGACGGATGGTGGCTGCAATTACTAATGAGAAGCTAGTATTATTGCGCGCTGCTGCCTAAGCGGAAGGGGATGTGAAAGGGGAGGGATACAGTTCGAAAGAGTAGTCAAAAGTGTTAGAATAAAACGTTAATGCAAGATAATAGATGACACACCGAGACACGATATTTGTTAACGAGGTTCACCAATATGGTTACATCCCCGGGGCATGACTACGGGCGCTCCTCCTCAAGATACCGCAACACCGACCGCCCTGGCGTCGGCACAAGCCGTCGGCTCCCCCGCGTACCTGTTGCTATCAAGTCGTCATAGGTTACAATGTGTGGTGTCCCTCCGTATATAAGAGGCCTAGGATACAAGTGTCCAACTCCTATACAACTCGTACCTAACCACACCAATTACAACTCCAAGTCCACGTAACCCCTTGCGTACATAATATTCGACACAAATATAACAAACTCCACCTTGGCGAATATTCTCCACCACTTAGAAGTCGTCCATACTCGAACCTCCATGTACTCCGGACTTGAGTTGTTTCCTTTGTAGCTTACTAAGAGCTACCCGACGGGTCAGACCCGCCGCCACCGTGGGACTTCACTGCTACTCCTGCAGCTCCACTCTTCATGGCTCCACTTGCAATAGTGCTCCCTTGCAACTTGTAAAGATATGAAGCCGTCCTCTCTCCTATCATTACGGTCACCCCATATTTCATGATTTTCATGGTCCTCTTATCCCGATCAGAACGGAATTCCATACCACCATCATGAAGAACACCAAGCGAAATTAGATTTCTCCTCAGCCCTGGCACATGCCTGACTCCCCAAAGCATCCGCTCAACTCCGTCAAACATCTTGATTTTGATGTCACCTACTCCAGCAACACGATAACCTGTATCATCGCCCACATAGGCTAAACCAAACTCACCAGACTTGTACGAAGAGAACCACTCCATGTTGGGCGTCACATGAAAAGAGCAAGCTGAATCCAACATCCACGCTTCAGCTTTTGTTGACCGCATGTTTGATGCTACGAGAACATCACTACTGCTGTCTGAGTCATCACCATGAGTAGCCGCATTATCACTTGCCCCACCCTTCAGTTCTGGGCATTCCCTCTTTATATGTCCCCAATCCTTGCACCTGTAGCACTGCACCTTTTTCTTCTTTTTCTTCTCCGCCTCTTGTCTCTTCCTGATCTGATAACCTTTAACTGCCAACCCCAAACCTTGAGTACTCTCCTCTGTAGCATTCTTTTGCTTCCTCAACTCATGCCTAAGCAACGCTGCAGTGACTTCCTCATTATTGACGGTTGTCTTTCCATGTGTCAATGTAATGACCAAATGCTCATAGGACGGTGGCAACGAAACAAGAAGAAGTAGTGCCTTATCCTCGTCCTCAATCTTCATATCCAGACGCGCTAGATCCGTGACCAACTGATTAAAGGCATTCACATGCTCCACAAGATCCGACCCCTCCTACATCTTCAGCCCATAGAACTTTTGCTTCAAATACAGCTTATTGGTCGCTGACTTGGACATATAACGATTTGCCAACTTGTCCCAAATCCCCTTAGGAGTATCTTCGTCCATGACATGATACATGACCTGATCCGCAAGACAAAGCCATATGGTAGCGGCCGCCTGCACTTGCATATCCTCCCACGCATCGTTGTCAACCTTGGCCGGCTTCGTTTCCTGCAAACCCTTCAAGATTCCCTGCTGCGCCAGAATATCCTTGACTCTTGTCTGCCATAGACCGAAGTTACCCGTGCCATCGAATTTCTCCAAATCAAACCTGGTGAATCCCGACGCCATGCCGAGCCGCGATCTAACCGACCTGTTGCCGCCGGTCTTACCGCCCTTTTCCTCCGCGACTTCCTCACGAAAAAGATCACTGATCCCGTATTCCTCGTCTGAAGCCACGCCGCAGTCCACGATCTACCAAGAAAACTGACTTAGCATCGTCCCTGTCCGCCCTTTAGAAATTGCCGTAAAGCCTCTCGCCGTAACACAGACCGATATCTGCCTAGCCGAATCGCTCCACCTTTTCCCTGAACTTGCAGACTAACCTTTTGTTTGATGCCTTCGCTGCCTCGGTCGCCAGCCTTTTATTACTGCTGGATCCACCTATGGCCTTGCCTATTCCTTCCCTGAGAGACGGACCGAGTTCAACTTTGTCACGATTCGCCCGGCCTTTGCCAAACCAAATCTCCCACGGATTTATGCATGCACACGTCTCTTATTTTCTTTTTTCTAATCATAATCATAGCCAGCAGACTTGTCCCTGGACCAAAACATGCACGCACGTACACCTCCTTGTAAAAAAGGATCCGCTGCATGTTAATCCTCCGGACTCCTGCCTCAGCATGACTTTACTTTTCCTTGTGCGCTGCACCCTTCCGCTGCTCCGAAACCGGTTGCAACACGCCTCTTTGAGGCTCCAGCGGCCATCTCGCGAACGAACGCCGACAACTGAATCCTGACTTTCCTTCTCTCGTTCCGTGCATCTCGGAAAAAACCTCGCCGCCGTATCCGACGAACAGCTTACGCCATCACCTCTGATCTTGGTTCTCACCAGCGATCTGTACTGCCCCGTCGCGCGCGTACTCACCGACGCCAACCCTGTCGTAACAGTCGCCACCTCGCGCATCGTCCATGCACGAGCCGTGCCATACCCTGGCCACCCGCGTCGTCGACACAATCCGTCCGCAGTGCCGCGCCGCCGCCCTTGTACAACACCGAGCGCATCGTCTCGATGCTCTCACATTCCGATCTATCCGGCCGTCCCCCACGTCTGGTCGCCGGTCTGATCGCGAGCCGAATCCGTCGCCTCCCAACGTCTTCAACAGCCACTACGCCGGTCCGATCGCCATGTCTAGCCGATCCTTACCGGCCGCAGCCCATCGAACGGTCCAGGCCTCCTGCCCGAAGTGTCCGACACCACCGATCGCATCCGTGATCGCCGCCATGCTCCACCTTGCGCCAATCGAATGTTCCCTGGCACCCGTTGAGCATGATCCTCGTACCTCCGAATGATCTTCCACACAGCCTTCTCGCAACCTTGCTCATGATACCACTTGTTAGAATAAAACACTAATGCAAGATCATAGACGACACACCGAGGCACGATATTTGTTAACGAGGTTCACCAATATGGCTACATCCCCGGGGCATGACTACGGGCGCTCCTCCCCAAGATACCGCAACACCGGCCGCCCGGGCGCCGGCACAAGCCGTTGGCTCCCCCGCGTACCTGTTGCTATGAAGTCGTCATATGTTACAACGTGTGGTGTCCCTCCGTATATAAGAGGCCTAGGATACAAGTGTCCGACTCCTACACAACTCGTACCTAACCACACCAATTACAACTCCAAGTCCACGTAACCCCTTGAGTACATAATATTCGACACAAATATAACAAAAAGGTGCCAACGTGCAGACCACTGCGGGAAAACCCATTTTTTTATGCCCAAACAAAAAAGGACCGGAGGGAGTACTTCATAAATTACACATACGGAATTCTATTGTAGTTTCTAGTAAGTAAACACTAATTGGAACTAATCAATGGAGCTATCGGAAGTAAATGAATTTGTAAACACAAAGACCTAAGTCAATGAGCTACTAAAAGTGATGGCAACATAGAACTCTTTTTACCATATCGATGACCTCTTGTTCAATCATCATCGAGCTGAGCAATATTTCGATGCAGCAGGACAATTATAATGCAAGTTTCATCATTACAAACATTCCGTTTACAACTGAACATTCTATTTTATCGAAAATTGAGCATGGCAGAGACAACTTACATTGATGTTTTCAAATTTACTTGGGACTAAAAAGAGTACATGAGGCCCCCAAAACCATCTGGAAATAAATTGATGACATCATTAGGCTGCACTTGAGGCAAGTATATAAGAGAATCATAATATATGTACATGTTTAATCTTTTCATTCTGCTAAACACTTCTAAAACGAACCTTTTCAATTGAACAATTAACAAAATCTAAACAAAGGAATAAAACTTATCAGAAACAAGGATTGCTGATAACATGATAGCAAGTATAGCTTCTATAATAATCCATAGTCAATTAAGATAACTGACTAACAAAATTATAGTGGTGTTCTACCAAACTGAAAATCAGACCGCCTTGATGTCAATTCTTGAACTAGGACTACAATATCAAACATTGGTTCAAAATGGATCCTAGTCATGCATCTATTTTTATTTTATCTCTAGTTTGGACTATATTGCCCACACACTATAAAGCTCACGTGAGTTAATCATGGAACACCGACATAAATGCAAATAAAAAATGCAGCATTTTCATTGAACATAGAAAAATCATGACAATAATGACATAATATAAATTAAAAGGACACCGAGCAGTTCTGCTAGAGGCTAGATCAAGCCCCAGATGACGTAATGCATTAGAGGAAAAATCAAGGTAAATACTTTTTGATTTTTTGTTTTCCAATAGGAAAATCATCAATTTTATTTTCGAAGACATAGATAACAGATAAAGAATGCCTTAAGAAGTCTAATCCATTTCCCAAAGTACTGTATACACAAAATGAATAATTAATACTCGCTCTTGAAAGAGTCATATAAAGGAGCTAAAAGTCGTTTGAAGAACTTAATTATATTAGGATCAAATGAATACTACATGGTTCACATAGCAGAGCTTTTGAAACAAAACATAAGTAAAGTGGTGGACTGCCTGAAACTTTTACATTTTAAAACTACTAATTTGAGTTGATTAAGCGAACAATGCCTGAATTTTATATGTCAAGGAAACCCTTCAAATGTTCTAAAACAACTTGAATCCACTGTCCACATTCACAAAATAAAATCGATTTAAAAAATGATCAATTCACAAAATAAAATTGATGCGAGTTCCAGACTGAGATTATCTATAATCTGCTCAAAGGAACTGGACCATAAGCGCATGTGTGCTGGCACTGATGGGCAAGTCAGATTGAGGCGGGATAGATCATTGTGGCCAGGTGGGGATGTTGAGGTCCATGCTGGTGCCTGACGCGGTCTAAGTGCGGGGAGGTGTGGCCCAAGTGCTAAACAGAGCCGAGGCGCAATGGCGGAGATAGGCCCAAGCAGACTGGGCTGCTGCTTGGGGCGTGAGGGCAACTCCCTTTGTACACTTTAGCAGACATTGTAGCCATAATGCTACAATCACACAGCCTGGGGCAGTGGGGCTCGGCCACATCCCGGCGCCGCCACTACCGAGGCGCATTGTAGGCAGCTCACATACCGTTGTGGCGGCCCAGGAGTGGTTGTTGTAGGCCGGAAGACCATGTGCTGATGTGTGGCAGCAACTCGTTTTTGTTGTTTCTGATGTGGAAACCGTCTTTCTATACCCTTGGACAATGAGTTTTGACGTATTGGGTGTATCCAATTTTATCGAAGCTTTCATTTCCGTGCTTATCTTAGTTGTCGGTTTAGTTTATGCATGACGAAAAGGAGCCTTGGAATGGTCTTAACTGAACATTTAGACAAAATAGAAGCAATATTAGGATGCGTGGCAAGGAGACCCCTACTGTAGCATACGAGATTTGTTTGGGGCCCCTAAAAACTGAGATTTGTTTGAACAAAAGGAAAATAAGGTTGGCAAATAAGAGGTACGTTGCTTAGCTTTCTGATGTAAAGATCTAGCAAATCGAGGATATGTCGTGCATGATATGAGCATTATGTGGCCTGTGTTAGATCAGTTGATTGGTTCTTCTAGATACACATGGAAAATGCTACGTGGGTCTAGATAATTGGGCTTCTGAGGTAGGACGGCAACGTAAAAGTAAAGCTCGGAGGAGCCAACAACATGCCATGCAAGGATCATGTTTTACAAGGCGTCGAGTAATAATATGTTGGGCTGATACAGCGCAAGGTGGACCATTGGTGCAGTCGGACAAGTTCAACTGGGGTCACATTATAAGGCGGTGACTTGGACAGTTTGGCGGATCGGCAGGGATGTCGATCGAAATAGGAAAGGTGGTGATTTTAGCGATGACGAAATCGGAGCATAGTGCGGATGGTGGCCGCCTTCTGGGGGTGGCAACATGTGGTGCAGGACTGAGGGCTTATGCGCTTTGACATGACGATGGCACGTGGTTGATTCAAGATGGCGTACGCATGAGAGCTTGAAGTTGACGGGCATGAGGATGGACTGACCATCTACCATGGAGTCATGTCGAAGGTGGAGCTAGGGTCTGATGAAAAACTTCACTCTGTGCTGATGGAGGGTCTACAACACAAGTGCACGGAGATTCAAAGTCTAATTCAGTGAGATAAAGAGAGGGGCATGTTGTTCGGGCTGGGACCTAGTGGTCCGAGGGATACGTGAAATTCGGCATTGGTCGTGATGATCGGTGGTTCTCTATAGTGGGGATTGAGGTGGTGTGGGTTCGCAACCCAAGATACTCGACCGGGACAGCAGAGGATCGACACGATAATAGCCACGAGGAATGCAGTAAGCACGGGGCATAGTGACAGATCATGACACTGGTGGTCAGACATGTGGTCAAACAAAGTGTGGAGATGGTGATGAAGCAGTGTTGGCGAGTACCATGTTCAAGTTGATGACTAGATCTACCTAGTTTGACATGTCAGATAGATGAGAGTTGACCATGGAGAATCTGCAAAAGTGACGGAAAGTCGGAATGTCAAAATCTTGGAGAGTACATGGTCATATATCATGTGGCGTCAGTTGATACGTCTCCAACGTATCTATAATTTTTATTGTTCCATGCTATTATATTATCTATTTTGAATGTTTTATACGCATTAATATGCTATTTTATATTATTTTTGGGACTAACCTATTAACCTAGAGCCCAGTGCCAGTTCCTGTTTTTTTCCTGTTTTTGAGTTTCGCAGAAAAGGAATACCAAACAGAGTCCAAACGGAATAAAACCTTCGCGATGATTTTTCTTGGACCAAAAGACAACCAGGAGACTTGGAGACGAAGTCGGAGGAGCCATGAGGCGGCCACAAGGACGGAGGGCACACCCCCACCCTTGTGGGCCCCTCGTGCGCTCCCTGACCTAATTCCTACGCCTATATATTCCCATATATCCCAAACCAACCGAGGCATCCACGAAAACACTTTTCCACCACCGCAACCTTATGTACCCGTGAGATCCCATCTAGACCTTTTCCGGCACCCTGGCGGAGGGGGATTCGATCACGGAGGGCTTCTACATCAACTCTATTGCCCTTCCGATGAAGCGTGAGTAGTTTACCACAGACCTACGGGTCCATAGCTAGTAGCTAGATGGCTTCTTCTCTCTCTTTGATTCTCAATACCATGTTCTCCTCGATGTTCTTGGAGACCTATTCGATGTAATACTCTTTTGCGGTGTGTTTGCCGAGATCCGATGAATTGTGGATTTATGATCAGCTTATCTATGAATATTATTTGAATCTCCTCTGAATTCTTTTATGAATGATTTGATATCTTTGTAATTCTCTTCGAACTATCGGTTTGGTTTGGCCAACTAGATTGGTTTTCCTTGCAATGGGAGAAGTGCTTAGCTTTGGGTTCAATCTTGCGGTGTCCTTTCCCAGTGACAGTAGGGGCAGCAAGGCACGCATTGTATTGTTGAATCAAGGATAATAAGATGGGGTTTTCATCATATTGTTTGAGTTAATTCCTCCACATCATGTCATCTTGCTTAATGCGTTACTCCGTTCTTTATGAACCTAATACTCTAGATGCATGCTGGATAGCAGTCGACGTGTGGAGTAATAGTAGTAGATGCAGAATCGTTTCGGTCTACTTGACACGAACGTGATGCCTATATTCATGATCATTGCCTTAAGTATCATCATAACTTTGCACTTTTCTATCAATTGCTTAGCAGTAATTTGTTCACCCACTGTATTATTTTCTATCTTGAGAGAAGTCTCTAGTGAAACCTATGGCCCCCGGGTCTATTTTCCATCATATAAGTTTCTGATCTACTATTTTGCAATCTTTTACTATCCGATCTATAAACCAAAAATACCAAAAATATTGACTTTACCATTTATCTATCTCTATCAGATCTCACTTTGCAAATAACCGTGAAGGGATTGACAACCCCTTTATCGCGTCAGGTGCAAGTTGTTTGATTGTTTGTGCATGTATTCAGTGACTTGTGCGTTGTCTCCTACTGGATTGATACCTGGGTTCTCAAACTGATGGAAATACTTATCTCTACTTTGCTGCATTACCCTTTCCTCTTCAAGGGAAAAACCAATGCAAGCTCAATAAGTAGCTGGAAGAATTTCTGGCGCCGTTGCCGGGGAGATCTACGCCAAGTCAAGCCATACCAAGTACCCATCATAAACTCTCATCTCTTGCATTACATTATTTACCATTCGTCTCTCGTTTTCCTCTCCCCCACTTCTAAAATGATTTTTGAAAAGATTTACCTTTTCTTTGCCCCTCTTCCGTTCATCTTCTTCGCTTGCTTTTTGTGTGCTCGTGTGTTGGATTGCTTGCTTTGTCACGATGGCTCAAGAGAATACCAAATCATGTGACTTTTCCAACACCAATAAAAATGATTTTATTAGTACTCCAATTGCTCCTGCTACTAATGCGGAATCTTTTGAAATTAATGCCGCTTTCTGAATCTTGTTATGAAAGATCAATTTTCTGGCCTTCCTAGTGAAGATGCCGCATCCCATCTAAACATTTTCGTTGATTTGTGTCGGGACCCCGATTCTAAGTCACACCGATCTAGCATGTAACACCTCATATCACTTTGCGGCCTCACGCACGGTATCCCCACGGGTGTCGCCTTACCATGGCCCGGGACCGTTTGCGCCTTTTGGCTCACGTATATGATAGTGTCGCTAGCATCCATATGACAGAGAACCCGGGCCGACATGGCTAGTCGTGAACCCAAAGCGGCACAGACCTATGGAGACAGGCATACATGAATCACATCGAGCATGTCGGTCAACAGTGTATGAATCCGGGCTGTAGCACTGGGCTAACAGGACTCCGGAAGTCACCGCGTGACATTTCCCCGAAGGGACAGACATAGGAACGAAGTGGAACACATGCCGGCCAGTCAAGTGTTCTGAGCAGTAGTGCTGGGCTAGCAGGACTCCGGTGAACCGGGCTGTAGCGGACTACTATGGCTCAAGGAAGCACTAGACTACATTTCCCCATAAGAGAGGCTGCCAAGGATAAACAACTAGATTGTCGGATCCCACACATAGCAATACACGTCACACGTACGCATAACATGCAAGTATGTGATGTACAACATGGCATCACAACATAACGCAACTCATATAGATAAAGGCTCAGAAGAGCCACATAGCATAAATACAAACAGGGGTCACATGACCCATCATTCAGAGCATACAAGCAACGGAAGCATTACATGTCTGAGTACAGACAACTACAAAAGAAAAAGGCCGAGAAGCCTGACTATCTACAAGTCCCTCCAAGGTACAAGATCGTAGCTGAGGTAACAAGCTACTCGTCGAAGTCCAAGCGGTACTACTAGTGAGACAGATGTCTCACCTGCAAAACATAAATAAAGCAAACGTGAGTACAAAGGTACTCAGCAAGACTTACATCAGATCCTATCATACATGCATTTGTATCAAGAAGGTAATGTGGGGTTTAGTTGCAGCAAGCCAGCTTTGACTCAGTGGCTATCCTGTTCTACGACAACGAGAAACTTCTTTGAGATGAGGCAGCGCACACGAGTCCACTAATCACCACATCAATACACTACTATGGATTCATCCTCGTCTCCTTACGAGAAGGCCATCCATAGCACTCACACTTGTCTTGAGCATTTTAGAGTATCCACTTTAAGTTGTCTATGTACCACGTAAGCATCCAAGAAGTCCATAACCGAGGACACGGCTATTCGAATAGATCATGTTAACCCTGCAGGGGTGTACTTCTTCACACACGCTCTCACCACTTATCACCATGTACACGTCATGTATCTCGGCAACCTTCAAGCGGAAGCCTGGCGAGGGTGTCGGCCACGACCTGACTAACCACGCAAGACTCTAATCTAGGTTTATCGCCTATTCGGGTTCCATCCGCAAGGAGATCCGGCCGGGGTGTCGCTCACGACCCCAAACGATGTGAGCAGGGTTCCCAAGCCCACCATCCGGGTGCCACTTGGTACACCGTGCCACCTGTGCCTAGTCTGTCCCGAGCCCACCCTGCCGGGTGCCACTCGGTAGAAAAATAGCACTACCTACAAACACCAGAAACTAGTTGCAACTCCTGGACAGAGATCAAGTTGGTTAATAAGTCGAGAGGGGTCGAGTTACCGGAACCCAATGTGTGGTAGTAGCTAGTCATTGGACAACTTACACAGAACTCAGTTCTTAAGGACGGTCCCAATGAGACAACCCACCATGTACTCCTACATGGCCTCTCACCGCTACCTTTACCAAATCGTGTTCACACACTTAACTCTCAGCATCAGAACATAGCATAACACTCCAATCCATTCCCAATGAATCAGACCTGACACAACTCTAAGCAATAGCAGGCATGGCATGGTAGAACACAACATGGCTCAACAACTCCTACACATGCTAGTGGGTTTCAACTATTTACTGTGGCAATGACAGGTCATGCAGAGGAATGGGTTCAACTACCGCAGCATAAAGTAGCAGTTGAATCGTTGTTGTCCTAATGCAATAAAAGAGAGCAGGAGCGAGAGAGTGGGATTGTATCGTATTGAACAAGGGGGTTTTCTTGCCTGGTAGATCAACAGGGGGCACTGCTCCTCTGACACGTACTCTGGATCGGACTCCGGAGCAGGACCTATCGAGAAGGAACGGTGTCGACAATCAATACACAAGCATATGCAACAATATGATGCATGAACATGGCATGAAGATGTGATGTTGTTTGAGCTAATGCAACTAGCATTCATTTGGTTAAAGTCCATTTGAACCAAAGATTCAAATGCATCTTAAACATAAGCTCTTATAATTGCCATTCATGTGTTTTCACCTATACAGCAGGTATAACTTGGTTTTTCATGCATGAAACTGGTACAGATGGATAGATTGCATTTTTTCTGATGATTTTTCATATATAAATTATTTCAATCTGAGCTACGGTTGACTTTCTGTGATTTTTTGAAGTTTTGAATATTTTCTGGAATTTCCTGATTTATTTTAATACCAGAAAATGAATAATTGCGTCAGCATGACAGTGGCATGACGTAAGCAAGTCAACCGTAGCTGACCGGTCAAACCTGACGTGTGGGGTCCACACGTCAGTTTCATAGGTTAATTAACAGAGGGGGTTATTTCTAATCTAATTAACAGATTAGGGCGCGGGGCCCACTGTAGTGTCACAGAGGGGGGGGGGTTAATTAGCGGGGTTGACTTGGTCAAACCTACCGGCGTTTAGCCGCCGGCGAGGCCGAACGCGGCGGAGGGCACGGGAATCGCCCTCCGGCGACCATTCGGGCGGCGGAGACCACGGGCGAGGAGCTGAGCCTCGTCCGCGTCATCTAGAGCAAGTGAGAGAGGCGGGGACGACCGGAGCTCGCCGGGGCGGAGCTCGGGGCGGCGGCCGGAGTTCGGTGGCGTGCGGGCGCAGTGCTGCAATGCACGACAAGGGATGCAGAGGGTCTCTACGGCCTCCTGGCGTCACCAGGAGCACGGTGACGCGCGCGGGAGTGGTTGGCTCGGGCTCTGGCCACAGCGGCGCCATGGCCGGCGGCGAGGTGCTACGGCCGTGGTGGCAGACGGGGCTAGAGGGCGCCAGAAGAGCAGGGGAGAGGGGGGTTCGACGACGGGGCTCATAGTGAATCCAACGGCGGGGTCGGCGAGCTCGGGGAAGGCTTGGTGCAGCCGGAACGGCGAGGGCGATCTCCGACGGCTGGAAGTGAAGACGACGGCGAGGCGGCGTTCCAGGGCCTCCCGTGGTGCGTGACTTGGTGGAGAGGACGAGTAGGACGGCGCGGAGCGTCTGGGCACGGAACGAGGGCGAGGCCGTGACGGTGGGCGCGGCAACGACGAGCCGTGGCGACGGAGCCGTTCGGGGGGGGGGGGGGAGAGAGGGATCCAGGGGAGGAGGGAGAGCGAGAGGGAGTGAGAGAGGCCGAGGGGAGGGCGTGGCGTTGTCGGGGGCCTCCAGCAGCGAGCAGGGAAGCAGGAGGTGGCCGGCGTGTGCTCGCGTGTGGCGAGCACGCGCTCGGCGTCCTTCTGGCGTGGTGGAGACGACGACTGGCAGCGCCAGTCAGCTGGGCCGGCCTGTTGGGCCACTGGGCTGCCTGGCTGCAGGTAAGGTCCAGGTAGGCTTTTTCCTTTATTTCTTTTCTTTTCTATTTTTCTGACATTTGTTTTGATTTGATAAAAATGCCAAATCATTTTATTTAATTCTGACAATTTTTGCAGGGGCCTAAGGGATTATTCCAAAGCCCCTCACCAAAATTCAGAATTATTGGACAATATTTCATATATATAAAAATATTTATCCAACGCAAATAATTACTGGGATTAACTCCAAATGTCCAAAATAAATATTTATGAGTTCCTTAAAATATTGGTTTGATTTTTACCTCTGACCAATATTTTCAGAGAGTAACATGAACATTTTCTTGGACCTTTTTGGAGAAATTTTTATCTGGATCATTTCCAGAAATGATTCTGAGGGTTTCACAAATCCCCATTTCAAATTTAAATGGAATTTAAACATGATGCACAAATGGCTAGCTGGTCTAGGTCATACCAGAACTAGGGATGTGACAACTCGCCCCCACTCGAAGAATCTCGTCCCGAGATTCAGGAGTCGGCGGAAAGAAAGTGGGGTACTCAAGTCGAAGACGATCTTCACGCTCCCAAGTAGCTTCTCTCTCGGAATGATGAGACCACTGAACCTTGAGAAACTTGATGTTATGACGTCGAGTGACACGCTCTGCTTGATCAAGGATGCGACAGGGTACTCTCGATAAGTGAGGTTATCTTGGAGATCAAGCGTTTCGTGGTCCACTCCGCGGATGGGATCCGAGAAGCAACGCCTGAGTTGAGAGACGTGGAAGACATCATGAACTCGAGAAAGATGTGGGGGTAGTTCCAACTGGTAGGCAACCTCTCCTCGTTTAGCGAGAATGCGAAAGGGACCAATGTAACGAGGAGCCAACTTGCCCTTGATACCGAATCGATGGGTACCCTTCAAAGGGGTAACCCGAAGGTAAGCTTTGTCGCCAACTTCATAAGCCACTTCCTTATGACTACGGTCATACTGGCTCTTTTGACGAGATTGGGCTGTTTTCAAATTCTCACGAATGATGCGAACTTGCTCTTCTGCCTCCTGGATCATATCCGGTCCAAAGAATTGTCTTTCACCGGTTTCTGACCAGTTCAAAGGTGTTCGACATCTTCGTCCATACAGAACCTCAAAAGGAGCTTTCTTGAGGCTGGATTGGTAGCTGTTGTTATAAGCAAACTCGGCGAAGGGAAGACACTTCTCCAAATCCATACCGAATGAGATAACACAAGCTCTAAGCATGTCTTCAAGAATTTGGTTGACCCTTTCCACCTGACCACTTGATTGAGGGTGGAAAGCGGTACTGAAGGAAAGATGGGTGCCCATGGCAGTTTGGAAACTTTCCCAGAAATGAGAAGTGAAAAGACTACCAGGGTCTGAATTGATCTCTAGTGGAACACCATGAAGTGACACTATTCGAGAAATATATAAGTCAGCGAGTTGACTAGCAGTGATACTCTCTCGAACAGGTAGGAAGTGAGCCACTTTAGAAAGACGATCAATGACTACGAAGATGGCATTATTCCCTTTCTTGGTCCTGGGAAAGCCGGTGATGAAGTCCATACCAACTTTATCCCATTTCCATTCAGGAATAGCTAAAGGCTGAAGGGTGCCAGCAGGTCTCTGATGCTCTGCCTTCACGCGACGACAAACGTCACAGTTAGCAATAAACTGAGCGATTTCTCTCTTCATCCTAGTCCACCAGAATCTCTGGCGTAGGTCCTGATACATCTTAGTACTACCGGGATGAATCGTGAGAGGAGATTCATGCGCCTCCTTAAGGATTAATTTCCGAAGATGCTGCTTCTTGGGGACCACCAGGCGATTCCCGAAGAAAACAACACCCCGATCATCTATAGAGAAACTACCAGCAATGCCCTTGGCAATGTTTCTCTTGATCCGGGTAATCCCCGTATCATGCTTCTGGGCTTCTATGATATGATCCACAAGAGTAGGCTTCGCCACCAAGGTAGAAAGGAATCCGTGAGGAGCAATGTGAAGGTTAAGCTTACAGAATTCCTCATGAAGAAGTGGTTGGCCCTGCTGCAACATGAGATTGTTGCAATAGGACTTACGACTTAGCGCATCAGCCATGACATTCCCCTTGCCTGGGGTGTAGGTAATCCCTAAGTCGTAATCTGAGATCAACTCCAACCAACGTCTTTGCCTAAGGTTCAAATCTGGTTGGGTGAAGATATACTTGAGACTCTGGTGGTCGGTGTAAATCTCGCAACGTTTACCGAGAAGGTAATGTCGCCATGTCTTAAGTGCATAGACTACGGCTGCAAGCTCTAGATCATGTGTAGGATAATTATCCTCATGTGGATGCAACTATCGAGATGCATAGGCAATCACATGACGATCCTACATAAGAATGCAACCTAGTCCCTGTCATGAGGCATCACAATAGATAACAAAGTCCTTAGTGAAATCCGGTGGCACAAGTATGGGAGCAGAAGTCAGGCGTCTTTTCAGTTCCTGAAAACTGTGCTCACACTGTGGGGACCACTCAAACTTTTTATCTTTCTTGAGAAGTTCCGTGAGAGGTTTGGCCACTTTGGAGAAGTTCTCAATGAAGCGGCGACAATAACTGGCTAGGCCAAGGAAACTCCTAACTTGCTTAACTGTTTCAGGCGGAGTCCAATCAAGAACGGCCTGAACTCTCTCGGGATTGACGGCAATGCCCTTACCAGATATCATGTGGCCTAGGTAGGTCACTTCTGGCAACCAAAATTCACACTTGGAGAACTTGGCATAAAGGCGGTGCTCTCTGAGTTTTTCTAGCACAAGTCTAAGATGTTCGGCATGCTCTTCCTCGTTCTTCGAGTAAATAAGAATATCATCGAGGTAAACCACGACGAACTTATCTAAGTACTCCATGAAGATCGAGTTCATCAAGCGGGAGAATGTAGCTGGAGCATTGGTTAGACCGAAGGACATGACGGTGTACTCGTACTGGCCATAACGAGTGACAAAAGCCGTCTTAGGAATGTCCCCATTTCTGATCTTGATTTGGTGGTAGCCTAACCTCAAATCCATCTTGGAAAAGACTGAGGATCCAGCGAGCTGATCATACAAATCATTGATCCTGGGGAGCGGATACTTGTTCTTTATCGTGACCAAATTAACGGGACGATAATCTACAACCATCCGGTCCGTACCATCCTTCTTCTTGACGAAGTGGACGGGGCAAGCCCAGGGAAAAGAACTAGGACGGATGAAACCCTTTTGCAAGGATTCATCGAGTTGTTTCTTAAGCTCAGCTAGTTCTAAGGGTGCCATATTGTAAGGTCTCCTAGAGATAGGAGCAGTTCCTGGGATAAGATCTATGACAAATTCTACATCTCTATCAGGTGGAATGCCTAGCAGTTCCTCTGGAAAGACATCCGGAAAGTCACGGACTACCGGGATATCTTCAAGGTCTGGAAGAGGGTTGGCATTAAGAGAATAGAGCTGACGCTTTGCAACTCTAGTGGAGACAGCGACTATCTTGCCTGATGGATGTGTAAGTTGAACAGTCCTGGTGTAACAATCAATCTTGGCATAATGAGCTTTCATCCAGTCCATACCCAAGATGATGTTAATATCTGTAGAGTTGAGGGCTATAAGTGATGCAAGGAATACAAGTCTGTCGACAAGGATTTCATTACCATGGCTTACACTAGAAGTTTGCCATTTGGATCCAGGGGTTTGAATTACTAGTGGAGAAGGCATATCACAAAATGATATGTTGTGCAAGCTGGCATAGCTTTCGGAAATGAAGGAATGAGATGCTCCGGTATCAAATAGAACCGAAGCTGGATGACAGTTGACAAGGAGTGTACCAAGAACGACATCCGGATCATCATGAGCGTCTTTAGCTGAGACATGATGCACACATCCACGTTCAGCGGGAGCTGACTTGACACTAATCATCTTGCGTGATGGCTTACCACGGCCAACAGACTTCTCAGGTTGGGGTGGAGCATAGTTGGTTTGAGAGCAGTCACGTGCATAGTGTCCTGGCTCTCCGCATGTGAAACAAGTCCCTGAAGTAGGACGTGGACCCGCTTTGACAAGCGGTCTACCAATAGGCCTGGGTGGAGCATACTGCTGAACTGGGTGAGGTGCCACACAAGATGGCCTTGGTGTATAACTGGGTGGAAGAGCAGAGTTCGGAACCCAAATCCGACGCTTCTGCGAAGTAGAACCGGAGGAAGAACCCAAATCACGGGTGTGCTTATGAGACTCCTCGTAAGTGAGCTAAGCTGTCTCTGCATTAATGGCCTTGTTCACAAGAGCCTGGAATGTATTGCAATGATGCAAGTGGAGATCACGATGCAACTTGGGGTTGAGACCCTTCCGGAACCTAGCTTGCTTCTTGGCGTCCGTGGACACCTCTTCTGAAGCATAGCGAGCGAGGTTCTCAAATTCTCTACTGTAAGCATCAATAGCCATCTCACCCTAGGTGAAACTACAAAACTCTGCTCTCTTGCGATCAATGAGGGCTTGAGGAATGTGATGTTCACGAAAGGCTTCAGTAAAATCTCTCCAGGTAGGTATCTGGCCAGCTGGAAGCATAGCCTCATAGTTTTGCCACCAAATACTAGCAGAACCTTCCAGGTGATATGCAGCATAGGTAACCTTGTCACTTTCAGCTACGTTCGCAGAGCGCAGCTTGTGTGTGATACTATGTAGCCAGTCATCTGCATCGAGTGGTTCAATGGAATGATGGAAGGTAGGTGGTTTCAGACCAATGAAATCATAGATGGACGCTGACTCTTTGTGCTGATGGGAGGTGTTCTCCTCAATACGTGCTAACAAGCGGTTAGACTCTTGCTTGTACTTCTCCATCTCTAGCATGAACTCTGCCAACGAAGACTGGTCGGGAGGATCCTCATCCCTACCATCTCCGTGGTTCCAGATACGAGCAACAGAACTTCGGTTAACCGGCAACATCCTAAAGAACCAACCAAGGAAACAAGGATGGATTCAACATCATCATAAGGAAGTAGAATATAGTACGAGAAAAAAAATACTATCTCTTGAACTCCTAGGACAATTCCGGCAGCATAACGACAGTAAAATGCTCGAAATGAGACATTCTGCAAAAGATGGGGTAGCACCATACTCGACATCATTACTCAAGGTTCTGAGATATTACTAAACAGGCTACACCGGAGGTACTCAAACTGGGATATGACTCAGATCAACCAAACCTTAGAGACTACGGAGTAGTAACACGTGATCCTGATAGACGGAAGAGAAAGCCTAGTTCCTTAACCCCGTAGGAAAGATATGATGACTCAGATCAGAAGGCATGAGGCATAAGGAGTAAAAAGAGCCTTACGTTCCCTTCCACAATCAATTCCCCTATATAGCTAAAGAATTTCTAGACTCAACTTCGACCAGGTTGGCTTGGAAATCCTACAGGCAGTCAGGCTCTGATACCAAAGCTGTCGGGACCCCGATTCTAAGTGACACCGATCTAGCATGTAACACCTCATATCACTTTGCGGCCTCACGCACGGTATCCCCATGGGTGTCGCCTTACCATGGCCTGGGACCGTTTGCGCCTTTTGGCTCACGTATATGATAGTGTCGCTAGCATCCATATGACAGAGAACCCGGGCCGACATGGCTAGTCGTGAACCCAAAGCGGCACAGACCTATGGAGACAGGCATACATGAATCACATCGAGCATGTCGGTCAACAGCGTATGAATCCGGGCTGTAGCACTGGGCTAACAGGACTCCGGAAGTCACCGCGTGACATTTCCCCGAAGGGACAGACATAGGAACGAAGTGGAACACATGCCGGCCAGTCAAGTGTTCTGAGCAGTAGTGCTGGGCTAGCAGGACTCCGGTGAACCGGGCTGTAGCGGACTACTATGGCTCAAGGAAGCACTAGACTACATTTCCCCATAAGAGAGGCTGCCAAGGACAAACAACTAGATTGTCGGATCCCACACATAGCAATACACGTCACACGTACGCATAACATGCAAGTATGTGATGTACAACATGGCATCACAACATAACGCAACTCATATAGGTAAAGGCTCAGAAGAGCCACATAGCATAAATACAAACAGGGGTCACATGATCCATCATTCAGAGCATACAAGCAACGGAAGCATTATATGTCTGAGTACAGACAACTACAAAAGAAAAAGGCCGAGAAGCCTGACTATCTACAAGTCCCTCCAAGGTACAAGATCGTAGCTGAGGTAACAAGCTACTCGTCGAAGTCCAAGCGGTACCACTAGTGAGACAGATGTCTCACCTGCAAAACATAAATAAAGCAAACGTGAGTACAAAGGTACTCAGCAAGACTTACATCAGATCCTATCATACATGCATTTGTATCAAGAAGGTAATGTGGGGTTTAGTTGCAGCAAGCCAGCTTTGACTCAGTGGCTATCCTGTTCTGTGACAACGAGAAACTTCTTTGAGATGAGGCAGCGCACACGAGTCCACTAATCACCACATCAATACACTACTATGGATCCATCCTCGTCTCCTTACGAGAAGGCCATCCATAGCACTCACACTTGTCTTGAGCATTTTAGAGTATCCACTTTAAGTTGTCTATGTACCACGTAAGCATCCAAGAAGTCCATAACCGAGGACATGGCTATTCGAATAGATCATGTTAACCCTGCAGGGGTGTACTTCTTCACACACGCTCTCACCACTTATCACCATGTACACGTCATGTATCTTGGCAACCTTCAAGCGGAAGCCTGGCGAGGGTATCGGCCACGATCTGACTAACCACGCAAGACTCTAATCCAGGTTTATCGCCTATTCGGGTTCCATCCGCAAGGAGATCCGACCGGGGTGTCGCTCACGGCCCCAAATGATGTGAGCAGGGTTCCCAAGCCCACCATCCGGGTGCCACTTGGTACACCGTGCCACCTGTGCCTAGTCTGTCCCGAGCCCACCCTGCCGGGTGCCACTCGGTAGAAAAATAGCATTACCTACAAACACCAGAAACTAGTTGCAACTCCTGGACAGAGATCAAGTTGGTTAATAAGTCGAGAGGGGTCGAGTTACCAGAACCTAATGTGTGGTAGTAGCTAGTCATTGGACAACTTACACAGAACTCGGTTCTTAAGGACGGTCCCAATGAGACAACCCACCATGTACTCCTACATGGCCTCTCACCGCTACCTTTACCAAATCGTGTTCACACGCTTAACTCTCAGCATCAGAACATACCATAACACTCCAATCCATTCCCAATGAATTAGACCTGACACAACTCTAAGCAATAGCAGGCATGGCATGGTAGAAGCACAACATGGCTCAAACAACTCCTACACATGCTAGTGGGTTTCAACTATTTACTGTGGCAATGACAGGTTATGCAAAGGAATGGGTTCAACTACCGCGGCATAAAGTAGCAGTTGAATCGTTGTTGGCCTAATGCAATAAAAGAGAGCAGGAGCGAGAGAGTGGGATTGTATCGGATTGAACAAGGGGGTTTTCTTGCCTGGTAGATCAACAGGGGGCACTGCTCCTCTGACACGTACTCTGGATCGGTCTCCGGAGTAGGACCTATCAAGAAGGAACGGTGTCGACAATCAATACACAAGCATATGCAACAATATGATGCATGAACATGGCATGAAGATGTGATGTTGTTTGAGCTAATGCAACTAGCATTCATTTGGTTAAAGTCCATTTGAACCAAAGATTCAAATGCATCTTTAACATAAGCTCTTATATTGCCATTCATGTGTTTTCACCTATACAGCAGGTATAACTTGGTTTTTCATGCATGAAACTGGTACAGATGGATAGATTGCATTTTTTCTGATGATTTTTCATATATAAATTATTTCAATCTGAGCTATGGCTGATTGTCTGTTATTTTTTGAAGTTTTGAATATTTTCTGGAATTTCCTGATTTATTTTAATACCAGAAAATAAATAATTGCGTCAGCATGACAGTGGCATGACGTAAGCAAGTCAACCGTGGCTGACCGGTCAAACCTGACGTGTGGGGTCCACACGTCAGTTTCATAGGTTAATTAACAGAGGGGGTTATTTCTAATCTAATTAACAGATTAGGGCGCGGGGCCCACTGTAGTGTCCCAGAGGGGGGGTTAATTAGCGGGGTTGACTCGGTCAAACCTGCCGGCGTTTAGCCGCCGGCGAGGCCGAACGCGGCGAAGGGCACGGGAATCGCCCTCCGGCGACCATTCGGGCGCCGGAGACCACGGGCGAGGAGCTGAGCCTCATCCGCGTCATCTGGAGCAAGTGGGAGAGGCGGGGACGGCCGGAGCTCGCCGGGGCGGAGCTCGGGGCGACGGCCGGAGTTCGGTGGCGTGCGAGCGCAGCGCTGCGGTGCACGGCAGGGGATGCAGAGGGCCTCTATGGCCTCCTGGCGTCACCAGGAGCACGATGACGCGCGCGGGAGTGGCTGGCTCGGGCTCTGGCCACGGCGGCGCCATGGTCGGCGGCGAGGTGCTATGGCCGTGGTGGCAGACGGGGCTAGAGCGTGCCAGAAGAGCAGGGGAGAGGGGGGGGGGGGTTCGACGGCGGGGCTCACAGCAAATCCAATGGCGGGGTCGGCGAGCTCGGGGAAGGCTTGGTGCAGCCGGAACAGCGAGGGCGATCTCCGGCGGCCGGAAGTGAAGACGACGGCGAGGCGGCGTTCCAGGGCCTCCCATGGTGCGTGACTTGGTGGAGAGGACGAGGAGGACGGCGCGGAGTGTCTGGGCACGGAACAAGGGCGAGGCCGTGACGGTGGGCGCGGCAACGACGAGCCGTGGCGACGGAGCCGTTCGCGCGCGGGGGGGGGGGGTGAGAGAGAGGGATCCAGGGGAGGAGGGAGAGCGAGAGGGAGTGAGAGAGGCCGAGGGGAGGGCGTGGCGTCGTCGGGGGCCTCCAGCAGCGAGCGGGGAAGCAGGAGGTGGCCGGCTTGTGCTCGCGTGCGGCGAGCACGCGCTCGGCGTCCTTCTGGCATGGTGGAGACGACGACTGGCAGCGCCAGTCAGCTGGGCCGGCCTGTTGGGCCACTGGGCTGCCTGGCTGCAGGTAAGGTCCAGGTAGGCCTTTTCCTTTATTTGTTTTCTTTTCTATTTTTCTGACATTTGTTTTGATTTGATAAAAATACCAAATCATTTTATTTAATTCTGACAATTTTTGCAGGGGCCTAAGGGATTATTCCAAAGCCCCTCACCAAAATTCAGAATTATTGGACAATATTTCATATATATAAAAATATTTATCCTATGCAAATAATTGTTGGGTTAACTCCAAATGTCCAAAATAAATATTTATGAGTTCCTTAAAATATTGGTTTGATTTTTACCTCTGACCAATATTTTCAGAGAGTAACATGAACATTTTCTTGGACCTTTTTGGAGAAATTTTTATCTGGATTATTTCCAGAAATGATTCTGAGGGTTTCACAAATCCCCATTTCAAATTTAAATGGAATTTAAACATGATGCACAAATGGCTAGTTGGTCTAGGTCATACCAGAACTAGGGATGTGAAAACTTGTGTGATATTCAAAAGAAAAAGATGTGGATAATGATATTGTTAAATTAAAGCTATTTCCGTTCTCGCTTCGAGATCATGCTAAAACTTGGTTTTCATCTTTGCCCAAAAATAGTATTGATTCATGGAATAAGAGTAAAGATGCTTTTATTTCCAAGTATTTTCCTCCCGCCAAGATCATCTCCCTTAGGAATGATATTATGAATTTTAAGCAACTTGATCATGAACATGTTGCACAATCTTGGGAGAGGATGAAATTGATGATACGAAATTGCCCTACTCATGGTTTGAATTTGTGGATGATTATACAATTTTTTATGCCGGATTGAATTTTGCTTCTAGAAATCATTTGGATTCGGCCGTGGGAGGTAATTTTATGGAAATTACTTTACGAGAAGCTACTAAACTCCTAGGTAATATTATGGTTAATTATTCTCAATGGCATACCGGAAGATCTTCCACTAGTAAAAAAGTGCATGCAATTGAAGAGATTAATGTTTTGAGTGGAAAGATGGATGAGCTTATGAAATTGTTTGCTAGTAAGAGTGCTTCTATTGATCCCATGATATTCCTTACTTTGATTGAGAATAATAATGAATCTATGGATGTGAATTTTGTTGGCAGGAACAATTTTGGTAATAACACGTATACAGGTAATTTTAATCCTAGGTCGTTTCCTAGTAATTCCTCTAATAATTATGGTAATTCCTACAACAATTCTTATGGAAATTATAATAAGATGCCCTCTAATTTTGAGAATAGTGTTAAAGAATTTATGAGTTCACAACAGAATTTCAATGCTTTGATTGAAGAAAAATTGCTTAAGATTGATGATTTGGCTAGGAACGTGGATAGAATTTCTCTTGATATTGATTCTTTGAAACTTAGATCTATTCCACCCAAGCATGATATCAACGAGTCTCTCAAAGCTATGAGAATTTCCATTGATGAGTGCAAAGAAAGAACCGCTAAGATGCATGCAAAAAAGATTGGTTTGTAAAAACTTGTTCTTCTAGTTTCCGTGAAAATAATGATGAAGATCGTAAAGTGATTGATGTGAATCCAATTGAATCTTTGTGTTCCAATATAAATCTTGATAAAGATGGGACTCAAGATGAGTCAACTTTAGTTAAAAGGCGTCCCAATGATTCAGAGTTTTTAGATCTTGATGCAAAAATTGATAAAAGTGGGATTTGAGAGGTCAAAACTTTAGGTACACTACAAAAAAGACACATCCGTGACATTTTGGGCCGAACGAATTTTTTTTCTGTCATACATATGACACTTCTATGACGATAATTGTGACAAAACCCGGTATCATGATAGATGTGGTGGGCTCCTACTTCTATGACAAAAAAATCATGATAGAAAATTGGCTTTTTGTCCTGGGCGGGCTGGAGACGCAGCCGCATGACATTCTTTGGGCCGTCCATGACGGAAAAAAACATGGTAGAAGCGAGGGGAAGGAAAATTTCGGGAAGTTCCCGGTTACGGTGGGAGGCCGCGGGCCGAGCGATGCGCGTTTCTCTCGTACACGTATGCGTGTGTGTGCGAGGCGTTGGCTCTAACTGAACCCGAGCGAGGCGTTGGGCTCTAACTGAACCCGAGCGATTGCACTACAGGCTACACGTTACTGAACCCGAGCGATCGATCGATGGCTGTTAACTGAAACAGATCGAGTGATTCCTTCGCTACTGCTGCTAACTGAATCCGATCGATTGGATGAATAGTGAGCGTTGCGGGGGGGGGGGGGGGGTGGATGAACAGTGAGCGGTGGTGTTGCCTCTGGATGAACAGGACCCCATGGTGTGGAGGGCTGGATGAACAGTAGACGATGGAGGGGTGCCCGTGGAGGGGTGGTTGAACAGGACCCCGTGGTGTGGAGGGCTGAATGAACAGTAGACGGTGGAGGGGTGCCCGTGGAGGGGTGGTTGAACAGTAGCCGGTGGAGTAGCACACAGTGGAGGCTGGATGAACAGGAGCCCGTGGAGGCTGGAGGAGGTCGACGGTAGCCCGTGGAGGCTGGAGGAGGTCGACGGTGGAGATGAACAGTATCCTGGGGAGTCCTGTTTTGCGGTACGCCACACCCCTCCCGATGAATAGGACCCCCGTTTCGACCGTAGGAGGTCCGTTTCGTCCGTTTTGCGGTATGCCACACCCCTCCAATCAACAGGACCTCCGTTTCAACTGAAGGAGGTCCATTTCGTCCGTTTTGCGGTATGCCACACCCCTCCCGATCAACAGGACCTCCGTTTCGACCGTAGGAGGTCCGTTTCCTCCGTTTTGCGGTACGCCACACCCCTCTCGATCAACAGGACCCCGTTTCGAATGTAGGAGGTCCGTTTCTCTGTTTTGCGGTACGCCATGCCTCGTTTCCATCGCCTGTTCCGTCCAAGCCCTCCCGATGAACACGACCACGCATTCCGTTCTGACCCAGCCGGTTGGCTCCCACGTGTTCCGTTGCCTCCCGATGAACACGACGCATTCTGTTGCCTCCCCATGAACACGACGCATTCTGTTGCCTCCCCATGAACACGACGACGACGTTGTTTCTCCGTTCTGACCCAGCCATGTACACGAGCCCTAGCCGTACGTATGCGCGAGTAGGCGTTCGAGACCCCGCCCGTATGTACACATACGTGGGCATATTTTCTTTCTTGCACCCTGGCCACTGTACGTATGTGTACATGCTACGTGCGCGCCTCTACTACGACACGTACGCGCCTCTACTACGGCACATGCATTCCTCTACATCCACCAGTATATATGTACGTACACGTTCGTGACCAGAATGACAACGCTATGTACGCTTCGACCAGGTGGGTCCCGGCTGTCAGGCACTTCCTTGTGTGCAAAGATGTAGCTGGTGGGTCCCAGCAGTCAGGGGGGAATTGTTTTTTTGCCCGGACACGCTTCCTTGCGTGCGAAGATGTAGCTGATGGGTCCCATCAGTCAGGGGGGCGAATCGTTTTTTTTGCCCGGACGCACTTCCTTGCGTGTGAAGATGTAGCTGATGGGTCCCAGTAGTCAGGGGGAAATGTTTTTTTTCACGAAATACGGTGGCCCGTCCGGTGGGTCCTCGCTGTTAGGTGGAGGAATCATTATTTTGCGCGTAATAAGGAGGCACTTCCTTGCTGTGGCCGTGGACCCAGCTGTCAGCCTCTCCACGTACAGTCCATGTCCGATGGAAGTCGTTCCTTGACCACGTTGACCACGCCGCGCTGAGAGCACCACAGCGGTAGACGACGGCGAGGACTAGGAAGGGGACGACTCAGAGCCGGGGAAGATGCAGAAGTGGATGCCCACGCAAGAGGAGTACGAGGGTTCACTGGTTTGGCTGCGGTGTGAGGCTGTTGTCGCCGCAGAATATCAGGGGGTGTGGGTGAGTACAGGGATGGCCTGGCCAGCGGTGGGAGTAGTAGGGGGCGGTGAGGCCTCCACGGCATCACAGCCGGCCACGGGAGACAGGAGCACGCGACACGACCGATGCTGGTTTGGGCGGCTGGAGCAAGAAGACCAGAGGTTGAAGAAGCACTACGGCCGTTGGATGAACATCGTATAGTAACAGGAGCTAGAATCGTTCATATTGACTAAGTTGACAAAGCCCTCCGTCCTCGTCAACTTGGTAGGCCCACAAGTCAGCCTCCCACTATGCCGGGTTACAGCTGGTAGGGGGAATATTCATTTTTTTTTGTGGTAATAAGGAGGCACTTCCTTGCGTGCGAAGGTAGCTGGTGGGTCCGACATGTCAGCTGGGGGCACGTTATTTTCGCGAAATACAGAGGCCCTTCCGGTGGGTCCCAGATGTCAGGTGGAGGAATCATTATTTTGCGCATAATAAGTAGGCATTTCCTTGTGTGTGGCCGTGGACCCAGCTGTCAGCCTCTCCATGCACAGTCTACTTCCGATGGTGTCGTTCATTGACCATGTTGACCACGCCACGCCGAGCACATCCAAGGTGGTGGACGACAGCGAGGCCCCGGACAGCAACGAGCTGGAGATGGGAAGACGCGGGAGTAGAGTTGCAGATGGAGAGGTGTACGAGGGTTAACTGGTTCTAGTGTGGTGTGGTTCGGCAGTCGGTGGAGAAGAACATGAGGTGTGGAGGGGTGGAGGGATGGCCTGGCCAACGGTGGAGTAGCGCTTCATAGCGAAGCGTGCTAAGCAGAGCTGCTAGCAGCAGGAGGCGGGAGGTGGTCCCAGCGGCGCTGGAGGAAGAAGACGAGAGATTGAAGATGGATCCTGGTCGTTGGATGTAAATCCAACAGCTAACATGTCAGAATCATTTGTTGACTAAATTGACAACGACTTGCGTTGGCTTTGACCTATTGGCCTACATTTCAGCCTCCAAAAAAGTGGCACGTATTCAACCCATTTTTTCAGAATTTATAGTCTTTTTTTGCGCGGTAGAATTTATAGTCAATTTGATCTTTTTTTTGAATTACAGCCATTAGCTGGGCTAGGTGAACAAATAATGTAGCATCCATGCGGCCCATTTATTTTATTTCCTAAAAAATTGCAGGCCATTTGCACTTTCTCGAAATACACGATTTTGCTGGGCTGATTCTAATTATAATGTTGGGTTGGGCCAGCAATGTTAACAAAAAATAAAAAGGGGCTGAGCATTTTGTTATAAATATATTTAAATAATAAGTGATATTATTACATTCGTCCTTAAATCTTACCAAGCTTTTGTACACAATCACTAGGATTTTCGTGCCAAAATAATCCAGGATTTTATTTGTTAAGAAATTATTTTTATAAGTTAATAAGATGTGGGATATTGTTTTCTTACATATGTAAGTATCTGTTAAATATATGATGACAATAAAAATAATATATAATAACATATAAAATAATTTAAATATATATAATATAGTTAGAAGGGAAACATAAGTTGGACCTGGCGTTCCTATTCTAATATAGAAAAACAGAACAGACCTCTGCGTTTTCTTCAAAAAAATACATAAATTGGGCTGCCAAAAATAAACCTCAGATGGGAGGTCCATAGGCTGGTCGATACATGACGGCCCTAAGAAAATACAAACAGGCCTATGGACCTCCCATCCGAGGTCGTGGGCTGCACATGTTAAAAATGAAAGCCTAGACGGGGCAGCCCAAAACCACGTCCAACACTTGTCAAAACTTCGTCCCTCATTTTCTCTGTATTTCGCACACTTGACATTGTGTGGGAATTTTGACTGTGCATCATATGAAGATGTGCTATGCATGAATGTTGATCAGCATGATGTTAACTGGCTGGTAGTTCCATTTTCGACCATGAATAAAACTTCCAACATGATGTTAACCCTGTTTGAAAAGACCGTGTTAATATAAATGCTCTGCCTCTGAAAGTTGCAGTTTCTTATCTGAAACTGAATTGCAGTTTCTTATCTGAAATTGAAACTTGCAGTTTCTTCTCTGAGAATCACATTGTCTGCACTTTTATACTCCTATGAAACTATATTTTTTTAAGTGCTAAAAATAGATTTCTAGATTTCATAAAATACTTCATATGCTCAATACTGCAAATCTGAAATTCAAAATACATTCATATCTGAAAGTACTCTCAAAATACACAACACAAAACACAATTCATAACCTGCAAATACTGACAACCCTAAGCTCATCCTGACAATTCACAACCTTCCCGACAATAGGGATGGGGGGGGGGGCAGCCCCCTCCTATTCCTCGGCGGCAGACAGCCGCCCCGTGAGACGATGTGAACGGCGAGGGAGATGATGGCGGGGAAGCGTCGTCGGGCTAACTGCTTTTCTCCTCTTGTAGTTGGGTTCGGTCGACGAAGACTCCACCGGCTCGCTCTGGCAGGACACCCTCACAAGCGGCACCCTGTAGATGCTCGATCCTTCAATCTCTGGTGGATGCTCCATCTGGGATCGATACTCCCACCACCGCTCCCTCACGATCGGATTCGGTGAATCTGTTTGCTCCATGGCCCAGAGGAGCAGCTCTATATACTCCGGCACGACTCCCTCCAGGAGTATCGCCGCCTTTTTGCTCTGCTGCAGAGATTTGGCCATGGATGTCGCCGTCGCTGCTAGTTGGTCCTTGTTGTCAAACCAAGACTGTATCTGCAACATCCTAGCTAGCTTCACAGGGTCGCCGTCTGCGATCCTCACGTATTGGTTGTACTCCTCCATCGATCTACTTCTCCACAGCACCTTCACTCATCGGCGGTGGTTTTTGAATGGAAGAGCAGAGGAGCAGCGCTGGTTTTGGATTAGAACGGGAGAGGAGCGACGCTGGTTTTGGACTGGAACTGCAGAGGAGGGGCGGTGGTTTTGAAATGGAAGAGGAGAGGAGCGGCGCTGCATTTAGATTGGAACAGGAGAGGAGCGGCAATAGTTTAAGAGGAGAAGAGCGGAAGAGCGGCGCTGGTCTTGGAAGTATTTTTTTGTTGTTTTGCGTATTTTGGGTCAAAGTTTGACCATGTACTGTATTTGACAAGCAAAATGTGAATGCATGTCACCAAAAATTGTATGGTTTGGTTTGTATCTGAATGTACTTTCAAATTATATTATTTTTGCAACGTATAACATATATTTTATGTGCGAAAATCATGGTCAATTATGACCCAGAATAAAAGGGAGACTAGTTAATGTGGGGTCGCTTTCTTAATTGAAGGGTAAATTGATTTTGATTTTGATCCTGTCACAGCGCGCCGGCCCTCTCATCCAATCCTAAATCGTTGCCGCACGCTCCTCTCCCTCTTCTCCATTGCAAAACCACCTCCTCTCCTCTCCAGTAATTGAAGGGTCAATGACTGTCAAGAAGTCTTCATGCACGTGGCCTGGAGGCGCAGTTGTCGTTATTTTGATCTGAAGCGCCGGATTATAACATATAACACGAAAAAATGCCACATGACAAGAAATCATAACCTCACTGCCCAAAAGAGACAACATGAATCCCGACGGATAAACTAGACGAGGAACAAAGATCAAATTAAAGATAAACTCGTCGAAAAGGGGTCCGTCGATAGATGTCCTAATTAACATAGACGGCTTGACCTAGATGGCAGCCGAGTAGTCACTGTTCGTGCATGTGCCCCCAATGACTAGCCCAACTCAGTTGTCGCTGTTTAACCCTCGCAATGATCCGAAGCACATGACACCTAATTTTGCGAGATGACAAGAAACCTTTTTTTAGATTTCTCACCACAACTACAGCCATGTACAATACAGCCTGCACGATATGTAGACGATAGCCAATCCAGGCGTGTTTCCTGGAGTCTGGTCACATGCATGGACGAACTGATCTTCCGTGTCTTGCAGGGATCGCCCAGGCACCAACGTAGTACAACACTTCTCTAGTACTATCGCTCGTCTCCCTCTTCTATTAAGTCACCCGACTTGCGGGGCCGGGGAGTGTGCCTATTGTCGGTTCTCAATTGCCGTCCCACATGTGTGTGCAAACGCAATATGATGCGCGTTCCATTCGGAGAGCAGCGTGCCAGAACGACCGACCGTCTGGGGTGCGACGCGAACGCGACGGGCGTGCTGTATACTCTGTACATGTGTACCGCCGTTTTCTAGACGCTTTGCTCCATGGTGCGGGCGCAATCCATGGATACAAAATTAGTATACTGTATACTATTTAAAAGTCGAGGGCAGGGCTTTTCCTGCGCGGTAGGTGGCGGGGCAGTTCCGCCTAGTCGGTTCGACAAAGAAGCGAGAGGACGAGGGAGTAGGCTGTTGCAAATGTAGGGCTGTGTGATTTGACAGCGAGTTACTGGTGAACAGGTGGGCCCTGCGATTTGACTTGCCATTATCATTTTAACTGCGGCGCTACGACCAGCGTGAGTCTCCCGATTCCTGACCACATCCATACAGGTGCCTCTCCCAATGCTCCACCATGTACTAGAGGCTGGCTCTTGCATGCGAGCCCACTTCTCCACTTTTTCCTTGCCTCTCTTTCCTCCACATATGCAAAAATGCCATGTAAAGCGCACTATTGTACTTACTTTTACTTGCTCCTACAGGTGCTTAAGCTTGCCACATAGGCATAAAGTCTGATGTGGCAAGTTAATCAAGAAGAGAGAGACTAGTTTGGTGACCCAAGGAAGAAACGGTGCTAAGTGCGTGTACCTACGTGAAAAGACAATTTTGAGTCTATAGCTAATTAAATGAAGCAAACTTAGCAACACCATTTCATTGGAAGAGGTCACTCCTTGGCAAATGCAATAAATACTAGTACTCCCCGTGTCCCATAATATAAGAACGTTTTTGGCACTACACTAGTGTCAAAAACATTCTTATATTATGGGACGGAGAGAGTACGAAGAAAGAGATAGAGAGGAGTAAAAAATACACTTATAGCCAACCTTACAGCCAACCTTGTTGTAGTATGAGTGACTAAGTGATGACTATGTATGACATGCCAACATCAGATAGCCTAACGCACTGTGTTAAATCTCCAAGGGCACGATCGCGTGAGCGATGCGACGGTCGTGGTAGGCGCGACCATGATACGGGTTGCTGGCAGCCCTTGGATCTGAGATCAAACGGTCGCATGCTAAGTTGCTGAAAATTTGCAGAATAACCATACAGGATAGGATATTCACCATAGGTCTAGAATCACGCCATGCAACCGTTCGATCTCAGATCGAAGGGCACTCGGAAGCCCGTATCATGGGAGAATGGAAAGCCACTACCCTACCGTTTGCACGCTGGCAGTTTGCTCCTACTCGGCCCCTCACGTCCTTCAATACTACGGCGGTTCGCTCCTAGTCGTCCCGTCCATTCACATTACGGGAGTTCCACTAATCCTAACCCTCCTCCCTAATCCATGGCGTCCCAAATCTCCACGATCGGCGGTGAGTACAAGGTTAGAACCATCACCAGCGATGAGTTCGACGTCATCTACACCCGTTCTTCCGCGACGGTGAAAGGATGCCTTTCTCGCTTCAGACGCATGTTCGAAGACTCAGATGATGAGTGGGTCGCTGGGCTAGATGTTGAGTACACCACAGTCCTGGGACGAGAGAAGGATCTAAAGGACGAAGAGAGGAAGAAGCCCGCTGTGATCCAGGTTTGCGTGCATGACTTATGCTTGGTCTACCACATATGCCATGCCGACATTGAGTGCCAGGATTTTAAGGACTTCCTCGAGAGAAACCTAGTCAAATTCGTTATTGTAGACTTTGGTAACGACAAAGAAGTCCTGCGTCGGATAGGCCTCATTGTAGGCAACACCTTCGACCTCCAGAAGAATCGGCTGGTGTCCTCTCGTCAGCCTTCAATGCTGACCCTGGCAGGAGCCATGGTTCATCCTTCGTATGGTAAACTGGAGAAACCTCCATACACGTTTCATCGTCATGCATGGCAGCGGAATGTACTAGATATAGACCACATCCACTACGTTGCAATGGATGGCTACCTTTGCTTCAATATCTACAAGGGTTGGATGAAGATCAACAGCCAAGTGTGCGGTTCAAGCAAAGAAGTATCGACCAAGAGGAAGAGGGGCAAAGACGAAGTCGAGGACGTGGACGAGGACTCCGAGTAAGGTGGCAGTGTCGTTGCTCATGGTGGTTCTAATGGAGTGTCTACCGGAATAGTTGCAAAGTTTAATTTCAGGTGTGCTTAATTTAACTTGAGGGGTGTGTTGTGCTGAGCCCCCAGCAGAACTATGTTATGTTTATTCTCGTTACATTAACTCTTCAGTACGTACATACTAGTATTTCTTACATTTCATCTTTTAGTTGGTATAGTACCACCACTCGTTTCTTCACATTATATACGGACAATATATATGGCCAACATCATATAGCCAGCAGTTTAGTTGTCAAAGAATTTCAGGGTGCTTAGTTTTGTCAAAGAATTCCAGGATGCTTAGAGGGTGCTTGGATCCAAGGGACTTATTTTAGTCTGACTGTCTCTTTAAGAGGCTAAAGTTCCAAGCACCCTTGACTAAAGAGGGGCTAAAACTAGTCTTGAGACTAAATTTTTTAGTCAGGGGTTCCCCTACTATAATGTGGATTAGTCCTCTCTCTACTCATTTAACTCCTCTCCTTTAACTCATGCGAGTTCTGGATTGGAGGGTTTGGAGGATAATAAATTCTCATTAACTTGATTTTAGCCTTTTTAGTATTTGGATCCAAGCATGGGTGAGGCTAGCATGTTTTAGTCCCACTACTTTTAGTCATGGGACTAAAACGTATCCAAGCACCCTCTTAGTTTTATTTGAGGGGTGGGTTGTGCTGGAAACCATTATTGTGACTAGCCTTTTTAATAGTACTATATGCATAATTTGGCGACGAGCGCTCTCTATATGTACCACCTTTTTTTAATTTCAAGTTTTGCTCCATGGCGCAATCCATCGATACTACTGCTGTACAAAAGTATACATTTTTTAAAAGGCTAGAGGGCGGGGCAGTCTAGCTTGGACGGTTTCACGAGACGCGAGGGCCTTTGTGATTTGACGGCTCATTACTGCTGGAAGGCGGGGCCTTGTGATTTGACTGCTCATATAAATGCACCGACGACCTGATCGAGGAGGAGCAAAGAACCGTGCGGTATACTCAAGTTTTCCACTGGAGTAGTACTGCGACGAAGGAGCACGAAACACGGTAGCCCAGTGCCATATGGCGATAAAAAATTATCTAATTTTCAAGTCATCTCATTGTTAGCATTGTTCTATTCATTCCCTCAAAAAAAAAACCATTGTTCTATTCATGCCTCGCAGAGAATGTGACATGTGCGGCGAAACACCCGAAGCAAAAGATGAAACACATGAGCAAAAGAAGAAGGAAGATTATCACCCCAAATGATCTAATTCGCTGCGGAGTCGTGACTGCTTCTTCATCGCCTCCACGACCTCCATCTCCTTGCGCGTCTCCTTCGCCATCTTCTTCATTCTGTCCATGATGCGGGATTTCTCGATGCGAGCCTTCATCATCTGTTCCACGGCCTCATTACGTACCTTGACAGCAGTCGGGCGCTCGATGCGGAGCTTCGCCAACTCCTCCTTCTGTTCCATGACGAGGGCCTGCAGCATCTTCATCGAGGAACTACTATTCTCATGCAGCTTCTTCCAGCCGGCGTTCTTCTACTTCAACAGGTCAATCTCGTGGCAGAGCTTCGCCTTGTCCTCCTGAAGTCGCAGGATTTTGCCGGTCGCCTTCTTCTCCGAGGCAATGCTCTTCTTCAGCAGCATCACCAAGCCGGCGCTCAACTCCCCCTACTGATTGAGCTCAGCGGGCATGTCGTCGAGGCTCTCCTTCAGCAACTCCATAAAGCCTTGGATGAACTCCTTCTGCTTATTGAGGTGCTTATTGAGCTGATCGGGCATGCCGTCGAGGGATAATGACTCCAGCTCCACCGGCTCGGCATGTTCGCCTCTGCGGCTAGGGCACTCCTGGGAGCCATCGCCTGCCTGTGAGAGATCTTTCGAGGTCTCTGCGTGGCGACGAGCCCTCTTTTTTTTCCGCAGCCTTGGTTGCCGCTCCCTTGTTACGAGTAGTTCTCGTCCTAGAGCTCTACTCACCGGCCATGGCAACGACGGACGAAGAAGAAGCACTTATGAGGAGGAAAGGTAGAGTAATTTTCGGTTAGGTAGTTCCCCTTTTTATAACCTAAGTACTAGCACTAGTACTAATACCTGCATAGTGGGAACACGTTCAGGTTTGGTATGTACTAGTAGGCGTGAGCAGGCTTTCGAATGTGATGGGAACAAGGTAAAGATTAATTGATGGTTTTGGTTTCGAGGCCTGAAACGGCTCCCGATGAGTTTAGCGGAACATAAATTTCAAGTACTACACTGCTCAAATGTGTAAATATTATGTTACTATCAAAAATTGGCACAAAATACGAAGGAGACCAATGGAACTACTACTAGCAACCCACGATTTAACTACTGGCATGCGCGCAGTGGAGTAATAATGTCTTTCTTCCACCCTCACGTCCACTCAATTTGCATGCGCTGTATTAATTGACCATCAATGAAGTGAACGACTTTACATGCGTCAAATAATCACATGGGGTGGATCTTGGTACAAAATTGCGTCCGCCCGTGTACCCGCGTGTGCGTGCGAGGGAATGAGTGCGTGCGTGGCATGCGTGCACATCTTCGCTTCGTGCATGTACCGCCAGTATGGCTCAGGGAGGACGAGTACATTCTTCTGGAACTAGCAACACGTTACTGTGATCAATCCACGCAAGGAGGTCGCGACAATGCCTCCACATGTGCCACGTGGCTTCATGAACTGTAAGAGAGACACTGTGTAGCGTGCCATTGGTATTCTAATTTACGTGTTTTACACATACTCGAAGTACTAGTAAGGTACACGTGCATTGCACGCATCAGATTTTGCAACCAAATTATGAATAAATACCACACTATAGCATGTAAGCTCTGAGTCATATATGCCTGATGTAGCCCTTCGTTTAATTTTTATAGTTCATCTCATTCAAAATCAATTAGTTTTTATAAAAAACCTAAGAACGCGGGAATAGGAAAAACATGGGATTATAGTGGAATGTCGTCTTGAATCCTACAAGATTGTATGAGTGTTTGATTGTGCATAGAAAAAACACAGAATTCTTTCAAAGAGGTTTTAGTGGATGGGATGTTTCCTATGAAATCTAGTGCAAATGAATCATATGGAAAAATCCCTATGGTTTACAATCCTACGAATCAAACAACCAAGATAGGAAAAATTCCTAATGATTAGAATCCTCCAAAATTCCTTTGAGAATCCTTTGAATCAAAGAAGCCCTTAATCTATTTATGATTCATGGAATTGTGTGTTGTAAAGCATAAAGTAAAAACAAATAATGGCAATTCAACTAGAAAAAAAGTTTGGGCAGTTATGATACGGAAGATTCCAGAACAAATGAGAACCGCTGTTGTTTTGAGGTTTGTGCATTATGTTAAAGTTCAACCATGGAGTCTGCTAGATTGTACATGTGGAAAAATCCAGTCGGGGGCTAGAAGATGGTGCGAGGGGCCGAGTGGAGGGAGACTATGAAGGAATGCACAAGTGCGAGATCGATATTTAGAGAGAGGGGGCGAACATGTGCACTGTTGCGCGCAGTGGCGGCGCCATGAAAAATAAATGAGCTAGGGGGCCAAGCATTGCTAATCCTTTACGAGGAGGGTCAATTCATGAACTTAAGCCATTTTTAGCAGAAATTGTCTAATGATCACATTCATATTAGCCTCGATATATAGTGATGTTAGGAGGGAGGGGGGCAGGGCCCTTACTGCTCCCTGTTTTCGCCATTGTGCACGCATCTGAGAGATGAAGCAAAAGGCATGGATGATGAGAGGGGGACGTTGGATATATAATTAATGTGGGTGTATTAGCTATATATGGTAATCCTATAAATAGAGGTATAGATTGATCGATGTGGACGTGGGAAAGAGGGTGAGACCTCACTCGATATATCGATTGATCGGTTTATGTGGAAAGCTATGAAAGGCCTAGCTATATACACACATACATAGAGGAACATCGATCGTTGCGCATGCACGCGTGGGAGATAAGAGAGGGGGATGTGTGTGGGTGTGTGCCTTCATGGGAGACCGACCTGAAGAAAAAGATTGCATGCGTGCGATGGATAATGCCGACTGGTAGTGTGTGTGCATGCATGCACGAGAGAAAGTTAGTGGTACAATTATAAAGAGAAGACTACTGTGTGGGTGTAAAAGAATAGGTGAGGTCATAATCAATGTAAAGTTGAATTCAAATATTTGAATAAGAGATTTTGCTGTTTGAAACCCATGCATGCATGAATATAATAGAGATATGAGCGGTGTGGTTTGGAAACGAGCATGTTGTAATGTATACACATTGAACAAGGTCAGACTGATTTGAATTTGAGATACCGATGGTAGACATCATTTGGCCACTGAGGGAGTCCTGGATTAGGGGGTCTCCGGACAGCCGGACTATCTCCATTGGCCGGACTGTTAGACTATGAAGATACAAGATTGAAGACTTTGTCTCGTGTCCGGATGGGACTCTACTTGGCGTGGAAGGCAAGCTAGGCAATACGGATATGAATATCTCCTCCTTTGTAACCGACCTTGTGTAACCCTAACCCTCTCCAATGTCTATATAAACCGAAGGGTTTTAGTCCGTAGGACAACAACCATAACATACAATCATACCATAGGCTAGCTTATAGGGTTTAGCCTCTCTGATCTCGTGGTAGATCTACTCTTGTACTACCCATATCATCAATATTAATCAAGCAGGACGTAGGGTTTTACCTCCATCAAGAGGGCCTGAACCTGGGTAAAACATCGTGTCCCCTGCCTCCTATTACCATCCGGCCTAGATGCACAGTTCGGGACCCCCTACCCGAGATCCGCATGTTTTGACACCGACATTGGTGCTTTCATTGAGAGTTTCACTGTGTCGTCGCCACCGGGAAGGATGTCTCATCCCGTCTTTAAAGACGGCACTATCGCTGAGGGAGCTTTGGCTATCAGCCAAACTCTCCAGCTAGGTGGTTTTCTTATGACCTCCTGTTCGGCCGTTGCACCGACGATCTCTTCTCGGGTCATTGAAAGCAATCTTCACGTCAACTCGGAACTCGCCGAGCAGTTAGATCCAATGGAGCTCTCTTCCCTGAACGAGCTCTTGGATCGCATCGCCGCCCTGGGAGTCGCTACAAACTACGATCAAATTGGGCCTAAACCCGATCTGAGAGAGATCAACTCTCCCCAGGTCACCCATCACGTTGCAGTGGTGGAGGAACAATGCGGCAACCCTTCATCTATCTTAAGGACTAGCTATGTCCAGATTCCCGATCCCTCCAAGCCGGATACCCGCGGAGGGGAGGACGTCACTCAAGGCCTGAACCTAGAATCAGGCAGCGAGCTAGATTCATCGGAAAACATCCAAGAATCCAAACTTCCGAGTTCAAAAACTCCTTGGCCCCTGAGTCTCAGATTGGGTGAGGATTCGGATTCAATTCCACCCACCCACCCACCCAAACATACGCGATCTATCCCAAATTAGGCAAGAGCCCGAAGAAACAGTACACCATTACTGGGCCAGATTCCTCCTGGTCATGAACAAGATAAAGGACTGCCGTGAGGAAGACGCAATTTCATTCTTCTGCAATAATTGCACGGACAAGAGAATCCTCAACGCCATAAGTCGTCGCGAAATTACACGCTTTGCCGACTTGGTGTCCATAGTACGAAAGTACTGTGCGATGGAAAGCGCCTGGAAAACCAAAATAAAATTTTGGGATAATCCGGCCGTGAATACAAACCCAGTCCGAAATAAAAGGGTGCATTATCACAATACACCTAGGTTAAATACCAAAAAGCAAAAGCCCTCTACGGGGCAAGGAACCGTACTGGAGGGATGGCTCAACGGACCCTGCAAAATTCATAGTACATCGGATGCAATACCAACGCACAGCCTTAGAGCATGTTGGATACTTTGGCAGGTGGCCAAAAGTGGTGAGGATCTACTCCTCCCAAAGACAACAGAGCATCATCCCGTGGACAACAATACGGTGTTAACGGTCTTTGAGACCTTCGCGTCAAATAATAGACGCAAGCGAACACTCCGCAGCATGGCCGAAATCTACCACATAGCAGAAATAAATCCTTGGAGTGACATGGCTATTACCTTCAATGCCAGTGACGAACCTAAATTCCGAACAGCCCGAGCACCAGCCGCACTGGTCCTCAGTCCAATCGTGGACGGCTTTCGACTCACCAAGGTACTCATGGACGACGACAGCGGATTAAACCTCATCTATGAGGAAACTCTTCAAAAGATGGAAATAGACTGGAGCCGCATTGAGCAAAGTAGCACAACCTTTAGAGGAATCATCCCCAGTCGGGAAGCACACTGTGCTGGAAAAATCACACTAGACGTGGTATTCGGCACGCCAGATAATTACAGGTCTGAAGAAATTACATTCCAAGTGGCCCCGTTCAGCAGTGGATACCACGCTCTATTAGGGAGGGAGGCGTTTACAATCTTCCAAGCCATACCCCATTACGGGTACATGAAGCTCAAAATGCCCGGGCCCAACGGAATCATCACTCTTGCTAGTGATCCGGACATAGCACTCCGCGCCGAAAATAAGACAGCTGCACTGGCCCTTGAGGCACTATCCGAAGCCCTAGTGGCCGAAGAACTAACTGCGCTGCGCTCCACGGTGAACAGGGACGACGTGATACTCGATAAAAGATCCAAGTCCACCTCCTTTAAACCGGCGGACGAAATAGTCAAATTCCAAGTCCATCCAATGGACCCTACAAAAACAGCTTCCATCGGGGCACAATTAAACCTTGATGTCGACGCTGCACTGCGAGAGTTCCTACGCGAGAACTGGGACATTTTTTCCTGGCACCATTCAGACATGCCAGGAATCCCACGCAGGCTGGCTGAGCACAGCCTAAATATCCTAAAAGGATTCAAGCCAGTCAAGCAGGCTCTTCGACATTTCTCCGAGCCTAAAAGACAAGCCATGGGAGAGGAACTAGCCAAGCTATTGGAGGCCGGATTCATCAGAGACATAAAACATCCGGACTGGCTAGCAAACGTGGTGATGGTACCAAAGAAGGACAAATCCTGGCGCTTGTGTGTCGATTTTAAGGACCTTAACAAGGCCTGCCCAAAGGATCCCTTCCCCCTCCCCCGCGTCGATCAAATCATCGATGCTACCGCATGACACGATTCATTGTGTTTCCTCGACGCATACTCCGGCTACCATCAAATTAAAATGGCAGAGCCAGACCAAGCCGCAACGGCATTCATCACACCATACGACCCATTCTGCTTCAACACAATGCCCTTCGGGCTAAAAAACACCGGCGCAACATATTAGCGCATGATTGAGACATGTCTGGCAAACCAGATCAGCAAAATAGTGGAGGCATACATGGATGACATGGTCGTTAAACCAAGCATGTCGAAACTCTAGTAGACGACTTGATGCTCACATTCGACAACCTCCGAACATATGACATCAAGCTCAATCCGGAAAAATGCGTTTTCGGCGTACCAGCCGGAAAGCTCCTGGGATTCATTGAACCTAGTAGAGGTATTGAAGCTAATCCGGCCAAAATCCGAGCGTTGTCACAGTTGGCTACCCCAACAGACCTCAAACAAATACAAAAATTGACTAGATGCATGGCGGCTCTAAGCCGCTTTATCTCCCGCTTGGGAGAAAAGGCATTACCCCTTTATCGCCTCCTCCGGCACACCGAACACTTCGAGTGGACGGATGCCGCCACGGCCGGACTCAATGAAATAAAGCCATATTGGCAACAAACCCAATCCTGGCCGCGCCAAACATTGGCGAACCAATGCTATTATACATTGCAGCAATGCATCAAGTAGTAAGCGTAGTGCTCGTCGTTGAGCGAGAAGTGGACGGACACAAATTCCCCCTTCAAAAGCCGGTTTACTATGTGTCCACTGTCCTTACTCCATGAAAATCACGGTACCCGCATTATCAAAAGATAGCGTACGCGGTATTTATGGCATCCCGGAAGCTGCGACACTACTTTCAAGAGTGTTCGATAACGGTAGCCTCGGAAGTACCACTTAACGATATTATAAACAACCGCGATGCGATGGGCCGGATTGCTAAATGGGCCATTGAGCTCCTCCCGTTCGACATAACTTACAAGCCATGGCGAGCTATTAAGTGGCAAGTTTTGGCTGACTTCGTCGCTGAATGGACGGAAGCCGAACTCCCTAAAGAGTACAACACATATTCAAACTGGATCATGCACTTCGACGGCTCCAAAATGTTGGCTGGTCTGGGGGCTGGCGTCATTTTGACGTCCCCAACAGGAGACACCGTTCAGTACATACTACAGATAATGTATACAGACTCCAACAACGCAGCCGAATATGAGGCCCTTCTACATGGTCTCCGGATGGCAGTATCCATGGGCATTCAACGCCTAGAGGTGCGCGGGATTCGAACCTTGCGATATCCCAAATAAATGGAGAATTTGATGCCAAGGATCCGAAAATGGCAGCTTATCGCAATGTTGTCCTAAAAATGTTAGCTCGGTTCGAGGGGCTCGAATTTCACCATGTGGCTCGGGAAAACAATCAGGCGACGGATATCCTCGCCCGCATCGGCGCAGAACGCGACGCGGTCCCTCCCAACATATTTCTGGAAATGCTTTTCAAGCCATCCGTAGCATGGGAAGGGGACACCAGTAACAACAGTCCGGACCCGGCCAAAATACCCGATACCGAACTCTCTGACACAATCGGAGGCTCCGCCACCGAAATAACACAATCAGCCCACGAAATAATAGCCATTATTGCCTCGTGGACAGAACCATTCCTGGCCTGCCTAACTAGACAGGAACTTCCGGAGGACCAAAATGAGGCACGCTGCATAGTGCGGTGATCCAAGGCCTAAAGGGTCCATGAGGGAGAATTGTACAAAAAAGCGCTACCAGAGTCCTTCAAAGGTGCATCTCCGAAGAGGAAGGGCGGAACCTTTTGGAAGAAATTCACGTCGGACTCGGCGGTCATCACGCCGCAGCCCGGGCTCTTGTAAGCAAGACCTTTCGTACATGATTCTATTGGCCAACGGCCCGGGCAGATGCACATGACTTGGTCCAACGTTGCGCCGGTTGCCAGCTCTTTGCAAATCAAAGCCACATGCCACCCACTGCCCTCCAAACAATCCCCATTACATGGCCCTTCGCGGTCTGGGGGCTTGACATGGTTGGACCCCTTAAAGGGGGAACCCACAAGAAAAAATACTTATTGGTCATGGTGGATAAATTCACCAAATGGATAGAGGCTAAACCGGTTAAAACAGCCGAATCCGGACCAGTGATAGATTTCATATCCGGGGTTGTACACCGTTACGGCGTCCCCCATAGCATCATCACTGATAACGACACGAACTTCACGACCGACGAGGTAAAACTCTGGTGCAGCAAAATGGGCATCAAGCTCGATTATGCTTCAGTCTATCACCCACAAACCAACGGTCAAGTCGAACGAGCAAATGGTCTTATAATGAGCGGCATTAAACCCAGATTAGTGTGCTCCTTAACGGAGTCTGAGATGCACTGGGTAGAGGAGCTCGACTCTGTACTCTGGGGGCTGCGGACCACGCCGAATCATAGTACCGGATATACACCGTTTTTTATGGTGTACGATGCAGAGGCAGTCCTGCCCTGTGACATAATTCATGACTCACCTTGAGTGCGCATGTACGAAGAAAGAGAAGCCGAGCTCGATCGGCAGGACGGTCTGGACACCTTGGAGGAAGAGCGCGACGTAGCCAAAGCCCGTTCTGCATTTTACCAGCAACAGGCTCACAGATACCAAAGAAGAGGAGTACGGGCCAAAACTTATAACGTTGGCGAACTAGTTCTACGGCTGCCGGATAAGAAAAAGAACAAGACCAAGTTCTGACCGGTGGAGCGTACCGACTGCGGGATGCATCGACTAGTCGACTCGAGCCGAACCCATGGAACGCAGCCAGGCTCCGAAGATTCTACGCCTAGCACCGGACTTTATGTTAGTCCCCTCCCTTTGTCCATTTTCTGCATATGCATCATCTATCTTGTTTCCCTTTATTTCTTTTATTTTTCTAGGCCTTCAAGGGTCACCTTGTACCTCACTCATACATCATAGATGCGCTAGCCGCACTCTTCACTCTTCATACCTGGGGGCTTCTTTCACAGAAGCTTAAATTATTTACCTGGGCCTCACGCCCAACACATGTGTTATACTTCTGCATGTACCTTTTTTCACCATTATATGCATTGATATGACTTAAGTTTTGGCCAAGCTGGGTTGCCTAGCTCTTGTATTTATGCCCTACATTCCCGTTAATTCGGCTAAGGCATAAGGGGAGAACCTCTGCGATTGTTACCGCCGGGTCAGCCGGACGTGTACCTCAGACTGGGTGAAGCTGAAAGCTAGCATTCTTAAGAGAATATTCGGTCGATGAACAAAAGATGACTTTTATTTATTATCCATATCTGCCCCCAGATGCTTTTTCTGCGCTTCTTGTCGCAGTCCGGACATGCACTTTAGGGCATGCCTACCCAGGGAAAGGAACCCTTAACAGAACAATTCTCTCTGGAAGATGTTTCTTACTACCCATGTAATATAACATAACTAGTTGGGCACTTGTCTGATAAACCACTAATGACCCCTACGCCTGGTCTCCACGCATGCCCCGGTTCTTACATAACCGAGAGGGTATTCGGATACACTCCGGACTGTCGGGTCCTAAGGTTGAAGCGAAAAGGTCCGCCACGACAAACGATCTACAATCCAGCTAGAAGGCATTATACATGTCACTTTAAAATTACATTGTCAATTTGACTGATTGAATTCCTCTTCAATGCCATCTAATAGGCTGTCTAGTCTACAGTCCTGTTGGGAATACTTTGCGGCCAATTCTACTTGGCCGTACACTAAGCTCACAGGGATCTCCTTCCCATCAGGCCCCACAAGTCCGACTTCGGCCATGTGGTTCGGGTCAGCCTTCGTGTACCGTGTCTTCACCATTGCCCAGGCTTCCCTGGCGCCCTGACGGCACGCCGATATCTTCCATAATCGAAAGCGCCGCCGTGCTCCCTTCAACTTTTCTGCAAGCTGTCCAAGGCCTTCGGGTATGGAGACGGATGGCCACAAGGCTTGGCGACGCCTTGCATCACCTGCCGAATTCGTTCGTGCAACTGTGAGAGCTCGGGAAGAAGATCACCCATTGAACCAGGCATCTCCTTGGCAGGACGACCTGTTAGCATACCTACAGACATAACTCTGTCAGCCAGCTTCCTTGCCGAACTCTTTTCCAAAGTTCATTCAAGCACTTAATATGCCGCGTCGAAGCCGCCGATTCTCCTTAACAGAGTCCGACAGTTGGGCACGAACATCTTTTAGTTCTACGCCCAGCTTGGTGTTGGCATCTAGGAGATCATTCTTCTCCTGCCTCACCCTCGTAAGCACGCTGTCACCGGCCTTTAGCTGGCGTATGAGCTATTGCTTATCCGGATTTACTCTAGCGTCATCTGCAATTTTATCGTTAGATCTGCATATACGCCGCATTCTAATATGATACTTATCATTCAAAGGATATGTTACTAGAGGGGGGCTCTTTGGGCTCCCCTGCTGCAGCCAGTGCGGCCTGAAGTTGGGCTTTGCACTCTTCCAGCTCCTGGGACAGTCAAGTATTCTTTTCTGTAAGAACCTGCATAACAAATGATCCTTAAATCAGTTATCCTAACTGTTTCAAGTCTCAAGGGCTACTGATATATATAATCATCAAATTTTATCACCCTTATGTCTTTTACATACTGCTCCGTGGCTCTGGCTAGACCATTTTGAGCGGCACGAAGGTGCGCCTCTCCCGAGTTGAAGGCACCCAATGCCTCTTGGGAGAAACAAGCGTCACGAAGAACAGTCCGGCGACGCCTGTGGTTCATGGCACTTTCCACCTCGGAATGGGTGGCAGACAGTTTGTCCGCATCCTCTGTCGGAGGAGCGCCCGACGCACGCCTCATATTCGTTCCCGCCTCCAAATCCGGCCTTGGAGCCTGGCTGGTGGATGCGCGATGGGTAGCCTCTCCGGGTATAGTCTGGCGAGCGCTCTTTTTCCTGAAAGGAAGGAATGGGCATTAGTTTGCCTCTGAGAATAATGGCTTGCAATAAAGACGGTGCACCGTACCGCTGCGCCGGTGTCTCAATCCGGACTGCAGGTCTTTTCAGCCCGCCTGGCCTCGCGGCCCCTTGTTGGCTAGTTGCCACAGGCTCGGCCTTCTGCCCCGAGGACCTTCCCTGCAAAACACGGCTGTTATACGGCAATCAAAAAAGCGCAAGAACGGATCCCTTTTAAGTGGTGGGACTTCGTTCTCAGTCACCTGTGAGGCTGGAACTAGCCCAGGGTAATCGGCCGTAATGGCCACCAAGGCGTTGTCATTACTCGATTAGTAAAACACCCCATCTATCAGCTCCACAGATATGTCCGGATCCTCCTGGGAGGCCGGGTCAAGGGACCGTCCAGGGTCCTCGGGTTGTGGAGGAGGGCTGTTTATCTCCTTTATAGCCTGGCGCAGCTCTTGCGATGAAATCGCTAAACTGAATACTTAACTATGGGAATACGAAACAGATGGGGAAGAAAAGTCTCCACTTACCCAGCTCGGAGGATTGTACATAGAGAATCCGCCCTGTGGGTTCACACGAAGGAATTCCTCCTCTTCTCCCTTGTACAAAGTGGACAAGATCTTTATTAGATCAGCAGCCGATCCCGGCCCTTTGCGGCCGTGGCGGGTGGCGTCATCCTCCCCGTTGAAATCCCACATGGGGTGGCCTCTATACTGGAGCGGCTGCACCCCCCGCATGATGCATATGGCCATGACCTCGATCATGGTCAATCCGGATCAAGCTAAAAAACTTATCCGGCTCATCAGGTAAAGAATGTCCCTGTCATCTTCCTCCAGGGAGCTTCGTGGACGCCAGCTCCGGCGCTTCTTCAAAGGGGCGTTGTCGAACTCAGGAAGGCCGATCTGAATAGGATCCTGGAGGGGGACGTCTTCTATATAAAACCATTCTGAAGGCCAGTCTTCGGACGTCTTCTTTGGGGTCCCGGACAGGTATCCGGTCCCGGCAATACGCCACACTTCGGCTCCGCCCACTTGATATATTAACCCCTTCTGAGAACGGGGAACAAGGCAGAACAACTTCTTCCACAGAGCGAAATGAGCATCACAGCCCAAGAACAACTCGCAAAGGGCTACGAATCCCGTGATATGCAGCAGGGAGGCACGCATAAGGTTGTGCAACTGGAGGCCGTAGAACTCCAGGAGCCCCCGGAGAAACGGATGAATTGGGAATCCGAGCCCTCTTACCAAATAAGGGACAAGGCATACCCGCTCTCCCTTGGAGGGATTGGGAAGGCTCTCCACTTGCTCTCTGCCATTATAGGTGGCAAGACCGGCTCGAACCGGGACCAGGTACGCTGGGGGAAGAAATACCTTGGTCTGAAGCATCACTAATTTGCTGTGCAGGACAGAACATCTCTCCCAATCTCCAGGCTTGGAGCTAGGGGTGCGAGAGGAGGAGCTGTGTCGACCGGCCATGATGGAATGGATCTCTGTCGGGTGCACTCCGATGAAGGCTCGCCGAGGGAGGATGGTGTGATTTGGATCTGAATCCTCGTCTTTTTAATAGGCGGCTCATTCATACAGCTAGGGGGGTAAATGTGAAAATGCCCTGGCTCTTCACATTCGCTCGACACATGGAAAGTGGCCATTATTAGGCGTGGAAGCCAAGGAGTGCAACATTCACAAGAGACCGGACACTATTTCGACAGGTACACAGAATTTGGAGAGGAACCCGCCTTGCAATGCCAAAGACAATACTGCGCGCCGGACTCATCATCATTGAAGCCTGGTTCGAGGGCTACTGAGGGAGTCCTGGATTAGGGGGTCTCCGGACAGTCGGACTATCTCCATTGGTCATACTATTATACTATGAAGATACAAGATTGAAGACTTCATCTCGTGTACGGATGAGACTCTACTTGGCGTGGAAGGCAAGCTAGGCAATACAGATATGAATATCTCCTCCTTTGTAACCGACCTTGTGTAACCCTAACCCTCTCCAGTGTCTATATAAACCGAAGGGTTTTAGTCCGTAGGACAACAACCATAACATACAATCGTACCATAGGCTAGCTTCTAGGGTTTAGCCTCTCTGATCTCGTGGTAGATCTACTCTTGTACTACCCATATCATCAATATTAATCAAGCAGGACGTAGGGTTTTACCTCCATCAAGAGGGCCCAAACCTGGGTAAAACATCGTGTCCCCTGCCTCCTGTTACCATCCGGCCTAGACGCACAATTCGGGACCCCCTACCCGAGATCCGCCGGTTTTGACACCGACAACCACGTCGCATCCGTGCATGGACACACTATTCTAATTGAAGATGATGGGCGGCTTTCGCATCACATATCTATATCTATACCCCTATATATATTATATTTTATATTTTTTATATTGTGTGCGGGTAACTTTAACTTTGAAAGATGGTCATTGGGTGAGGCGAACCCGATGGTCCATAGATGGCAAATTTGAGCACTACTGGCCATTGGATATCATCTAGATTCCACCAGATTTCGCCACATGTATAATCTAGAAGACTCCATGGTTGAACTTAAGCATAATGCACAAACATCAAAACACAAGCACTTCTTATTTTTTCTAGAATCTTCCGTATTAGAATTGCCCAAATGTTTTTCTACATGATTTTCCATTATTTGTTTTTACTTTATGTCTTACGACGCACAATTCCATGAATCTTAAAATAGATTAGCTTTCTTATAAAAACTAGATGATTTTGAATGAAATGAACTATAATAATTAAATGAACATCTACATCATGCATATATGACTCAAAGCTTGCATGCTATAATGTGGTATTTATTCATAATTTGGTTGCCAAATCTCATGCCTGCAATGCACGCGTACCTTACTCTAGTCTAAATGGTGTTTGTGTGTGTGTTATGCATGTTGAGGTGCAAATTGTCTTGTTTTGGGTACACGTTAAGCTTGTTCTTCCGAAATTTCAAACCGCGCCTTGTTAGGCCGAAAATTCAAGCTAGCGTCTCTGTCTATCATGTTGCGAAACTCCCGCCTCTTCAACCCGCGCCTTGTTAGCCCGAAATATTTAAGATATATCTTTGTCTCGTTGTGCTCCGACAACTCCCTCCATCTCAACCCGCGCCTTGCTATTCCGAAATTACAACGCGCGCGAAAACTCCCACCTCCTGTGAAATCCCGACACACGAAATGCCCGTGGTACCCCTGAACCGAAAGAACCGCCTCAAATCGGTGGGGGTACTTTCGTAAATTACCCCACATTTCGGACAAGCGTGTCTCTAAGCCATGGTTCCCCACTGCCATCCCATCCGCCCACCCATTCATACACCGAGGCCATGAAAACCCGCGACGAAACCCCACACCCTGCTCCGTCCGCCACCCAGCCGGAGCCTCTTCCCCAACGACGTCGTCCACAACAATACCTCGACGTCCCTCATCCACCGTACCAGATGAGGATCCGTCATCGATCTCATCGTCCCGCCAGTTCAGCCACCCCGTCCTCCACCTCCAAGGAGCTGCCCCGATGTTCCCCTCGTCTTTCGCGCCACCTCCATTCCCACACCACCGTCTTCACCTGCACCACCGGAAGAGCATCATCATCACCGTTTCCTCGGATGAAGCTGCGGCCGAATTGGTGCCACCAAAGAGGTTGTACACTAATCGCCGCATTTTCTTCTTGATTCGATCTCGCGGTGCTGCCGGCGCTCGGTCCCGAGCCGACACGGCGCGACTCCATCTACGATGGCGTCGTCGGCCACTTCCTCCACGGCGTCGCTCCCTCGGCGGCGACGTCCACATCAGTAGGAGCTGCTGCTGCTTTAGCTCTCGCTCGCGGTGCTGCTCTGCTCTTGCTCTCGATCACCTGCCTGGTCTGCTCTTGCTATTGCTCTTGCTCATGCTGCTGCTCTCGCTCTTGCTCTTGCTTGCGATGCTGCTCCGATTTAGCTACACTTCAGTCGACTAAATCGACTTTTGGGTCAATCGATTTTCAGTGGGTGGGGGGGGGAGGGCTCGCCAGGGTGAAGGAAGAACCAACCGCAGCGGGGAGGGTGGCTCGCCGGAGAGGTACCCCACTATCTATCTTAGGGTTCAGGATGGGGGCGGTGGTAACCGGCGGTTGCGGGGCGTTGGCGGGGCGGTAGCGTGGGGATCGCCGGAGAAAAAACTCGGCACGGGGGGGGGGGGGGGGGCTAAAGGGATGGCTGGGGCGACGGTGGACCGGCGGTGGGGAGTGTTTTCGGGGCGGGCAGGGCAGCGCACCGCCGGCCGCGGGGGGCTGCTGTTTGGCCGGTGGTGGCTGGCGGCTCAGGGGGTGGAGGTTGAAGATGAACCACATGCCCTTGATTTCGTATCCAACAGCTGCAAAATCGACTGACCAGAGATGAAAAAGTTAGTCGACCGACGTGTAGCCTCATCTTGCTAGTGCGTTCAGTTTCGACAGCAAAATTCAGTTTTGACAGCAAAATTCAGTTTCGACAGTTAAGTTCAGTTTCGACAGTTAAGTTCAGTTTCGACAGTTAAATTCAGTTTTGATAGTTAAGTTCAGAGATGAGCGGCTGATGTATTTTACATCTAGCACTTTGTGGTTTTGTATTTTACGTCATGTATTGGACATGCTATTAGAATTCCACTCAGGTTAACGTTGTTCGTTGTCTCTCTTGTCCTACTTCAGCCTCGGCGTCGTACAACTCACCGGAGCTGCTCCAACGATGAAACCCTCCATCATAGCGGAGCAGTACCTCAGGCTCCATCTCCAGACGCCTAAGATCTTCTTGCCCTCCTCTGATAGCCAAGTCAGCCGGAGCATCCTCACTGGCCAACCCAATCACGCTGAGATCGACATGGCTTCGCCAAAGAGGTTGTACACTTGTTGCATCTATTTTGTACTCTACATGTTATATGTATTGTCCATTGAGCACTCGTAGTAACGGGAAATACGATTATTTTCTCCTACTATATGACAAGCTGTGAGGTATCAGGCAACTTAGCTATCTGTGATGGACTCTCTTGAACGCCATCATTATTTATCTATGCGCATTTGAGTTGTGCATTTGTCGATGGGCCTAGGAGTTGAGCTAGTATGGCAATGGCCTGGGTCCAAAGTAATAGAAGTAGCACAAAAACATTTTTTAGTGTAGGATTTTCCTTGCTCAAGCCTGCCTATTAGAATCTCCAGTGCTTGAAAGGAAAAGTGAATGAAAAACATCGGAATTGGAATTTGGTGCAAAGGAATGGAGCAAAGGAAAACTGTAGGATTTGTTCCTTTAGTGTCTCCTTGAAAGAACAACCGTAGGAATTCTAATTTCCACTTCTCCTACTTTTCATATTCCTATTCATCAAGCACAAGACTAAGAGATAGTAGCATAATAGCATTATAACCGTACATTTTCTTGTGGTTTGACTTAATCTCACCATGCTTTTTTGCATCATGTGATCTTCCAATTGTTGTGAATCAAACACCCAGATTGGCAGAAATCCTGTGTTTTTAAATTCTCTGTTTTGCACGTGCATTCCTATCCTATTCCTATCTATTTCCTATCCCTGCATTGTTAGAATCCTCAAATTCAAATAAGCCCTTACTCAATTACTTCTGTTACAGATATGTGTCAAAGAAAACCTTGTGTGGTTTGTCCTGCTCCTGCGGCGTTGTGTTCCACCCCAGCTCAGCTGCTCCAACGACGGAAGGGTTCACCACAGCAGGGATCCGCTCTACAGACTGTCTTTTGCCGCCTCAGATCTTCTTCCCCACCGCGGGCAGCCACGACAACTGCATTACCATCATCAACTGAGCAGGAGAGGTTGCACTCTTCTGTGTCCGCAAGAGAGGTCGCACTCTTCCGTGTCTGCTTACGTTATGCATCGCTTAATATGATGACATGCTACATTATCGTCCTGTTCACCTATTAGACTCCGACTCAGGTCCAAACTAATGCTGAAACTTGAGTTTTTAAATGGTTGTGGGGTACATATTGGGGCAGCAATCAGTACTATCTGTCTACTATCTGGTTAATCTCTGGTGTCTACTATGAGTTTCATGTTGGGTGCAAACAAACATTAAAGGAGCCATTATCTGTATTTTTTAACTAAAGCTATTATCTGCCTGCTATCATTGGTTTTGGGTCTATCCACATTTTGCTGCCATCACTCTGGATTTGTTCATGCACTCTTACATAATCTCACTATGTTTTATTCCTATGCATGCCAGTTATTGTACACAATGGAACTGATCATGTAGAGCAAAAGAGACAACCCTTGCATGGCAATAAAATTTCATGCAGACGTTGTTCCATGGCGGGCGCAAAGGCAGCCCCCCTCCACCCATTTCGGATCGTAATCAAGAGGAAGATAACTGTTCTGAGGGGGATTCCGAAGGAGAAGACCACTCCTATTTACCCCATGAGGTCTTCGCTCTAACTTGGCATGGTGATGTTGGCAATATCATGCATATGGTGCCTTGCATTGCTTACTGTATACATTAAAGATGTCATCTACTTAGTTTAGACATTCTTTGTGTCAATGCCATCTGTTTAGTTTCTTTATCGTATATGTGAATCATGCAATGCCATCTTGTCTAGCCAGGCATCATATATGTGAATTTTGCAATGCCACCCTTGTTAGCTAGTCATCTTATATGTGAATTATATCATGCCATCATTGTTTTATTACCTGTTAAATTTGTCAACAATTTTAGTACATTCAATTACTCTTCCTGTGCATCAGCCATTCGGCACGGTCATGGAAAAATCTGGAGTGGAAACAAGGTCTTCAGAGCAGACAATGCTATCTGACGAAGCGCACGTCTTGCTGGTTACCGATAGCTCCTCAGAGGAGGATTCAGAGACAGATGACCAGTCATATTTCCCCCCCGAGGTGCATGCCCTAACTTGGCAGGGTTATGTTGCTCATATCGTGCATATGGTATCTTGCATTGCTATGTCATTTGCTTAGTTTATACATGCTTTGTGTGAATGCCACCTGTTTAGTGTCTAATTACCATATATGTGAATTATGCAATGCCATCTTGTTGCAAGACATTATATATGTGAATTATGCAATGTTATCTTGTTGCAAGGCATTATGTATGTGAATTATGCAATGCCATGCTGTTTAGGCAAGTGTCATATATGTGAATTATATCATGCCATCCTTTTTTGTATTTCTCATTGCTTTTGTCGACAATGTTTGTATATTCAACTGCTCTTCCTGTGCATCAGCCATTTGAATTGGTGATGGAGAAATCTGGAGTGAAAACAAGGTCTTCAGAGCAGACAATGCTACCTGCTGAAGTAGATATCTTGCTGGTTATAGATAGCTCTTCAGAGGAGGATTCAGAGGCAGATGACCAGTCCTATTATCCCCCTGAGGTGTATGCTCAAACTTGGCAGGGTTATATTACTCATATAATGCATATGTTGTATTTCAATGCTTAGTTTTTACATCATATACACAATATTGAATGCCATCTCCTTAGTTGACACATCATATATGCGATTGCCCTCTACTCACTTCCTTAGTATATAAATCATATATTTGAATTATGTCATACCATGATGTTTACATAGACAGCATGTATCTGAATTATGGCATGCCAACCCATTTTCTAAAGACATAATATAGTTATATCATCTCATCCTGTTTACATAGTCATCATATTTTAAATTATGTCATTCTATCCGTGAATTATATCATGCCATCATGTTTCCATCGACGGCATGTTTGTGATTTATGGCATGCCAACCACTTTAATAGACACATCGTATAGTTATATCATGTCATCCTGTTTACATAGTCATCATATTTTGAAGTATGTCATTCTATCTTGTTTAGTTAGCCATCATACATGTGAAATTGTGTCATGCTATCCTGTTTAATTAGCCATCATATATGTGAAATTATGTCCTGCTATTCTGTTTGCTTAGACAACATAAATGTGAATTATTTCATGCCCTATTTTCTTCCCTACTATCCATTGCACCTGTCTATCTTACAATGTCTATACATTCAATTACTTTTCTTGTTTATCATCCATTTCAATTGGAGGGAGTGATGGCAGTATCTGTGGGAGTAAAAACACGGTCTTCAGAAAAGATCGTGCTACCTGTCGATGTAGATAGAACCACGGTTGTACTTGCCCAAGAACCAGCCCCACCACACATAACCCACACTCATGCAGATTGTACCCCTACCCAGTTGGACAGAGAACCAGCTACACCCCTTCTAACCCCAACCCCAGCAGATAGACACCCAGTTCCCATTGACACAGCACCGTCTCCACCACAGAGCACCCAAACACGAGCAGTTAGTAAGGCAACTGCAACGCCCAAATCACGAGGACCACCACTCCGAACCCGAAGTCAACGCTTAAAGCAGAAGAAGAATTGTTCTCAGGTCAGGTTCCGTAGCTATGGTTCATACTACTTTGCTCTTGCATCACTGTATTTACTTATACCAACTAATTTCAAATTTGAAGGATGCAATTGAAACTCCAATGGCGCAACAGGTATGTTTTAAACCTTTTTCTTCAACGTGTTTGGCTGTTTGCTGTTGTAACTTGCTCTATGTTGATTTCAGTTTCAATTGAATAAACAGTTATGTTCTCATGCCATGCACATTACAAGTGTTGTTATTGCTGTGTAGTTTCCCACACTTATATTCTGTCTATGCTGCTTTGTCTTAAATAGATATGATTCAAACTGTATCTATCTTTATTTGGCAACATAAACTAGAATGATATAGACCATACAGTGACCATACTACATAGATATATGTTTGTTTCATGTTGTATCCTGTCCACCTTACTACTGAACTGGTTTACCAAAATGAGTTTCATATACTACATTGTAAACCTGAGATGTTTTTGTTTGTTTCTCTTTTAGAACGCGGATAAAATATTGGAGAAGAGTACCCTGTTATGCAATGGTAAAGGAAGTAATGCAGATAAGGTTCAAGATAGTGAGACATCCTTGTTGGTCTCTAAGAAAGCTGATAAAAACTATATTGAAGACACTGAGACAACCCCAAAGTCCTGTATTAATGTAGTGTTCGAGTTATTGGCTACAACTGCTGGCAGCAACTCTTCGAACTCGTTGCCTGAATCAGTTCGGCTTCTTGAGTCTCAACTTCAAGTTGAAAGACACCGATCAGATGTTATACGACAGGAAGCCGAAGGATTGAGGAAGTCCCTGCAGAATTCAGATGCATACTTTCTGGTGCAACAGCAAGCGCTGGAGGACTTAAGCGCCAAACAAGAGAAAGTTAATAAGTGTGCTAAGCATCTTGCCAGCATTATGGGTACCCAGGATATTGTTTCTTGAGCACTTCTGATGTGGTTTCAGTTCTGTACTTGTTTTGCTGCGGCGTTTATATGCTGCTGTGTTCCCTATATTTGCATTGGTGGCGAACTTTGATGCCCAGTGGATGTAATATGTGTAATAGTCGTGATAGCCTAGTGTAAGTTGCTTGCTTATTTATTTCCTTGTTGTCTTGTTTATTTGTTTGCTTCTAGTCAGTGCAGTTCTTTTTCTGTGGTTTGCTAGTGGCTGCAATAACCTATTTTTTAAAACTAGGCCACAATAACCATGGGCTAATATTTACTATAGTGACACTGGGCCTCCTACGGGACGTAGAAACAGTGGGCCTTCTACGGGCCGTATAAACAGTGGGCCTTCTACGGGTCGTAGAAACAATGGGCCTTCTACGGGCCGTAGAAACAATGGGCCTTCTACGGGTCGTATCATCAATGGGCCTTATACGGGCCGTATGATCGATTGGCTAAACATGGGCCATACAGACCGCATTCTGGCCGTAAATGGGCTAGAGTTGGAATCGTCTGTTCATGGGCCAACCATAATGGGCCATCATTAATAGGCCATATTTGATGACGCTATGAAAATGGCCCAACGTATTAACGTACCACAAACGGGCCGACTGTAACTACGTGCTGAATTTGGCCCATAAGCAGAAAATGACAGTAACGGGCCATAAGTAAACGAATGATGGAAAATAGCCCAAGAACAAATGGGCTCTGACAAGGCCGAAAGATAACATGGGCTGGAAACGACCCAATGGAATAACGGGCAATTAATGGGTATAAAGTCATACACCGTTCTTTACGGGCCAGTTTCACCACGGGCTGTTAATGGGTGTAAAGTGATACACTGTTCACTACGGGCCAGTTTCACCATGGGCCGTTAATAGGCCAAGAGTTACATAGGGCCTCATATGGGCCGAAAGACGTCATGGGCCATACATGGGCCAGAAGTGAAAACGGGCTGGAATCATATTGGATGGCCCAGATGATGCTACTGGGCCTAATTCGAATAGGGCGTAACGGGCCTTGGGTTAGCGGGATGTAAATGGGCTATATGCTAACAGGCCGTTAACATGCTTTCCATGGGCCAGCCAGCCACCTTTTGACCAAGTCAAACAGGCCGGCCTTTTGACAGGAATGGGCCTCTGTTGGGCCGTGCCATGTGTCGACGTATCATAGGCGCCTTCTGTCCAATGAGTGGATGACATCTGTCCCAGCGATGAGCCGACACGTGTTTCCTCCAGCCAATGATGATTGTGCACGTGGAAAATCACCATTGGTCGGGGCTATTAATGGGTTATCGGATCCAAAACCCGACCCGATAGCTTAACGGCGTTCCTTACGGTGGATGCCACGTGTCGGTCACCCTTGACGAAAGCACTTCTGTGACGCGCGATTTATCGTCTTGGAAGTGGACACTTCCGTGATGATAATTTTGGTAATGTCATGGAACACTTCTACGACAACACATGTATGACTATCTTGATTCTATCATAAAATCGTCATGGATGTACATGCATGACAGAAAACGCGACCTACTGTGACAAACACGTATCATCACGGAAGTGTATTCTTTTTTGTAGTGGTAGCAATGAACCCACTCTTTTGGATTTCAAAGAATTTAATTATGATAATTGTTCTTTAATAGATTGTATTTCCTTGTTGCAATTGATGTTGAATTCTCCTCATGCTTATAATCAAAACAAAGCTTTTACTAGACATATCATTAATGCTATGATGCAATCTTTTGAAGAAAACCTTGAATTGGAAGTTTCTATCCCTAGAGAACTTTATGATGAATGGGAACCTACTATTAAGATTAAGATTAAAGATTATGAGTGCCATGCTTTGTGTGATTTGGGTGCTAGCGTTTCCATGATTCCAAAAACTTTATGTGATGTGTTGGGTTTCCGTGAATTTGATGATTGTTCTTTAAATTTGCATCTTGCGGATTCCACCATTAAGGAACCTATGGGAAGGATTATTGATGTTATTATTTTTGAAAATAGGAATTATGTTCCCATAGATTTCATTGTTCTTAATATAGATTGCAATCCTACATGTCCTATTATTCTTGGTAGACCTTTCCTTAGAACGATTGGTGCAATTATTGATATGAAAGAAGAAAACATTAGATTTCAATTTTCGTTAAGGAAGGGCATGGAACACTTTGCTAGAAAGAAAATTAAATTTCCTTATGAATCTATTATGAGAGCTACTTATGGATTGCATGCCAAATATGACAATACTTAGATCTATTCGTGTTTTATGCCTAGTTAAGGGCGTTAAACAATAGCGCTTGTTGGGAGGCAACCCAATTTTCTTTTTATTTTTGCTTTTAGGTTCTGTTTTGCAATAAATAATTCATCTAGCCTCTGTTTAGATATGGTTTTGTGTTTTAATTAGTGTTTTTGCCAAGTAAGACATTTGGGATAGCTTAAAGTGATAGTTGATTTGATCTTGCTGAAAAACAGAAACTTTTGCGCCCAGTCCCAGAATTGTTAAAAATCACAGAAGCAAGATAAAATTCTGAATTTTTGACACAAGATTGATATACAAATTGCCTCTGTATTCCTAATATTTCAGAAATTTTGGAGTTACAGAAGTATTCGAACTAGCCAGATTGCTATAGACTGTTCTATTTTTCACAGATTCTGTTTTCTATGTGTTGTTTTCTTATTTTGATGAATCTATGGGTTGTATCGTGGGGGGGGGGGTATGAACCATGGAGAAGTTGGAATACAATAGATATTACACAAATATAAATAAAGAATGAGTTCACAATAGTACCAAAAGGCAAAAAAAGAGAAGGCCCAAAAAAAGAAAAAAATGAGAGAAAAAGAGAGAAGGGGCAATGTTACTATCCTTTTACCACACTTGTGCTTCAAAGTAGCACCATGATCTTCATGATAGAGAGTCTCCTATTTTGTCACTTTCATATACTTGTGGGAATTTTTCATTATAGAACTTGCTTGTATATTCCAACGATTGGCTTCCTCAAATTGCCCTAGGTCTTCATGAGCAAGCAAGTTGGATGCACACCCACTTAGTTTTTATTTTTGAGCTTTCATAAACTTATAGCTCTAGTGCATCTGTTGCATGGCAATCCCTACTCACTCACATTGATATCTATTGATGGGCATCTCCATAGCCCGTTGATACGCCTAGTTGATGTGAGACTATCTCCTTCTTTTTGTCTTCTCCACAACCACCTTCTATTCCACATATAGTGCTATGTCCATGGCTCACGCTCATGTATTGTGTGAAAGTTGAAAAGGTTTGAGAACATCAAAAGTATGAAACAATTGCTTGGCTTGTCATCGTGGTTGTTCATGATTTGAATATTTTGTGTGATGAAGATGGAGCATAGCCAGACTACATGATTTTGTAGGGACAAACTTTCTTTGGCCTTGTTATTTTGAGAAGACATAATTGCCTTGTCAGTATGCTTGAAGCATTATTGTTTTTATGTCAATATTAAACTTTTGTTTGAATCATACGGATCTAAACATTCATGCCACAATAAATAAATTACATGGATAAATATGTTAGGTAGCATTTCACATCAAAAACTCTATTTTTATCATTTACCTACTTGAGGACGAGCATGAATTAAGCTTGGGGATGCTTGATACGTCTCCAACGTATCTATATTTTTTGATAGTTCCATGCTATTATATTATCTGTTTTGGATGTTTTATATGCATTAATATGCTATTTTATATTATTTTTGGGACTAACCTATTAACATAGAGCCCAGTGCTAGTTCCTGTTTTTCCCCTGCTTTGAGTTTTGCAGAAAAGGAATACCAAACGGAGTCCAAATGGAATAAAACCTTCACGATGGTTTTTCTTGGACCAGAAGACAACCAGGAGACTTGGAGATGAAGTCGGAGGAGCCACGAGGCGACTACAAGGATAGAGGGCATGCCCAGGTGGGTAGGGCGCCCCCACCCATGTGGCCCGTCGTGCACTCCCTAACCTAATTCCCGCGCCTATTGCTACCTCTTGAGCACTGCGTTGGTTTTCCTTGAAGAGGAAGGGATGATGCAACAAAGTAGCGTAAGTATTTCCCTCAGTTTTTGAGAACCAAGGTATCAATCCAGTAGGAGGCTACACGCGAGTTCCTCGTACCTGCACAAAACAAATAAATCCTCGCAACCAACACAAATAGGGGTTGTCAATCCCTACTCGGCCACTTACGAGAGTGAGATCTGATAGATATGATAAGATAATATTTTTGGTATTTTTATGGTAAAGATGCAAAGCAAAGTAAAAGCAAAAAGAAATAACTAAGTATTGGTAGATTAATATGATGAAGATAGACCCGGGGGCCATAGGTTTCACTAGTGGCTTCTCTCGAGAGCATAAGTATTCTACGGTGGGTGAACAAATTACTATTGAGCAATTGATAGAATTGAGCATAGTTATGAGAATATCACTAGTGCAGAACCGGGCAATAGCACCGGTTCGTAAGGGCCTTTAGTGCCGGTTCGGTAACCGGCACTAAATTGTAGGCACTAAAGGCCCCCCCTTTAGTACCGGTTCAGCACGAACCGGTGCTAAAGGGCAACCACGTGGCACGAGCCAGCTCCGTGGGCGCGTAGGACATTAGTACCGGCTGGTAACACCAACCGGTACTAAATGTTTTGGGGCTAGAAAAACATTGAAGTGCCCGTGTAACAGATGAGTTCTCGTCCGAAACCCTGATACTCCAAAAGAGTTTGTCCAGTTTGTACACGAAGTGCGTCCAGTTTTTGCCGTGACCCTCTCTAGTCTTTCGCACATGCAATGCGGGTGAAATAATGATACCATGCCAAGTTTCAACATTTTCAGAAGTCATTTTGTAGTGATATTCAATTTCACGGTCATTTAGCTCTCTAAACAATTAGGTAAATGACCGAAAAACAACAAATGATGTTAGAACATGTTGGAAATTGATGATGTCGCTTTGAATGCTACATACTGAACACAAAAGAAGTCCAGAGTTCAAATAAGTTTAAAAACATTGAAGTGCCCGTGTAACAGATGAGTTCTCGTCCGAAACCTTGATACTCCGAAAGAGTTTGTCCAGTTTGCACATGAAGTGCGTCCAGTTTTTGCTGTGACCCTCTATACTCTTTCGCACATGCTATGCGGGTGAAATGATGATACCATGCCAAGTTTCAACATTTTCAGAATTCATTTTGTAGTGATTTTCAATTTCACGGTCATTTAGCTCTCTAAACAATTAGGTAAATGACCGAAAAACAACAAATGATGTCAGAACCTGTTGGAAATTGATGACGTCGCTTTGAATGCTGCATACTGAACACAAAAGAAGTCCGGAGTTCAAATAAGTTTAAAAAACATTGAAGTGCCCGTGTAACAGATGAGTTCTCGTCTGAAACCCTGATACTTCAAAAGAGTTTGTCCAGTTTGTACACGAAGTGCGTCCAGTTTTTGTCGTGACCCTCTCTACTCTTTCGCACATGCTATGCGGGTGAAATGATGATACCATGCCAAGTTTCAACATTTTCAGAATTCATTTTGTAGTGATTTTCAATTTCACGGTCATTTAGCTCTCTAAACAATTAGGTAAATGACCGAAAAACAACAAATGATGTCAGAACATGTTGGAAATTGATGACGTCGCTTTGAATGCTGCATACTGAACACAAAAGAAGTCCGGAGTTCAAATAAGTTTAAAAAACATTGAAGTGCCCGTGTAACAGATGAGTTCTCGTCTGAAACCCTGATACTTCAAAAGAGTTTGTCCAGTTTGTACACGAAGTGCGTCCAGTTTTTGCCGTGGCCCTCTCTACTCTTTCGCACATGCTATGCGGGTGAAATGATGATACCATGCCAAGTTTCAACATTTTCAGAAGTCATTTTGTAGCGATTTTCAATTTCATGGGCATTTAGCTCTCTAAACAATTAGGTAAATGACCGAAAAACAACAAATGATGTCAGAACATGTTGGAAATTGATGATGTTGCTTTGAATGCTGCATACTGAACACAAAAGAAGTCCGGAGTTCAAATAAGTTTAAAAAACATTGAAGTGCCCGTGTAATAGATGAGTTCTTGTCCGAAACCCTGATACTCTGAAAGAGTTTGTCCAGTTTGTACACAAAGTGCGTACAGTTTTTGCCGTGACCCTCTCTACTCTTTCGCACATGCTATGTAGGTGAAATGATGATACCATGCCAAGTTTAAACATTTTTAGAAGTCATTTTGTAGTGATTTTCAATTTCACGGTCATTTAGCTCTCTAAACAATTAGGTAAATGACCGAAAAACAACAAATGATGTCAGACATGTTGGAAATTGATGACGTTGCTTTGAATGCTGCATACTGAACACAAAAGAAGTCCAGAGTTCAAATAAGTTATTAAAAATAAAAAAGAGGTGCAATGCCGGTTAATTTGCTTCAAGCCATTCAGAATAGTGTAGACTGCACCGCAGATAGCTCAGTGCAATCTATGCTATTCCGCAAGGCTTGAAGCTAATCAACATGCAGGTGAGCATTGCAACTCTTCGTCATTGTCTGTGCACTCACGGCTTATAAACTGCTCATACTGCCTCTCTCTTGGCGAGGTGGGACTAAAAATCAGCTTACTAAGAAACTCTAGTACCGGTTCAGGGCATGAACCGGTACTAAAGGTCTTTGTGGGGGCCCCAGCCTGACCATAGCCTGACACAGCCTCATTAGTACCGGTTCGTGGCATGAACCGATACTAAAGGTTGCCCACGAACCGGTACTAATGATGCCCGCCCGCCTAGCCATTGGAACCGGCACTAATGGCCACATTAGTGCCGGCTCAAATTCAAACCGGCACTAATGTGCTTCACATTTGACCCTTTTTCTACTAGTGTATCTAGGTATGATCATGTATATAGGCATCATGTCCGAGACAAGTAGACCGACTCCTGCCTGCATCTACTACTATTAGTCCACTCATCGACCGCTATCCAGCATGCATCTATAGTATTAAGTTAAAGAAAATAGAGTAACGCCTTAAGCAAGATGACATGATGTAGAGGGATAAACTCATGCAATATGATGAACCCAAAGCAAGATGACATCTTGTTATCCTCGATGGCAACAATACAATGCGTGCCTTGCTGCCCCTACTGTCACTGGGAAAGGACACCGCAAGATTGAACCCAAAGCTAAGCACTTCTCCCATTGTAAGAAAGATCAATCTGGTAGGCCAAACCAAACTGATAATTCGAAGAGACTTGCAAAGATAACCAATCATACATAAAAGAATTCAGAGAAGATTCAAATATTGTTCATAGATAGACTTGAACATAAACCCACAATTCATCGGTCTCAACAAACACACCGCAAAAAGAAGATTACATCGAATAGATCTCCACAAGAGAGGGGGAGAACTTTGTATTGAGATCCAAAAAGAGAGAGGAAGCCATCAAGCTACTAACTATGGACCCGTAGGTGTAAATTAAACTACTCACACTTCATCGAAGGGGCTATGGTGTTGATGTAGAAGCCGTCCATGATCGATGCCCCCTCCGGCGGAGCTCCGGAACAGGCCCCAAGATGGGATCTCATGGATACAGAATGTTGCGGTGGTGGAATTAGGGTTTTGGCTCCGTATCTGATCGTTTGGGGATACATAGGTATATATAGGAGGCAGGAGTACGTCGGTGGAGCAACAGGGGCCCCACGAGGGTGGAGGGAGCGCCTGGTGGGGGTAGGCGCGCCCCCCTACCTCGTGGCCTCCTCTTTTGTGTCTTAACATAGGTTCCAAGTCTCCTGGGTCTTGTTCGTTGAGAAAATCACGTTCCCGAAGGTTTCATTCCGTTTAGAGTCCGTTTGATATTCCTTTTCTTCGAAACCCTAAAACAGGCAAAAAAACAGCAATTCTGGGCTGGGCCTCCGGTTAATAGGTTAGTCCCAAAAATAATATAAAAGTGGATAATAAAGCCCAATAATGTCCAAAACAGTAGATAATATAGCATGGAGCAATCAAAAATTATAGATACGTTGGAGACGTATCAAGCATCCCAAACTTAATTCCTGCTCGTCCTCGAGTAGGTAAATGATAAAAACAGAATTTTTGATGCGAAGTGCTACTTGGCATAATTTTAATGTAATTCTTCTTAATTGTTGTATGAATATTCAGATCCGAAAGATTCAAGACAAATGTTTATATTGACATAAAAAATAATAATACTTCAAGCATACTAACTAAGAAATCATGTCTTCTCAAAATAACATGGCTAAAGAAAGTTATCCCTACAAAATCATATAGTCTGGCTATGCTCCATCTTCACCACACAAAGTATTTAAATCATGCACAATCCCGATGAAAAGCCAAGAAATTGTTTCATACTGTTGACATTCTCAAAACTTTTTCAATCTTCACGCAATACCTGAGCGTGAGCCATGGATATAGCACTATAGGTGGAATAGAGTGGTGGTTGTGGAGAAGACAAAAAGGGAGAAGATAGTCTCACATCAACTAGGCGTATCAACTGGCTATGGAGATGCCCATCAATAGATATCAATGTGAGTGAGTAGGGATTGCCATGCAACTAATGCACTAGAGCTATAAGTATATGAAAGCTCAACAAAAGAAACTAAGTGGGTGTGCATCCAACTTGCTTGCTCATGAAGACCTATGTCATTTGAGGAAGCCCATCATTGGAATATACCAGCCAAGTTCTATAATGAAAAATTCCCACTAGTATATAAAAGTGACAACATAGGAGACTCTCTATCATAAAGATCATGGTGCTACTTTGAAGCACAAGTGTGGTAAAACGATAGTAGCATTGTCCCTTCTCTCTTTTTCTCTCATTTTTTTATTTGGGCCTTTTCTTTTTTTTTTATTTGGGCTTCTTTGGCCTCTTTTATTTTTAAAGTCCGGAGTCTCATACCGACTTGTGGGGGAATCATAGTCTCCATCATCCTTTCCTCACTGGGACAATGCTCTAATAATTGTGATCATCACACTTTTATTTACTTACAACTCCAGAATTACAACTCGATACTTAGAACAAGATATGACTCTATATGAATGCCTCCGGTGGTGTACCGAGATATGAAATGACTCATGAGTGACAAGTATGAAAGAATTATGAACTGTGGCTTTGCCACAAATACGATGTCAACTACATGATCATGCTAAGCAATATGACAATGATGGAGTGTGTCATAATAAACCGAACGGTGGAAAGTTGCATGGCAATATATCTCGAAATGGCTATGGAAATGCCATGATAGGTAGGTATGGTGGCTGTTTTGAGGAAATTATATGGTGGGTGTATGATACCGGCGAAAGGTGCGCGATATTAGAGAGGCTAGCAATGGTGGAAGGGTGAGAGTGCGTATGATCCATGGACTCAACATTAGTCATAAAGAACTCATAAGCTTATACCAGTTATCAAAGCAAAGTATTACGCGCATGCTCCTAGGGGGATAGATTTGTAGGAAAAGACCATTGCTCGTCCCCGACCGCCACTCATAAGGAAGACAATCAATAAATAAATCATGCTCCGACTTCATCACATAACGGTTCACCATACGTGCATGCTACGGGAATCACAAGCTTCAACACAAGTATTTCACAAATTCACAACTACTCAACTAGCATGACTTTAATATCACCATCTACATATCTCAAAACAATTATCAATTATCAAACTTATCATAATATTCAACACACTCATAAGAGAAATTATTATTCTTGAATACCTAGAATATTAGGATTTAAGCAAATTACCATGCTATTAAGACTCTCCAAATAGTCTAAGTGAATCATGAGAGATCAATAGTTTCTATAAAACAAATCCACCACCGTGCTCTAAAAGATATAAGTGAAGTACTAGAGCAAAACTACATGACTCAAAACATATAAGTGAAGCACATGGAGTATTCTAACAAATTCCAAATCATGTATGGATCTATCAAAAGGTGTGTACAGCAAGGATGATTGTGGTAAACTAAAAAGTAAAGACTCAAATCATACAAGACGCTCCAAGCAAAAACACAAATCATGTGGCGAATAAAAATATAGCTCCAAGCAAAGTTACCGATAGAAGTAGACGAAAGAGGGGATGCCTTCCGGGGCATCCCCAAGCTTTGGATTTTAGGTGTCCTTAGATTATCTTGGGGGTGCCATGGGCATCCCCAAGCTTAGGCTCTTGCCACTCCTTGTTTCATAATCGATCAAATCTTTACCCAAAACTTGAAAACTTCACAACACAAAACTCAAAGTAGAAAATCTCATGAGCTCCGTTAGCGAAAGAAAAAAAAAGACCACTTCAAGGTACTGTAATGAACTCATTCTTTATTTATATTGGTGTTAAACCTACTGTATTTCAACTTCTCTATGGTTTATAAACTATTTTACTAGCCATAGATTCATCAAAATAAGAAAACAACACACGAAAAACAAAATCTGTCAAAAACAGAACAGTCTGTAGTAATCTGTAGCTAGCGCAAGATCTGGAACCCCAAAAATTCTAAAATAAATTTCTGGACGTGATGAATTTATTTATTAATCATCTACAAAAATAATTAACTAAATAACACTTTCCAAATAAAAATGACAGCAATTCTCGTGAGCGCTAAAGTTTCTGTTTTTTACAGCAAGTTCAACAAGACTTTCCCCAAGTCTTCCCAACGGTTCTTCTTGGCACAAACACTAATTAAACACAAAAAATACAACCAAAACAGAGGATAGATAAATTATTTATTACTAAACAGGAGCAAAAATCAAGGAATAAAAATAAAATTGGGTTGCCTCCCAACAAGCGCTATCGTTTAACGCCCCTAGCTAGGCATAACAAGCAAGGATAGATCTAGGTATTGCCATCCTTGGTAGGCAATCCATAAGTGGCTCTCATAATAGATTCATAAGGTAATTTAATTTTATTTCTAGGAAAGTGTTCCATGCCTTTCCTTAATGGAAATTTGAATCTAATATTTCCTTCCTTCATATCAATAATTGCACCAATCGTTCTAAGGAAAGGTCTACCAAGAATAATATGACATGAAGGATTGCAATCTATGTCAAGAACAATAAAATCTACGGGCACATAATTCATATTTGCAACAATAAGAACATGATTAGTTCTTCCCACAGGTTTCTTAATAGTGGAATCCGCGAGGTGCAGATTTAGAGAGAAATCATCAAAATCACGGAAACCTAACAAATCACACAAAGTCTTTGGAATCGTGGAAACACTAGCACCCAAATCACATAAAGCATAACATTCATGATCTTTAATTTTAATTTTAATAGTTGGTTCCCACTCATCCTAAAGTTTTCTAGGGATAGAAACTTCCAGTTCAAGTTTTTCTTCATAAGATTGCATCATGGCATCAACGATATGTTTAGTAAACGCTTTATTTTGACTATAAGCGTGAGGAGAATTTAGCACGGATTGCAACAAGGAAATACAATCAATCAAAGAGCAATTTTCATAGCTAAATTTCTTGAAATCCATAATAGTGGGTTTAGCAACATCTAGGGTTTTAATTTCTTCAATCCCACTTCTATCAATTTTAGCATCAAGATCAAAAAAATTCCGAATTCTTGGAACGCCTTCTAGATAAAGGTGGATCATATTCAGTCCCATCATTATCAAGATTCAAATTGCAAAACAAATATTTAATAGGGGACACATCAATAGCTTTTATATCTTCATCTTTATTTTCATATGAACTAGAAGAACACGTTTTTATAAAGGCATCTTTCTTACCACGCATCCTAGCGGTTCTTTCTTTGCACTCATCAATGGAAATTCTCATGGCTTTGAGAGACTCATTGATATCATGCTTAGGTGGAATAGATCAAAGTTTCAACGAATCAACATCAAGAGCAATTCTATCAACGTTCCTAGCCAACTCATCAACCTTAAGCAAATTTTCTTCAATCAAAGCATTGAAATTCTTTTGCGAAGTAATAAATTCTTTAATATTAGGTTAAAAATCAGAGGGCATCTTATTATAATTTCCATAAGAATTGTTGTAGGAATTACCATAATTATTAGAGGAATTACTAGGATAAGGCCTAGGATTAAAATTTCCTCTATACGTGTTGTTACCAAAATTGTTCCTACCAACAAAATTCACATCCATAGATTCATTATTATTCTCAATCAAAGTAGACAAGGGCATATCACTAGGATCGGAGGAAACACTTTTACTAGCAAATAATTTCATAATTTCATCCATTTTTCCACTCAAAACATTAATTTCTTCTATCACATGCACCTTTTTATTAGTAGATCTTTTAGTATGCCATTGAGAATAATTAACCATAATATTATCTAGGAGTTTAGTAGCTTCTCCTTAAGTGATTTCCATAAAAGTGCCTGCCGCGGCTAAATCTAAAAGATTTCTAGAAGCAAAATTCAATTTGGCATAAATTTTTTGAATAATCATCCACAAATTTAAACCATGAGTAGGGCAATTACATATCATTAGTCTCATTCTCTCCCAAGCTTGTGCAACATGTTCATGATCAAGTTTCTTAAAATTCGTAATATCGTTTCTAAGAGAGATGATCTTAGCAGGAGGAAACTACTTAGAGATAAAAGCATCTTTGCACTTGTTCCATGAATCAATACTATTTTTAGGCAAAGACGAAAACCAAGTTTTAGCACGATCTCTAAGCGAAAAAGGAGATAGCTTCAATTTAACAATATCATTATCCACATCTTTATTATTTTGCATATCACACAAATCAACGAAGCTATTAAGACGGGTGCGGCATCTTCACTAGGAAGGCCGGAAAACGAATCTTTCATGACAAGATTCAGCAAAGCAGCATTAATTTCACAAGATTCTGCATCGGTAAGAGGAGGAATCGGAGTGTTAATAAAATCATTATTGTTGGTATTGGTGAAGTCACACAATTTAGTGTTATCTTGAGCCATCGTGACAAGAAAGCAACTAGCACACAAGCAAACAAAAAGCAAGCGGGCAAAAAGAGGCAAATGGAGAAAGAGAGGGAGGATATAGAGAGAGACAGGCGAATAAAATGGCAAGGGTGAAGTGGGGGAGAGGAAAATGAGAGGCAAATGGAAATTATGTAATGCGGGAGATAAGGGTATGTGATGGGTACTTGGTATATTGACTTTTGCGTAGACCTCCCCGGCAACGGCGCCTGAAATCCTTCTTGCTACCTCTTGAGCACTGCGTTGGTTTTCCCCGAAGAGGAAGGGATGATGCAGCAAAGTAGCGTAAGTATTTCCCCCAGTTTTTGAGAACCAAGGTATCAATCCAGTAGGAGGCTACGCGCGAGTCCCTCATACCTGCACAAAACAAATAAATCCTCGCAACCAACGCAAATAGGGGTTGTCAATCCCTACTCGGCCACTTACGAGAGTGAGATCTGATAGATATGATAAGATAATATTTTTGGTGTTTTTATGGTAAAGATGCAAAGCAAAGTAAAAGCAAAAAGAAATAACTAAGTATTGGTAGATTAATATGATCAAGATAGACCCGGGGGCCATAGGTTTCACTAGTGGCTTCTCTCGAGAGCATAACTATTCTACGATGGGTGAACAAATTACTGTTGAGCAATTGACAGAATTGAGCATACTTATGAGAATATCTAGGTATGATCATGTATATAGGCATCACATCCGAGACAAGTAGACCGACTCCTGCCTGCATCTACTACTATTACTCCACCCATCGACCGCTATCCAGCATGCATCTAGAGTATTAAGTTAATGAAAACAGAGTAACGCCTTAAGCAAGATGACATGATGTAGAGGGATAAACTCATGCAATATGATGAAAACCCCATCTTGTTATCCTCGATGGCAACAATACAATACGTGCCTTGCTTCCCCTACTGTCACTGGGAAAGGACACCGCAAGATTGAACCCAAAGCTAAGCACTTCTCCCATTGCAAGAAAGATCGATCTAGTAGGCCAAACCAAATTGATAATTCGAAGAGACTTGCAAAGATAACCAATCATACATAAAAGAATTCAAAGAAGATTCAAATATTGTTCATAGATAGACTTGATCATAAACCCACAATTCATCGGTCTCAACAAACACACCGCAAAAAGAATATTACATCGAATAGGTCTCCACAAGAGAGGGGGAGAACTTTGTATTGAGATCCAAAAAGAGAGAAGAAGCCATCAAGCTACTAACTATGGACCCGTAGGTCTGAAGTAAACTACTCACACTTCATCGGAGGGGCTATGGTGTTGATGTAGAAGCCCTCCGTGATCGATGCCCCCACCGGCGGAGCTCCGGAACAGGCCCCAAGATGGGATCTCGTGGATACAGGAAGTTGCGGCGGTGGAATTAGGGTTTTGGCTCCGTATCTGATCGTTTGGGGGTACGTAGGTATATATAGGAGGAAGGAGTACATCGGTGGAGCAACAGGGGGCCCACGAGGGTGGAGGGCGCGCCTGGTGGGGGTAGGCGCGCCCCTACCTCGTGGCCTCCTCTTTTGTGTCTTGACGTAGGGTCCAAGTCTCCCGGGTCTTATTCATTGAGAAAACCACGTTCCCGAAGGTTTCATTCTGTTTGGACTCCGTTTGATATTCCTTTTCTTCGAAAACCTAAAACAGGTAAAAACAACAATTCTGGGTTGGGCCTCCGGTTAATAGGTTAGTCCCAAAAATAATATGAAACTGGATAATAAAGCCCAATAATGTCCAAAACAGTAGATAATATAGCATGGAGCAATCAAAAATTATAGATACGTTGGAGACGTATCACCTATATATTCCCATATATCCCCAAACCAACAGAGGCATCCAAAAAAACACTTTTCCACCACCGCATGGTTCTATACCCGTGAGATCCCATCTAGGGACTGTCGGGACCCCGATCCTAAGTCACACCGATCTAGCATGTAACACTTCATAGCACTTTGCGGCCTCACGCACGGTACTCCCACGGGTGCCACCTTACCTGGCTCAGGACGTTTGCGCCTTTTGGCTCACGTATATGATATTGTTGCTAGAATCCATTTGACAGAGAACCCGGGCCGACATGACTAGTCGTGAACCCAAAGTGGCACTAACTTACAGGGACAGGCATACATGAATCAACCACGAGCATGTCGGTCAACAGCTTATGAATCCGGCTGTAGCACTGGGCTAACAGGACTCCGGGAACCCAGGCTGTAGCAGGCTAGGCAGGACTCCGGATGTCACTGCGTGACATTTCCTCGAAGGGACAGACATAGGAACGAAGTGAATCACATGTCGGCCAGTCAAGTGTTCCGGAGCAGTACTGCTGGGCTAGCAGGACTCCGGCGAACCGGGCTGTAGCGGATTACTATGGCTCATGGAAGCACAAGACTACATTTCCACATAAGAGAGGCTACCAGAGGTAAACAACTAGGTTGTCGGATCCCACACATAGCAATACACGTTACACGTACACATAACATGCAAGTATGTGCTGTACAACATGGCATCACAACATAACTCAAACTCATATAGATAAAGGCCCAGAAGAGCCACATAGCATTCAATACAAACAAGGGTCTCATGACCCATCATTCAGAGCATACAAGCAAGGGAAGCATCACATGTCTGAGTACAGACAACTACAAAAGGAAAAGACTAAGAAGCCTGATTAACACGACCATCCCAAGGGTACAAGATCGTAGCTGGGATACAAGCTACTCGTCGAAGTCACTAGTGTAACCAACTGCAAAACATAAGTAAGCAAACATGAGTACAAAGGTACTCAGCAAGTCTTACATTAGAACTATCTACATATGCAACATTATCAACAAAGGGGGGGGGGTGGAGTTTTAACGGCAGCAAGCCAGCTTTGACTCAGTGGCTAACCTATACTACGAGTATCAGAAACTTCTTTGTGGTGAGAAGATGCACACGAGTCCACATATTCACCATATCAATACTCCACTATGGATCCGTTCCCATCTCCCTACGAGAAGGCCATCCATAGCACTCACGCTTATCTTGTGGATTTTAGAGTATCCACTTCAAGTTGTTTATGTACTACATAAGTTCTCCAAGTTTCCATATCCGAGGAAAACGGCTATTCGAATAGATAATGTTAACCCTACAGGGGTGTACTTCTTCACACACGCTCTCGCCACTTATAGCCCTGTACACGTCATGTACCTCGGCAACCTTCAAGCGGAAGTCGGGCGAGGGTGTCGGCCACGACCTGACTAACCACACGAGTCTCTCATCCAGGTTTATCGCCTATTCGGGTTCCATCCGCAAGGAGATCCGGCCGGGGTGTCGCTCACGGCCCCAAACGATGTGTGCAGGGTTCCCAAGCCCACCATCCGGGTGCCACTTGGTACACCGTGCCATGGTGCCTAGTCTGTCCCAAGCCCGTCCCGTCGGACACCACCTGGTAGACAAATAGCACTACCTACAAATGCCAGAAACTAGTTGCAACTCCTGGACAGAGATCAAGTGGATTAACAAGCCGAGAGGGGCCGGATAACCGGAACCCAATGTGTGGTAGTAACTGGACTTGGATAACATACACAGAACTCAGTGCTTAAGGAAAGTTCCAATGAGACAACCCACCATGTACTCCTACATGGCCTCTCATCGCTACCTTTACCAAAACGTGTTCACACACTTAGCCTTTACCGGTAGGACATGTTCACCACTCCGATTCATTCCTGATGAATAAGACCTGACACAACTCTAAGCATAGCTGGCATAAAGAAAACAAGCATGGCTGAGTAGGCACATCAAGGCTCAAGCAACTCCTATTCATGCTAGTGGGTTTCAACTATTTACTGTGGCAATGACAGGTCATGCAGAGGAATGGGTTCAGCTACCACAGCAGAAAGTAGTAGTTTGAATCGTTGTTGTCCTAATGCAGTATAAGGAGCAGGAGCGAGAGAGTGGGATTTATCGAAATGCTCAAGGGGGGTTGCTTGCCTGATAGATCCACGAAGAAGCACTACTCCTCAGACAGGTACTCGGAACACCTTCCGGAGTAGAACCTATCGAGAAGGGACGGTGCCGGCAATCAATAACAACCATATGCAACAATATGATGCATGAATATGACATTTCAAAGATGCTATGATTTTCCCTAATGCATCTAGCATCAATTTGGTTGAAGTCCATATGAACCAACGGTTCATATGCAAACCCCAAATTAAATATATAACATGCCATTATTACGTTTTCACTTATACAGCAAGTATAAGTTGGTTTTTCATGCATGTAACTGGCATAAATGGATCCTTGCATTTTTCTGATGATTTTTCATATATAAATTATTTCATTCTGAGCTACGGTTTAATTTCTAGGAATTTTGAAGTTTTAAATATTTTCTGAAATTCTGTGAATTATTTAAAATCCAGAAAATCAATTACCGCGTCAGCGTGACGTCACAGAGGCGTCAGCAGGGCTGACCATGTCAAACCTGACATGTGGGGGCCACACGTCAGTGACACTGGGGTTAACCTCGAGTCAAACCTCGCTGATTAGCTTTAACTAAGCCCTAGGGCCCACTGTCAGCGGCTGGTGGGGTGGATTAGGCGCGGGATTAGCACTAATGACAGCCATGTCGGCCTCGCCGGAGTTCGGCCGGCGATGACCAAACCGCGCGGCGGACGCTCGCCGGAAACGCTGCTCCGGCGTCCATTCGACGCGCTGATGGGTGCTGAGGGTGGCTGGCGCTCGCGCGCATCTAACGGAGCAGGGCTCACGGCGGCGGCCGGAGCTCAGTTGATGCGGAGTTGTGGCTGCAGCGCTTGAGCGAGCAAACGGAGTGGCTAGGCGGCCTCCTGGAGGAGCGAGGAGCGTGTTAGTACCCCTGTAGCTAGTAGGAGAGGCTCTAGAGCGCGGCTCGCTGGCCATGGCGGACGGCAGCCTTGGTTTCACGGGCGATGAGGCTAGAGGAAGAAATCGAGCAGGGAAGGATGGGGGAAACAACCAGTAGCTCAAAGCGCTTCTGTTGGTGCAGCTGGCGATCTCGGGGAGGCACTGGAGTGAGCGGAGAAACAAGGAGGATCTCCGGCGGCCGGCGATGGAAACGAAGACAGTGGCGTCGCTTCCGGCGTTCCGCGGGCGCGTGTGACGCCCTCGATTCAATCGTACACTAATCATACACGCAAATGTGTACGATCAAGATCAAGGACTCACGGGAAGATATCACAACACAACTCTAGACACAAATTAAAATAATACAAGCTTTATATTACAAGCCAGGGGCCTCGAGGGCTCGAATACATCAGCTTGAATACAAACGAGTCAGCGGAAGCAATAATATCTGAGTACAGACATGAGTTAAACAAGTTTGCCTTAAGAAGGCTAGCACAAAAGCATCTACGATCGAAAAGGCAAGGCCTCCTGCCTGGGAGCCTCCTAACTACTCTTGGTCGTCGGCGTCCGTCACGTGGTAGTAGGCACCCTCGGGGTAGCAGCAGTCGTCAAAGGTGGCATCTGGCTCCTGGACTCCACCATCTGGTTGCAACAACCAGAAAGAAGAAAGAAGGGGGAAAAGGGGGAGCAAAGCAACCGTGAGTACTCATCCAAAGTACTCGCAAGCAAGGATCTACACTACATATGCAACATTATCAAAGGAAGGCTGTATATGTGGACTGGGCTGCAGAAATGCCAGAATAGAGAGAAGGTCTAGTCCTATCGAAGACTAGCATCTTCTGGAAACCACCATCTTGCAGCAAACAAGAGGGAGTAGAGTAGCATAAAGTAAAGCGGTAGTAGTGTTATCAACCTCGGCCAGAGATCCTTTCTCGACTCCCTGCGAGAAAGCAATCCCAGAGCCATACTATCCAGTTATCATCACAATCAAATCCTCATCTCCATCCAGTTCTCATCACAAGTATCCAGTTCTAGTTGTATCGATTGGGATACAACTCCAAGTGTCCGTTACCGTAGGACAGGCTATCGATAGATGTTTTCTTCCCTGCAGGGGTGCACCAACTTACCCACCACGCTCGCTTAACTCCGGCCGGACACACTTTCCAGGGTCATGCCCGGCCTCGGCCAAACAATACGCCGCAACCCGACCTAGACTTAACAGAGAGGTCAGCACGCCGGAGTAAACCTATGCCCCCAGGGGTCATGGGCCATCTCCCCGGAAACTCCTGCACGTTGCGTACGCGGCCGGTGAGCAGACCTAGCTACCTCCTTCAACAAGGCAGGCGCTTGCGCAGTCCAACCCGGCGCGCGCCACTCAGTCGCTGACGTCTATTAAGCTTTGGCTGATGTATACGACGCAGAACGCCCATACTATGCCCACGTGATGGTTAGTGCTATCAGGCCAGAGGCCCCTCGGATCAAATATCCAATCGTAGTGGATTAGGAACGCGCGGTAATAAGCAGAGACTCACGAAAGAGGTGACCCCGTTGCCCCGTCTCGAGGACTTGCGGCAAGGGCTAAGAATGCCCGGCCACGCCTCGTAATTATCTCACGGGCACCTTCCAGGTCAACCCGTCTCCACATCACTTCCCAAGTAACAGTTGTAAAGTCCAAGTATCCGTGTGTCCAAACATCAAGAGGAAAACCCAAGGAATCACCCCCGGTGGGTTCCACTCAATGTAATCATCAAGGTGAACGTAGAGGAATCACCCTCGAGGTTCACACTTGAGGGGTTGCACGACAGAGCCGTATCGGAAGTGGTTAAGGAGGAAATCACCCTCGATGACCACGACCGAATAGCTACACTACAGGTTAACATCAGAAGTGCTGTAGAGGTCTCACCCTCGGCACTCGATAGTAACCCAGCAGTGTCGAGCAACTAAGGGGAAAGTGATGTGCGGTGACGGGGCCTGGTCTTCAATCCCGTTGATCGGGTCTTCAATGATGAAGCAGGGGCAACAAGGACAAGGTGGGGGTCACTGATGGATCACTAACCAGCCTATACTAAGCAGTTTAGGATAAGCAGGTAAGGTGCAATAACAGGTACAAAAGCAGGCTATGCATCAGAATAGGAGCATACAATAACAGTAGCAAAATCTAATGCAAGCATGAGAGAAAGGAATGGGCGATATCGGGATGATCAAAGGGGGGGCTTGCCTGGTTGATCTGGCAAGGAGGGGTCGTTGTCGACGACGTAGTCGATCACAGGGGCATCAGCATCGGTCTCGGGGTCTACCGGAGAGAAGAGGGGGAAGAAACAGTAAATACACACAAACATAAGCATAACAAGACAATAAGCGGGGCAGAGGTGATCTAACGTAGCGTTAGGCGATACTGGCGAAGAGGGAAAACATCCGGGAAAGTTTTCCCGGTTCCGGACATCTATCAGACAGATGAACCGAAGGGGAAAAGTTCAATATTTGCTATGCTAGGGACGTGTGGCGGGCGAACGGACCGCGTGTTTAGATTCGTCTCGTCGTTCTGAGCAACTTTCATGTACAAAGTATTTTCATCCGAGCTACGGATTATTTGATATTAATTTTCAAAGATTTAAACAATTCCTGAAATTACTTTTAATTCAAAAAAAAACAGGTTAACAGCTAGGTGCACCCAGATCTGTGCACACAAAAGTGTACCAAAGGATGACTTGTGGGTCCAGGGGGTCCCAGTTGACTAGTCAATGCTTGACTAGTCAACAGGGGGTGGGGCCCCCTGTCGTTGTCTGCCTATTTGACTAACAGGATTAGTTTAAACTAATTAAGTAGTTAACAGGTTAATTAACATGATTAATTAGGTTAATCAATTAATTAATTTAATTACTATTATTTATTTATTTTTACAAATACATTTTTCGTTTCGTTTAACTTTCTCAAAGTTTTGGGGGCAGGCCCCAGGGGGCGCGGGCGCGGGCACCGGGCGTCGGACGCCGGAGTGCACGGCGCGGCGGAGTGGCGCTGGGCACGGACGAGGGCGGTTGGCCGGATAGGGGCTGCAGGGCGCGGGCGGACGGCGAGCAACGGCGCGGTCAGCGCATGCGGTGAGCACGGCCACCGGGCACGTGCGGGACGGTGACCATAGGTAGGACGACGCCTGGGCGCGACGAGCACGATAGGGGGCGCGTGCGGGGACGGTACAGTGCGCGGCGACGGGAGGAAAAGGGGAGGCGGAGGCCGTGGGCCTCACCAGCGATGGAGAGAAGCGGGGGCGGCGAGGCTTGGGGTTGGCCGGCGATGGAGAGGCGGGGACGGGGCAGTCCGGCGCGAGGGTGAGCAGGCGACGGCGAACGGCGTCGAGCGACGGGGGCACCGGCTGCCGTCGGGGCAGACGCGAGGGTCGTCGTGGCGGTGGTCGGGGAGGCATGGTCAGGGGCGACGTGGGTCGCCCGGATCCAGCAGAGAGAGGGGGGAGGAGTGGAGGAAGGAAAGGCATCCGGCGAGGGGGAGGGGGGTTCTTTGGGCGGCGGCGGCGTTGGACGGGGCCGGGGCATCTTCCCCGATCCAGATCCATACAGGATCGGGTGAGGGAGGGAGGAGTGGGGAACGAGGAGGAGTGGGGGGGTTCGTGCGGGGGGGGGGGGGGTTAGGGTTACGGGGGGGGGGGGGGAGCGGCCTAATAGTCCAGGGGAGCGGGAGATTGGGCCGGCATGTGGGATGGCCGACTGGGCCGGCGGGGTCGAGGCCCAGTGGGGAAAAGGGGGGATGGGGTCAGGGGCTTCTCTCTCTCTCCCACCTCCTCTTTTCTTTTAGTTTTTTTTTAACTTTCTGTTTTAGCTAATTTTAGGCCATTTAGACATTTTGCAAAAATGTTGGTTCACCACCAATATTACCAAAAGAATACTTCCCACATAATGAACATTTTAGTTTTCAGGTGTGACAAAAATGAATTTTTTTACTTTAGATTGGGTTTGAATTTGAATTGTGATTTGGATCAAGTGAAGGTTAGCAACAGTAACATGATGACATGGCACCATTAACAGGGGATTACTGTAGCATGACACTGGGGGTGTTACAGCGCGTGACTCGGTGGAGAGAGCGAGGGCGTTGAGGCGAAGCTCGTGGGCACGTCGGAGAGGCGAGGGCAAGGCAGTGGCCGCGGTGGTGCTTGTCAGCAGCTACGAGCATGCTCGGGTGTGCTGCGGGGAGAGGACAAAGGAGGGGGAGGAGCGAGAGGGAGTGAGAGGGGGTTCGAGGAGACTGCGTGGCGTCGTCCTGGGCGTCGAGGCAGCGTCGGGAAGCAGGAGGTGGCCGGGCGTGCACCGACGTGCTGCGGCCACGCGCTCGGCGTCCTCCTGGCGGGAGGTAAGTGGTGACTGGCAGAGGCCAGTGGGCTAGGCCTCTGCTGGGCCGGCTGGGGTGCCAGGTAAGCCAGGCCTCAGGTAAGTGTTTTCTCTTTTTGTTTTCTTTTTCTATTTCTGACATTTGTTTTGACTCTAAAAGAAATTTTAAAACATTTCCATAAATGCTGAAAATATTTGTGGCATCTAGATATAATATTCCAGAGGCCCTCACCAATTCCCAACATTTTTGGAGCCATTAAAATATTTATATAATTTAAACAGCTCCAAGTCAAATATTTATGCATTGATTCAAAAATCCAAAATGTGTAGCAAAAATGTGCATCACCTCTGGTTGTTGTTCCCAACATTATCCAAAGAGCATGAACATTTTTGAAGAGCATTTTGGGTTCATTGAAAATCCATTTTAAAGTTGAACCTATTGGAAAAAACTTTGGTGCTAGGGTTTGCAACTTCCCCATTTCAATTTTCATTTGAAATTTAAACATGATGCACAAGGCAAGCCTAGGTCATACCAGAACTAGGTATGTGACAACCCGCCCCCACTCGAAAAAATCTCGTCCCAAGATTCAGGAGTTGGCGGAAAGAAAGCGGGGTACTCAAGTCGAAGATGATCTTCTCGCTCCCAAGTAGCTTCTCTCTCGGAATGATGAGACCATTGAACCTTGAGAAACTTGATGTTATGACATCGAGTGACACGCTCTGCTTGATCCAGAATGCGAACGGGGTACTCTCGATAAGTGAGGTTGTCTTGGAGATCAAGCGTTTCGTGGTCCACTCCGCGGATGGGATCCGAGAAGCAACGCCTGAGTTGAGAGACGTGGAAGACATCATGAACTCGAGAAAGATGTGGGGGTAGTTCCAACTGGTAGGCAACCTCTCCTCGTTTAGCGAGAATGTGAAAAGGACCAATGTAACGAGGAGCCAACTTGCCCTTGATACCGAAATGATGGGTACCCTTCAAAGGAGTAACCCGAAGGTAAGCCTTGTCGCCAACTTCATAAGCCACTTCCTTATGACGACAATCATACTGGCTCTTTTGACGAGATTGGGCTGTTTTCAAATTCTCACGAATAATGCGAACTTGCTCTTCTACCTCCTAGATCATATCTGGTCCAAAGAATTGTCTTTCACCGGTTTCTGACCAGTTCAAAGGTGTTCGACATCTTCGTCCATACAGAACCTCGAAGGGTGCTTTCTTAAGACTGGATTGGTAGCTATTGTTATAAGCAAACTCGGCAAAGGGAAGACATTTCTCCCAATCCATACCGAATGAGATAACTCAAGATCTAAGCATGTCTTTGAGAATTTGGTTGACCCTTTCCACCTGACCACTTGACTGAGGGTGGAAAGCAGTACTGAAAGAAAGATGAGTTCCCATGGCATTCTGGAAACTTTCCCAGAAATGAGAGGTGAAAAGACTGCCACGGTCTGAATTGATCTCTAGTGGAACACCATGGAGTGACACTATTCGGGAGATATATAAGTCAGCGAGCTGACTAGCAGTGATACTCTCTCGAACAGGTAGGAAGTGAGCCACTTTGGAAAGACGATCAATGACTACGAAGATAGCATTATTCCCTTTCTTGGTCCTGGGAAAGCCGGTGATGAAGTCCATACCAACTTTGTCCCATTTCCACTCGGGAATAGCTAAAGGTTGAAGGGTGCCAGCAGGTCTCTGATGCTCTGCCTTAACGCGACGACAAACATCATAGTTGACAATATACTGAGCGATTTCTCTCTTCATCCTAGTCCACCAGAACCTCTGGCGTAGGTCCTGATACATCTTTGTACTACCGGGATGAATCATGAGAGGGGATTCATGGGCCTCCTTAAGGATCAGTTGCTGCATCTGTTGACATTTGGGAACCACCAAACGGTTACCAAAGTAAACAACACCTCATTCATCCATAGAGAAATAGCCAGCAACTCCCTTGGAAATATTCTTCTTGATTCGGGAAATTCCCGTATCATGCTTCTGAGCCTCTATGATCTGATCCGTAAGGGTAGGTTTCGCCACCAAGGTAGAAAGGGAACCATGAGGAGCTATGTGAAGGTTAAGCTTACAGAATTCCTCATGGAGGGGTGGTTGACATTGTTGCAACATGAGGTTGTTGCAATAGGATTTATGACTTAAAGCATCAGCCATGACATTGGCTTTGCCTGGGGTGTAAGTGATTCCTAAGTCGTAATCCGAGATCAACTCCAACCAACGTCTCTATCTGAGATTCAGATCCGGCTGGGTGAAGATATACTTGAGACTCTGATGGTCAGTGTAGATTTTGCAACGGTTACCAAGAAGGTAATGTCGCCAAGTCTTAAGTGCATAGACTACGGCTACAAGCTCCAAATCATGTGTAGGATAATTTTCCTCATGTGGATGCAACTGTCGAGATGCATCGGCAATCAGATGACGATCCTGCATAAGAATGCAACCTAGTCCTTGACGCGAAGCGTCGCAATAGATAATAAAGTCTTTAGTGAAATCCGGTGGCACAAGTATGGGCGCAAAAGTCAGGAGTCTTTTCAGTTCCTGAAAACTATGCTCACACTGTGGGTCCACTGAAACCTTTTATCTTTCTTGAGAAGTTTCGTGAGGGGTTTGGCCACTTTGGAGAAGTTTTCAACGAAGCGGCGACAATAACTGGCTAGACCGAGGAAACTCCTAACTTGTTTGACCGTTTCGGGTGGAGTCCAATCGAGAACGGCTTTGACTCTCTCAGGATTGACAGCAATGCCCTTACCAGAGATCACATGGCCCAGATAGGTCACTTCTGGCAACCAAAATTCACACTTAGAGAACTTGGCATAAAGGCGGTGCTCTCTGAGTTTTTCTAACACAAGCCTAAGATGTTCGGCATGCTCTTCATCGTCCTTCGAGTAAATAAGAATATCATGGAGATAAACCATGACGAACTTATCTAAGTACTCCATAAAGATCGAGTTCATCAAGCGGGAGAAAGTAGCTGGAGCATTGGTTAGGCCGAAAGACATCACGGTGTACTCGTATTGACCATAACGAGTGACAAAGGCCGTTTTGGGGATGTCCCCATTCCTGATCTTGATTTGATGGTAGCCTAACCTCAAATCCATCTTGGAAAAGACTGAGGATCCAGCGAGCTGATCATACAGATCGTTGATCCTGGGGAGCGGATACTTGTTCTTTATCGTGACCAAATTAACGTGACGATAATCTACAAGCATCCGATCCGTACCATCCTTCTTTTTGACAAAGAGGACAGGACAAGCCCAAGGAGAAGAACTGGGACGGATGAAACCCTTTTGCAAGGACTCATCAAGTTGTTTCTTAAGCTCGGCTAACTCCAAAGGTGCCATCTTGTATGGTCTCCTAGAGATTGGAACAGTTCCTGGGATAAGTTATGTGACAAACTCTACATCTCTCTCAGGTGGGACACCTGGCAGTTCTTCTGGAAAAACATCCGGGAAGTCACGGACAACCGGAATATCTTCAAGGTCTGGAAGAGGGCTGTCATTAAGAGAATAGAGTTGACGCCTTGCAACTCTAGTAGAGATAGTGACTATTTTGCTAGATGGATGTGTAAGTTGAACAGATCTAGTGTAACAATCGATCTTGGCATGATGAGCTGTCATCCAGTCCATACCCAAGATGATGTTAATATCTGAAGACTTGAGAGATATCAAAGAAGCAAGGAATACCAGTCTATCAACAAGGATTTCATTACCATGGCTTACCTTGGAGGTTTTCCATTTGGAACCAGGAGTCTGGATTATTAGTGGAGTTGGCATATCACAAAATGACATGTCGTGCAACCGAGCATAACCTTCGGATATGAAGGAGTGGGATGCTCCAGTATCGAACAAAACTGAAGCGGGGTGACAATTGACAAGAAGCGTACCCAGTACGACGTCGGGATCATCTTGAACTTCTGAAGCTGAGACATGGTGCACACATGCTCGTTCAATGGAGGCTGGCTTGGTACTGATCATCTTGCCTGATGGCTTTTCATGGCCAACAGACCTCTCAGACTGGGGTGGAGCATAACTTGTCAGCGTTCTGGGAACGGGGGTCCCCAGACTTGCCTGCCTGCGGCGTGGCTCAAAGGGGGGCCCAGCACGGCCCATCTTCACCAACACAGACCCAAGACCCTTGCGAGGGGCCAAGCCTCGCGGGGCGAACGACGCGGAGCTTCCTCAGGCACAGCCTCACCAGGCTTGCTCGCGAGGAGGCGGAGAGATCAAGGAGGGGTACCTCACGAGGTGCCCGTGACGCAAGCCATGACGACCAAAGGTGCCAGGCGGGTGCCAGCCCGCGCAGTGTCCTCCTTTCCTCTTTGGTGCAAAGGGAGCAAGCGCAGCCGCGGAGTACCGAGGCGTCAGTCAAAGGTTGCCATTTCGGTGCAACAAGACCAAGACCGGGAGGACTGCAAGATGGAGGTCATCGTGGAGCCCAAGACGGCATCACCACCAGAGCTTTGTGCAGGCGAAGACTACTTTTGTCAGGATAGCTGGTACTAGCTGTCCCCCTTCAAATTAGCCCACCATTGTTGGCTCCCTTCCCGCTTGATATTTGGGAAGAGGACCAGGGCCTCTATAAATAGGACTAGCCATCCCGAAGGGAGAGGGGGATCAACAATCGGAGAGATAGAGATAGAGAGAGAGAGAGAGAGAGAGAGAGAGAGAAGGGTGACTGAACTCCTCCTAGCAGTTCATCACCCCAGCCAAGAACAGACCCTCGCGAGGCTGTTCTTCCTTGTATTGTTCATAATCATCAGCCCAAGAGGCAATCCACCATGCCACACACTGGAGTAGGGTATTACACCAGAACGGTGGCCCGAACCAGTATAAACCCTGTGTCTCTCGTGTTGTTCTTTCCATAGCTTAGATCTTAGCGAGGCGGAGGGGTGCAGGTAGGTAGGAGGCGAAATCTCCGCGCGCACCCCAGTGTTCGAACCTCAAGGGTCTGCCGGAACCCGAAATCCGACATAACTGGACTAACGGCAGTCACGTGCGTAGTGTCCTGGTTCTCCACAGGTGAAGCAAGTACCTGAGGTAGGACGTGGACCTACATTGGCAAGTGGTCCACTAATAGGCCTGGGTGGAGCACGTTGCTGAGTTGGCTGAGGCGCCACATCGGATGGCCTCGGTGCATATCCAGGTGGAAGAGCTGAGTTCGGAATCCAAATCCGCCGCTTCTGAGAGCCAGAGCGGGAGGAAGAACCCAAATCATGGTTGTGCTTACGAGACTCCTCGTAAGTGAGCTGAGCTGTCTCTGCATTAATGGCCTTGTTCACAAGAGCCTGGAAAGTATCACAATGATGCAGGTGGAGATCACGATGCAACTTAGGGTTGAGACACTTCCAGAACCTAGCCTGCTTCTTAGCATCCGTGGACACTTCTTCTGTAGCATAGCGGGCGAGGCTTCCAAACTCTCTACTGTAAGCATCAACAGGCAGCTTACCCTGGGTAAAACTACAAAACTCTTCCCTCTTGCGGTCAATGAGAGCCTGAGGAATGTGGTGCTGACGAGAAACCTCGGTGAAATCCTTCCACATAGGAATCTGGCCAGCTGGAAGCATAGCCTCATAGCTCTGCCACCAAATACTAGCAGGACCTTCCAGGTGATAGATAGCATAGGTGACCTTGTCACCTTCAGCTATGTTCGCATAATGCAACTTGTGAGTGATGCTCTGGAGCCAGTCATCCGCATCGAGTGGCACAATGGAATGATGGAAGGTGGGTGGTTTCAGACCAATGAAGTCGGTGATGGAAACCGGCTTCTTACACTGATGTGCGGTGTTCTGCTCAATCTATGCTAGCAAATGGTTAGTCTCACGCTTGTTCCTCTCGGATGCTAACAAGAACTCTGCCATCAAAGGCTGGTCAGGAGGATCCTCATCCCTACCATCTCCGTGGTTCTTGCTATGAGCAACTGAACCTCAGTTAGCAGACGACATCCTGGCACAGAAACCAAGGAAACAAGGATGGAATTAGCATCGACATAAGGATGCGGAATGTAATGCAAAAGCATTGGAAACTCTTGAAGTCCTAGGATAAATTCGGCAGCATAACGGTTGTAAATGCTCAAAAGGATTTTTGAGACATTCATCAAAGGAATAGCATAATCAATCAGCATCATAATATCAAGGTTCTGGGTCAAACTGAGGATACACGGAAGTAGTAGAACTGTACGGAGACGCAACCCAACAATCCTAAGACTTTATGGTTTAGTAACACGTCATCCTGAGAGATAGAGGAGAAGCCTAGGCCTTAACCCTCGTAGAAAAGAAGAGGCTGACTCAAAAAGAATGACATGAGGTAAAGGAGTAAAAAGAGCCTTACGTTCCCTTCCACAATCAATTACCTTATATAACTAAAGCATTTCTAGACTCAACTTCGACTAGTTTGGCTTGGTAATCCTACAGTCAGTCAGGCTCTGATACCAACACTGTCGGGACCCCGATCCTAAGTCACACCGATCTAGCATGTAACACTTCATATCACTTTGCGGCCTCACGCACGGTACTCCCACGGGTGCCACCTTACCTGGCTCGGGACCGTTTGCGCCTTTTGGCTCACGTATATGATAGTGTCGCTTGCATCCATATGACAGAGAACCCGGGCCGACATGACTAGTCGTGAACCCAAAGTGGCACTAACTTACAGGGACAGGCATACATGAATCAACCATGAGCATGTCGGTCAATAGCGTATGAATCCGGCTGTAGCACTGGGCTAATAGGACTCCGGGAACCCGGGCTGTAGCAGGCTAGGCAGGACTCCGGATGTCACGCGTGACATTTCCCCGAAGGGACAAACACAGGAACGAAGTGAATCACATGCCGGCCAGTCAAGTGTTCCGGAGCAGTAGTGCTGGGCTAGCAGGACTCCGGTGAACCGGGCTGTAGCGGACTACTATGGCTCATGGAAGCACAAGACTACATTTCCCCATAAGAGAGGCTACCAGAGGTAAACAACTAGGTTGTCGGATCCCACAAATAGCAATACACGTTACACGTACGCATAACATGCAAGTATGTGCTGTACAACATGGCATCACAACATAACTCAAACTCATATAGATAAAGGCCCAGAAGAGCCACATAGCATTCAATACAAACAGGGGTCTCATGACCCATCATTCAGAGCATACAAGCAACGGAAGCATTACATGTCTGAGTACAGACAACTACAAAAGGAAAAGACTAAGAAGCCTGACTAAACACGACCCTCCCAAGGGTACAAGATCGTAGCTGGGATACAAGCTACTCGTCGAAGTCACTAGTGTAACCAACTGCAAAACATAAATAAGCAAACATGAGTACAAAGGTACTCAGCAAGTCTTACATCAGAACTATCTACATATGCAACATTATCAATAAAGGGGGTGGTGGTGGTGGTGGAGTTTTAACAGCAGCAAGCCAGCTTTGACTCAGTGGCTAACCTATACTACGAGTATTAGAAACTTCTTTGAGGTGAGAAGACGCACACGAGTCCACAAATTCACCATATCAATACTCCACTATGGATCCGTTCCCGTCTCCCTACGAGAAGGCCATCCATAGCACTCACGCTTATCTTGCGGATTTTAGAGTATCCACTTCAAGTTGCCTATGTACTACATAAGTTCTCCAAGTTTCCATATCCGAGGAAAACAACTATTCGAATAGATAATGTTAACCCTGCAGGGGTGTACTTCTTCACACACGCTCTCACCACTTATAGCCCTGTACACATCATGTACCTCAGCAACCTTCAAGCGGAAGCCGGGCGAGGGTGTCGGCCACGACCTGACTGTCGGCGTTCTGGGAACGGGGGTCCCCAGACTTGCCTGCCTGCGGCCTGCGGCGTGGCTCAAAGCAGGGCCCAGCGCGGCTCATCTTCACCAACACAAACCCAAGACCCTCGCGAGGGGCCAAGCCTCGCGGGGCGGACGACGCGGAGCTTCCTCAGGCACGGCCTCGTCAGGCTGGCTCACGAGGAGGCGGAGAGATCAAGGCGGGGTACCTCACGAAGTGCCCGTGACGCAAGCCATGACGACCGAGGGCGCCAGGCGGGTGCCAGCCCGCGCAGTGTCCTCCTTTCCTCTTTGGTGCAAAGGGGGCAAGCTCAGCCGCGGAGTACCGAGGCATCAAGCAAAGGTTACCATTTCGGTGCAAGGAGACCAAGACCAGGAGGACTACGAGACGGAGGTCACCATGGAGCCCAAGACGAAGACTACTTTTGTCAGGACAGCTGATACTAGCTGTCCCCCTTCAAATTAGCCCGCCATTGTTGGCTCCCTTCCCGCTCGATATTTGGGAAGAGGACCAGGGCCTCTATAAATAGGACCAGCCACCCACAGAGCAAAGGGGGCTGAGGGGTTGGAAGAAAAGAGAGGGGTTTCGATCAGAAAGAGAGAGAGAGAAAGGCGACTGAGCTTCTCCCAGCAGTTCATCGCCCCACCCAAGAACAGACCCTCGCGAGGCTGTTCCTCCTTGTATTGTTCATCATCATCAGCCCAAGAGGCAATCCACCACACCACACACTAGAGTAGGGTATTACACCACAACGGTGGCCCGAACCAGTATAAACCCCGTGTCTCTTGTGTTGTTCCTTCCATAGTTTAGATCTTAGCAAGCCGGAGGGGTGCAGGTAGGTAGGAGGCGAAATCTCCGCGTGCACCCCAGTGTTCGAACCTCAAGGGTCTGCCGGAACCCGAAACCCGACATTTGGCGCGCCAGGTAGGGGTGCGCCGGGATTCGTCTTCCACCACCCCGTTCTCCTCCGACCATCACGCCCATGTCTGACGCTCGTCGGGCCCGCGCCGAGCGCCGGGCCGCACTCGCTTCCTGCGTCGCCCAGACGGCCCCTGTCAGCGGGCGTCCTCGCCGTTCCCCATCACCTGCCGTCAACGCCGCCACCGGCCCGGCAGGGGACGAGCAGCAAGCATCGTCCCAGCATCCGTCCGTGCGGCAAGACGGCCGCACCGCGACTCCCTCGCTCACCCCAGCTGGTTCTTCGTCCCGCGCGCTCCGCGCGCCCATGGAGGCTCGGGCTGCACTCATCGCGGCAAATGAGCTCCTGCGCTACCGTCCCGTCGACAACGTCTACGAAGAATGGCTTGACCGCGTCGCCGAGCTCGCCCGCGCCACAGGGGGCTCTCCTGCGCCGTCCGTTCCATTGCACCGCAGCCTGCCCCGCGCGGGCGATGAAGCTCCGGCGGCGCCCCGGCCACCTCCTCCTCAGGAAGGCGCCATGGCTCCAAGGCGCGTGGCCCCTGGGCGGAACCCGCTCCGTCAGGTGCCAGCGCGGCAGGAGTAGAGCTGTCAAGAAGTCCCTCGCCCACAAGAAGCTGCCCGGGCATTCCCTGCTCCCGCACGCCGCGACCATGCTCCTGCTCCCGCGCGCCAAGACCCCGCGCCGCTCCCAGCTGCAGCGCATGGGGACATGCAAGACCAAGATCCCCGCCATCCAAGGCCTCCCATGGCCACAGCAGGCTGCCGCGCCTTCACCGCCGAGCTACGCAGCGTCGCGTGGCCCGGCAAGTTCAAGCTGGACTTGCCCCCTCGCTACGACGGCACGGCTGACCCTGCGGAGTTCCTCCAGCTCTACGAGCTGGGTATCGAAGCTGCCAACGGAGATGAGAAGGTCTTGGTGAACTGGTTCCCCATGGCGCTCAAGGACGGGGCCCGCACCTGGCTCCTGAACCTGACTCCAGGCACAATCTCCTCCTGGGACGAGATGCGCACCCACTTCATTGCCAACTTCCAGGGTACTCGCGACCGGCCACCCGCCGTGAGCGACATGCGCCGCATCAAGCAACAGCCCGGGGAGACCCTGCAGAAGTACATCCAGCGCTTCAACAACGCACGCCTCAAGATTCCCAAGGTGACTGAGGAGGTCATCATCCCGTCCTTCTCCGACGGCGTGTGCGACGTCAAGATGAAGGAGGAGCTGGCGATGCATGAAGACCAGTGCACTTCCCTGGAGCTGTTCAACCTGGCAACCAAGTGCGCCAGGGCCGAGGGAGGGCGTCTCTCCCTCCTCGAGCTGCCTGCCGCAGACCCAGAAGAGAAGAAGCCCAAGGCCAAGGATGTGAAGCGCAAGGGGGCTGCCGTGCTCGCGGCAGAACCAGACACCAAGCGTGGCAGAGATCACCCCGAACCTTCCAAGGGCAGCCAGTACTGTGTGTACCACGACCTCCACACCCACAACACCAACGAATGTCAAGAGCTCCGAGCCATGCGAGAAGGAAGGATCGGCCGTCGCCCTGACCGTAGTGACCGGGGCTATGGACGAGGAGGAGGAAGGAACGCAGGACGCTGGGAAGACCGTGGCCCGCGCCAAGGTTGGTGCGATCAACCTCGCGAGGATCGCTGGCAAGACCCGCCTCGCGAGGGAGGCTGGAGAGATCAGCCTCGCGAGGGAGACTGGAGGGATCAGCCTCGCGAGGATCGCCCACAAGGCAACACAGGCCTCCCACCGCTGCCGCCGCAGCCAAGGAGAAACGAGGACCGCCACCAGGACGAGGGGGCTGGGGGCTTCCAGGAGCCGCGCGCGATCGCCTGCATCCTGGGTGGGGCACAAGCCCCAGCCTCTCAACGCATCTTCAAGTAGTTCGCCCGCGAAGTGAACGCAGTCCTCCCCAGGCTCGAAGCCACGCGCCCTCAGGTGGTCGGCGTGCACCATCACGTTCAGCTCAGCAGATCAGCTCAAGTGTGCGGCTACAGCCGGAGTCCTCCCGATGCTTTGTTCCCCAATCATCAGCAACGTGGTGGTCACCAAGACCCTCATCGATGGCGGGGCAGGGCTCAACGTCCTGTCGGTGGAAACATTCAACAACCTCCAAGTGCCCTATAGCCAGCTTCAGCCAACCAAGCCTTTCTCCGATATCACCGACGGCTCCACGGTCCCGATTGGGCAGGTCCGCCTCCCTGTCACCTTCGGGGCACGTGAAAAAAACCGCACCGAGCTCATCGACTTCGACGTTGCTCACATTCGCCTGTCGTATAACGCCATCCTTGGATACCCAACGCTGGCCAAGTTCATGGTCGTAACTCACCACGGCTACAACGTCCTCAAGATGCCAGGAAGCGGTGGAGTCATCACGGTGCCCTGTGAAGAGAAGGACGCGGTGTGTTCCCTGGAACGAGCCTTTCAGGCCGCGTCACTGGAAGACCCGGATCGTGGAAGCAGGAAGCCTCCTGAGACCGCTTCTAAGAAGAAGAAGTCATCGTCCGGCTCGACCACTCAGGTGGCAGGCCCCTCTGGGCCCGTGCCTGCCCAGGGGGAACCTCCTTCCATCGCATAGGAAAGCGCGCCCGGCGCCCTCCTCAGCCAGGGCTCGGGGGCTCTCCCCTGGAGGGCCACCGACCTAGCTAGGGTCACGAGGGAGGCGCTTGGGCACCACATGGAGGCGTGTTTCGAAACACGTTTCCCTCAAGAAGGAGCAAGGCAAGGAGATCCATACCCTTAGGAGTTCGTCAGCGAGGCCATTCAGGAGCTACAGGAGTCAAGAGTCATGAAAGGCGGCCGCCGCCTACCAGCAGTGGCTCCCCATCCAGGCGAGGATGGTGGGCTGCGCGTCTGCATCGACATACCAGGGCTCAACCAAGTCGCCTCTCTGGAGTGCCTCTGGCCCTCGCGAGTGGGGCACTGCGGAGGCCCACCCCACAGCTACGTTCGCATGCCTTACGGCTTGCCGAACGTGGCTGACACATACCAGCGCCTCATGAGGGGCATCACGGAGGCATGAGAGGCCAGGCGTTTCGCAGCCCTGGCAGGGATGGAGATAGCCCGCGAGGAGCCGCCAGCGCCTCCGGAGCCTCCCGAGGCCCCTGGGCCTGGGGGCTCGTGAGGATCGGCTCCCGCAGCCCACCAAGCCTGCTACACCAACGCTCCTTCGTCCTCAACATCATCAGTTGCCTGCTCAGCTGATGCCAACTAACGGAGCTGCTCCCAAACGGCACGATGCTTGCGCATGGGTCCGTCCCTGCAACGTCGACAAACCTGGATGCCTGAGCTCTGGCCGCGGCAGCCCCGCATAGCGTCACCTCGTCAAGCCTTCAGTGCCTCACTACCCCTCGGAAGAAACCAATGGTGGACTGTCAATTGTCATGGCAACCCCTTGTTTTTTCTATGATGGACCTGCAGGACCTCCTGAAGGAGCTGCATTAGGCGAGGCCCTTGCAGTGTCTCCTTCGCTCTCGTCCGCATGAACCGTTTGCACGTTAAAGAGGGGGGTGCCTGAGCATCGTGACTCAGGGCTCCTACTGGCTCTCCAGCCCTCACCCTCTGGCCTTGACCACGGTATCGCGACCTGGCATACCAGCGACGGCTGAGACTCGCTCGAGGGCTGGGACCCGAGGACGTAGAGCAGAAAGGGGAGCAAAGGCAAGAGGGGAGAGACACACGAGGACCTCACCGAGCAACCTCGCGCCTGCTGATGCACGGACCCGGCGACACACCAGAGAGCGGCCCCAGATTCTCGAGATAAGTCATCACCCAGAAGCGCCAGCTATCGTGGCACCATCCCCACACCTAATGCTATCCCATGTTAGCGACGCCTCTCTCCTTTCTCACCAAACGACGGCTGCTTGGGCGCCAAAGGGGACCTCCTGAGCATCGCGACTCAGGAGCTCTTACCGGACTCCGGGTCACTCACCTCCTGGCCTTGACCACGGCATCGCGACCTGGCATACCAGCAACGGCTGAAGCCGCCTTGGGACTGGGACCTGTCGGCGCAGAGCACCAATCCCTCGTGAGGTCCGAAAGGGAGGACTGAGCTAAGACGGAATGAGCAACTCGCACAATTCTACGACAAGGGTTATATTAACAAAACAGGATCACAGGCACCTTACAAGCCCCCACAGGACGCGTTTTTGATTCCTCGCAGGGAACAGATCCTAAAGGGACACAAACCACACGCGTCCCTGCAAAAGACGCCATCATCAACAGTGGGCGGTCAAGCACCGACGCCGACCCCATCCAGATCAGAGTCGGCGGCGGCCTGACGAGCCCGCCCTGCTCCAGGAGCGGCGCCGGCTCGGGGGGTCGTAGCTGTCGTCGCTCGTCTCCGGAGTCGCGAAGAGCTCGCCGGAGTCGCTGGAACCTCCAACGCCTCCACCGCCTAAGGAGCCGCCAAGGGAGCGGTTGGCGGGCCCAGTCCTTGTCGCGGCAGGGTCCTGGCCACCTTCCCCGGAGTAGCACTCCAACCGGCACCCGCTCGCATCCAAGGCCTTGAAGAGCATCACCGAAGCACCGTCGTAATCCAAGTGGACCGTGAAGACGCCCCTTATCCTGCAAACCCGGGCGATCTCTCTCCAGCCCCGAGTCATGAAGACCTCGCCCGGGGCAACGACCGCGACCTCTGCCTCGGTCGCGAGGGTGCTGTAGCCGGCATGCTGCAGCCAGAGCTCCAGGGGCTCCCCCTGCGGGATGATGGAGGCGAAGAAGGGAGGAAGGCGAATCTAAGACTGAAGAGGAATGGCGACGTGAAGCATGAACTCTCGGGAGGAGCCCTCGGTGTGGACCCCAGGGGGGACGACCCACACCTTCGTGACCCACCGGCGCCGACGGCGGCACCGCCCGTGGCGGTCAGCATCAGCTCCTTCAAGGCCCTCGACGTGGGCGTACAATGGAAGCGGGAACCCCGGCGGCACCAGCTCGCACCAAGGCCTCGACACCACATGAAGGGCCCCCTTGTCCGGGCCACGGGGGGCGAGCCGTTTCTTCGGCGGAGTGGGTCTGGTTCCCCTCGGGGAGCCTTTCCTCTTCTCTGCCGTCGATAACCGGCGGATCGGAGCCATCGCAGCAAGAGGGAGCAAGGATCGGGAAGAAGGAGAAGCAAGGAGGGATGGACTGGAAGGGCGCGCGCTGTTCCGTACTTATGGTCGGCGAAGGCCAACTGCCTACCTCCACGATTACAGGTAATCATGACCCACTTTGCATGCAGGGACTTGTCCAATCCGTGCAGTTGCCAAGACGCCGTGGGGAAGTGGATACGCCCACGTCCAACCAACCGCCATGCGGCGCCCAGGGTCGGAGGCTGTTAGGGCCCGCGGCGCTTCGCTCTTGCCCTTCCGCCTCCCTGCACGGCCAAGTCCGGGCACGCCTTGGGCCCGGGGGCTACTGACGGTGTTCTGGGAATGGGGGTCCCTAGACTTGCCTGCCTGTGGCCTGCGGCGTGGCTCAAAGGGGGGCCCAGCGCGGCCCATCTTCACCAACACAAACCCAAGACCCTCGCGAGGGGCCAAGCCTCGCGGGGCGGATGACGCGGAGCTTCCTCAGGCACGGTCTCGTTAGGCTGGCTCATGAGGAGGCGGAGAGATCAAGGCGGGGTACCTCATGAAGTGCCCGTGACGCAAGCCATGACGACCGAGGGCGTCAGGCGGGTGCCAGCCCGCGCAGTGTCCTCCTTTCCTCTTTGGTGCAAAGGGGCAAGCACAGCCGTGGAGTACCGAGGCATCAGGCAAAGGTTGCCATTTCGGTGCAACGAGACCAAGACCAGGAGGACTACGAGACGGAGGTCACCGTGGAGCCGAAGACGGTGTCATCACCAGAGCTTTGCACAGGCAAAGACTACTTTTGTCAGGATAGCTGATACTAGCTGTCCCCCTTCAAATTAGCCCGCCATTGTTGGCTCCCTTCCCGCTCGATATTTGGGAAGAGGACCAGGGCCTCTATAAATAGGACCAGCCACCCACAGAGCAAAGGGGGCTGAGGGGTTGGAAGAAAAGAGAGGGGTTTCGATCAGAAAGAGAGAGAGAGAAAGGCGACTGAGCTTCTCCCAGCAGTTCATCGCCCCAGCCAAGAAGAGACCCTCGCGAGGCTGTTCTTCCTTGTATTGTTCATGATCATCAGCCCAAGAGGCAATCCACCACACCACACACCGGAGTAGGGTATTACACCACAACGGTGGCCCGAACCAGTATACACCCTGTGTCTCTTGTGTTGTTCCTTCCATAGTTTAGATCTTAGCAAGGCGGAGGGGTGTAGGTAGGTAGGAGGCAAAATCTCCACGCGCACCCCAGTGTTCGAACCTCAAGGGTCTACCGGAACCCGAAACCCGACACTGGGTAACCACACGAGTCTCTCATCCAGGTTTATCGCCTATTCGGGTTCCATCCGCAAGGAGATCCGGCCGGGGTGTCGCTTACGGCCCAAACGATGTGTGCAGGTTTCCCAAGCCCACCATCCGGGTGCCACTTGGTACACCGTGCCACGGTGCCTAGTCTGTCCCAAGCCCGTCCCATCGGACACCACCTGGTAGACAAATAGCACTACCTACAAACGCCAGAAACTAGTTGCAACTCCTGGAGAGAGATCAAGTGGATTAATAAGCCGAGAGGGGCCGGATAACCAGAACCCAATGTGTGGTAGTAACTGGACTTGGATAACATACACAGAACTCAGTGCTTAAGGACGGTTCCAATGAGACAACCCACCATGTACTCCTACATGGCCTCTCATCGCTACCTTTACCAAAACGTGTTCACACACTTAGCCTTTACCGATAGGACGTGTTCACCACTCCGATTCATTCCCGATGAATCAGACCTGACACAACTCTAAGCATAGCTGGCATAAAGAAAACAAGCATGGATGAGTAGGCACATCAAGGGTCAAGCAACTCCTACTCATGCTAGTGGGTTTCAACTATTTACTGTGGCAATGACAGGTGATGTAGAGGAATGGGTTCAGGTACCGCAGCAGAAAGTAGCAGTTTGAATCGTTGTTGTCCTAATGCAGTATAAGGAGCAGGAGCGAGAGAGTGGGATTTATCGAAATGCTCAAGGGGGGTTGCTTGCCTGATAGATCCACGAAGAAGCACTGCTCCTCAGACAGGTACTTGGGACACCTTCCGGAGTAGAACCTATCGAGAAGGTATGGTGCCGGCAATCAATAACAACCATATGCAACAATATGATGCATGAAGATGACATTTCAAAGATGCTATGATTTGCCCTAATGCATCTAGCATCAATTTGGTTGAAGTCCATATGAACCAAGGGTTCATATGCAAACCCCAAATTAAATATATAACATGCCATTATTACGTTTTCACTTATACAGCAAGTATAAGTTGGTTTTTCATGCATGTAACTGGCATAAATGGATTCCTTGCATTTTTCTGATGATTTTTCATATATAAATTATTTCATTCTGAGCTACGGTTTAATTTCTAGGAATTTTAGAAGTTTTAAATATTTTCTGAAATTCTGTGAATTATTTAAAATCCAGAAAATCAATTACTGCATCAGTGTGACGTCACAGAGGCGTCAGCAGGGCTGACCAGGTCAAACCTTACGTGTGGGGGCCGCACGTCAGTGACACTGGGTTAACCCCAAGTCAAACCTGGGCTGATTAGCTTTGACTAAGCCCTGGGGCCCACTGTCAGCGGCTGGTGGGGTGGATTAGGCTGCGGGATTAGCGCTAATGACAGCCACGTCGGCCTCGCCGGAGTTCGGCCGGCGATGACCTAACCGCACGGCGGACGCTCGCCGGAAACGCTGCTCCGGCGTCCATTCGATGCGCGGATGGGTGCTGAGGGTGGCTGGTGCTCGCGCGCATCTAACGGAGCAGGTGGGAGGCCGTGGGGTGGACGGAGCTCACCGGAGCAGGGCTCACGGCGGCGGCCGGAGCTCGGTTGATGCGGGGTTGCGGCTGCAGCGCTTGAGCGAGCAAACAGAGTGGCTAGGCGGCCTCCTGGAGGAGCCAGGAGCGTGTCAGTGCCCCTGGAGCGAGCAGGAGAGGCTCTGGAGCGCGGGCTCGCCGGCCATGGCGGATGGTGGCCTCGGTTTCATGGGCGATGAGGCTAGATGAAGAAATCGAGCATGGAGGGATGGAGGAAACGACCAATAGCTCACAGCGGTTCTGTAGGTGCAGCTGGCGAGCTCGGGGAGGCACTGGAGCGAGCGGAGCAACGAGGAGGATCTCCTGCGGTCGGTGATGGAAACGAAGACAGTGGCGTCGCTTCCGGCGTTCCGCGGGCATGTGACTTGGTGGAGAGAGCGAGGGCGTTGAGGCGAAGCTCGTGGGCACGTCGAAGAGGCGAGGGGAAGGCAGTGGCCGCGGTGGTGCTTTTCAGCGGCGACGAGCGCGCTCGGGTGTGCTGCAGGGAGAGGACAGAGGAGGGGGAGGAGCGAGAGGGAGTGAGAGGGGGGTCGGGGAGACTGCATGGCGTCGTTCTGGGCGTCGAGGCAGCGATGGGAAGCAGGAGGTGGCCGGGCGTGCGCCGGCGTGCGGCAGCCACGCGCTCGGTGTCCTCCTGGCGGGAGGTAAGTGGTGACTGGTAGAGGCCAGTGGGCTGGGCCTCTGCTGGGCCGGCTGGGGTGCCAGGTAAGCCAGGCCTCAGGTAAGTGTTTTCTATTTTTTTTTCTATTTCTGACATTTGTTTTGACTCTAAAAGAAATGTTAAAACATTTCCATAAATGCTGAAAATATTTGTGGCATCTAGATATAATATTCCAGAGGCCCTCACCAATTCCCAACATTTTTGGAGCCATTAAAATATTTATATAATTTAAACAGCTCAAAATCAAATGTTTATGCATTGATTCAAAAATCCAAAATGTGTAGCAAAAATGTGCATCACCTCTGGTTGTTGTTCCCAACATTATCCAAAGAGCATGAACATTTTTGAAGAGCATTTTGGGTTCATTGAAAATCCATTTTAAAGTTGAACTTATTGGAAAAAACTTTGGTGCTAGGGTTTGCAACTTCCCCATTTCAATTTTCATTTGAAATTTAAACATGATGCACAAAGCAAGCCTAGGTCATACCAGAACTAGGGATGTGACAGGGACCTTTTCCAGCACCGTGCCGGGGGGGATTCGATCACAGAGGGCTTCTACATAAACTCTATTGCCCTTCCGATGAAGCGTGCGTAGTTTACCACAGACCTACGGGTCCATAGCTAGTAGCTAGATGGCTTCTTCTCTCTTTTTGATTCTCAATGCCATGTTATCCTCGATATTCTTGGAGATCTATTCGATGTAATACTCTTTTGCGGTGTGTTTGCCGAGATCCGATGAATTGTGGATTTATGATCAACTTATTTGTTGAGGATATAACTCCGAGGTATGACCCGCCCAGGAGGGGCGGGTCATACCATTGGCGACTTAAGGTGAGAAGGCCTAGCAAGTCTGAAGAAGACATAGAGGTAGCAGTTCATAAAGTAGGCTTGTTGAAGGCCCAAGACCCGTGTAAGTGCATCTAGTGCCCCTTAGTGATTTTCGTGTATTGAAGACTTATAGGTTAAGGGACTAATGTGTTTATGAGTGTACACAGGTCTATAAATCTATGAGGAGTTTGATATTTATAGAGAAAGTCGGCCCCTAAAAATGAAGTTCTTCGTCTGAAGACTTTCTATTACTGAAGACTTTTTGAAGACTTTGAAAGTGAAGAAATTGGTGTGACCTTGAAGACTTGGTTTTCATTCGAGGAACATGAAGCGTGAAGACTTTTGTTTTCATAGTTTCATTTTCTCTTTCTTGAGTCATAGGAAACACCATACTATTAAAGGGGGTCGAGGAAATACTAAAGAAAAATTTCCATGTGATGCTCAACTCAAAATCCTACACCTACCAGTCCCTTCGAGTGAAGCCATTGGAAACCTCATACAGTTCAGTCATATTCTTCAGTGACAGAGACGAAGTTCTTCTGGTCTCTGAGGAATTTGTTCTGACTGAGGAGTTAGGTATTCGCCAGTGCGGATTGCCTACACAGTGAGGAACATGATAGCCCTGAGGAATTTGAGCCTCAAATTTCCGACCATTGCTGTGCTACGCGCCAGCTGTACCAAAATATCTTATCCACCTAACGGTCATATCATTGAAGGGCATTTATGTCTTATCATGTCGGGCTGCTCCCTAGGGTATAAATAGCCGCCCCCTACAACCACTAGCTGGTTGGCTGCTCTGAGAGAAACTGACACTTGTCATTTGAGAGCATCCCATCCTCCGAGGACTTTGAGCGAAAATCATCGAGTGAGGAAAACCCAAACACCTACAAACCCAAAGTGATTGAGCATCACTGAGGAGATTGATCCTGCGTGGATCCGACGCTTGTTACCTTTGAAGACTGTGCTTCTTCCAGATGGTTAGGCGTCATGGTCTAGAGCATCCAAGAGGAATTGTGGATCGCCGAGTGACCGAGTTTGTGAAGGTTCGGAAGTCACCTGAAGACTTACCTCGAGTGATTGGGCAAGGTCTGTGTGACCTTAGCTCAAGGAGAATACAGTGAGGACTGTGTGTCCGGGACTGTGTGTCCCCAGGTTTAAATACCTAGCCGCTCCAACTAGATGTACAACTGAGACAGCAGTTGGAACTAGTCTACCAAATCATTGTCTTCACCAAGCTTATTGGTTCTATTTCCTCAACTCTTTCATTTCCACATTACAGTTGTTGTGTGCTTGTTCATACCTGTTTGAAGACTTTGACTGAAGACTTTCTCAATTTCCTCAGTTCAATTTCTTCAGTCTGTTTGTCTTCATCCTGTGTTATCCTATTTACGCTTTCTGTACTCTGTGCTTGTCTTCATTTCATCATGATGACTATGCTTGTGTTCTGTTATGTTTACTTTTGAGTACGTATTCCGCTGCTAGTAGTTCTTCACTAAGGAATTTCCTCACCCGCAAATTCCTCAGTGAAGAATTCATAAAAATTGCCTATTCACCCCCCTCTAGTCGATATAACGCACTTTCAACCCGGAGGTGACTTAAGGCCCAAAGGTGTGAGCCGCCATATGTTGACTTGTTTTGTAAGGCAGATTTAGTTAGAAACCGAGCCGCTCACGTTTGTGTGAGCCGGCCGGGACTCTATAAGCCGCCAGACATCGACCTGTATATAAAGGGGTGACCCGGCGGCAGGCACACTGATACGTCTCCAACATATCTATAATTTATGAAGTATTCATGTTGTTATTTTATCATTCTTGGATGTTTTACAATCATTTTATAGCAACTTTATATCATTTTTTGGGACTAACCTATTAACCCAGTGCCCAGTGCCAGTTGCTATTTTTTGCTTGTTTTTTACATCGCAGGGAATCAATATCAAACAGAGTCCAAACACCGCGAAAATCCACGGAGATTTTTTTGGGCCAGAAGACTCCCGATGGGCTAAAGAAGCACCTGGGGGTGCCCCGAGGGGGGCACAACCCACCAGGGCGTGCCAGGCGCCCTGGCGCATCCAGGTGGGTTGTGCCCACCTCGATGGCCTCCCGCACCCCTTCTTTGCACTATAAATTCCCAAATATTCGGAAACCCTTCGAGGTTACCCTAGATCAGAAGTTCCACCGTCGCAAGGTCTCTGTATCCGTGAAAACCAATCTAGACCTCGTTCCAGCACCCTGCCGAAGGGGGGGAATCATCTCCGGTGGCCATCTTCATCATCGCAGTGGCCACCATGATGAGGAGGGAGTAGTCCACCCTTGGGGCTGAGGGTTTGTACCAGTAGCTATGTATTTAATCTCTCTCTCTCTCTCATGATCTATATCATGGGCTTTGTTAATATAGTCGGATCATATGATGTTTCTACCCTATATACCCTTGTTATGATGAATTGAATCTTTACCTTTGAAGTTTTGTCTTGTCGGATTGAATATTCAGAGATGAGAACACATGATGTATGTCTTACAATATGAATACTTGAGGTGACAAATGGGGTATCATATTGATTCACTTGATATGTGTTATGGCATTCAACTCGTGGATTCCCGCGGTGATATTGGGGTAATCTATGCATAGGAGTTGATGCACGTTTTTATTATCTTTTCCAATAGAAACTTTGGGGGCTCCTTGTAGTTCTTTGTGTGGACTGAGTATTATGAATATGAATTTGCTTTGGTATTATTCTAGTATGAACTCTTGATTAGATTGATCAAGAAGAATAGCTTGCGTTATTTTAGTACGAACTCTAGGATAGATTGATCGGAAGGAATAGCTTTAGGTGGTCTCTTACCCTACAAACAATTTCTATCTTTTGTTCTCCGCTAATAGGAACTCAGGAGTGATTCTTTGCTGCACTTTGAGGGATAATCATATGATCCAACTATGTTAGCACTGTTGGGAGACTGCACTAGCGAAAGTACGGACCCTAGGCCTCATTTTTAAGCATTGAAATACCATTTTTATGCCTATTTAATATTTGTTACCTTGCTGTTTTTATTTATTTAGATTATAAAAATATATTTATACCATCCATATTACACTTTTATCATCATCTCTTCGCCGAACTAGTGCACCTATACAATTCGCCATTGTATTGGGTGTGTTGGGGACACAAGAGATTTCTTGTATTTGGTTGCAGGGTGGTTTGGGAGAGACCATCTTCATCCTACACCTCTCACGGATTGATAAACCTTAGGTCATCCACTTGAGGGAAAATTGCTACTGTCCTACAAAACTCTTCGCTTGTAGGCCCAACACATGTCTACAAGAATAAAGTTGCGTAGTAGACATCACACACAATCAAGGACTAGGTCAAGCATATTTGCTCCCTTGTAATCAAAACTCAAGTAATACAACTAGAAGCAGGACATAGGCTTTTACCTCATTGAGAGGGGCCGAACCTGGGTAAACTCTTTGCGTTCTTCGTCCCGTTCAACCCCTTTAAGCTAACCTAGTACGATGGCTCGACACCTTAGTCCGTTTACTAGGACATCTGCCGTGACAAATCCACGACAGTTGGCTCCCACCATGGGGCTCGAGCAAGGTGGTTTCATGTTCTTGAAGGGTAGCTTCTCAGGGATCAAGGGATATGTTGTGCGCTGGATGAGCAAGAGTCGCCGCGGCAAGCTTTACATCGACGATGCGAGCTGGGGCCCCGAGGCCGACTCAATCAAGTACGGGTATTGGGTTCCCTTTGGCGGAATTCACGTCTTCATCGACAAGATCAAAGACTCGGAGCCCGAGTCAGACATCTGCGCCAACACGATTGAGACGTCTCAATGCGCATGACCTGCCAAGATTCAACCCGCCAGGAAGTATTCTTTTGTTGGTTTTATTCAGGGGCGGATTTCGAAGAAGGTTCTATGTCAGGTGGATAGACAGCCATCTACTTAGGTGATGAGTCCTCAACTAGCGAAACCGAATCGATCTATCAACTGCAAGATGGCGGGCTTGGGGGCTGTTCTGAAGGCGACAATATTCCGCACTCCTAAGAGCCGCTGAGCAGGGCTGCTATTTTCAGGGCTGGCACGCAACATATAATGAATTCATCAACTGCTGTGGCTATGACATCTGATTCAACGACTGCTACGACGGCTGGGGCAAGCGGCGCTGCACGCTCGCCAGCTCAGGTCTTATCTGAGATCCTGGAGGCTCTGGCGAATCTATTAGCAGCGGTGGTAACCCCGGCGACTCAAGCACAACATAAAGTGGAAGTTGCAAAGCTGTGGTATGAGATAGCTCAGGCTAAGGAGGAACTTAACACTGAGAATGCTAGGATGGTAACAGAGCGAGCTGCGTTAGAAGCTGAGTCGCAACAGATCCAAGCAGAATCTTTCCGGCTTAACTTGGACCAGAACACTTCAAACTTCTTTATGCGAAGATGGCACCAGGCCCATCTGCCTCTGGAGTTCAAGGCAAGGAATCTTTTCAATACACCTAGAGCAGGAATGCGTAATCCGCCTGACATAACCCGGGTCACAGAGGCGCCCGTGGCCAGGGCGAAGGCTCAACCGCGTGTAACAGACCCGCCTCGTTTGAACTTAACCCCGCCTCAACAGGCATTAACACCACCGGGTCATTTTTCCAATCCTCTGGATAATATGATTACCACGGCTTCATGGCTAGCGGCTCTTCTAGTAGAAGGCGAGTCTCCTGCAGCGATCGAAGCCCGGAAGGATGTGGAACTTCTTCAAACAGCGGTAGCTCAGTAGGCGGCTTACTCATATAGTCGTGATCAAATTCATTCGTCCGCTCGCGAGAGTCGAAGTTATAGTAGGCACGTTGAGTCACCAGCGGCTTCCATTAATGAGCGGCATCGGAATCAACCATGTGGACCCGCAGCGGGATGATAACAATGTTCATGCTTTGATAGAGCAAGCTAGGGCACGTCAACACGCATAGTTGGCATCTTAGTTGGCGGCTCATCAACAGCTCCAGCGTAATCCCTCAGCGTCTGTAGAAGCTGGGATGGCTTCTAGGACGGTAGGGGTGCCTTGCCTAGCGCCGGCTCTTCGCAATGAGCGGCTGCCTAAAGATTTCAAGGGTCCTCGAAAGGTCCCCAATTACACTACTAATCAGCCTCTAGAGGCTTGGATTGAGAGCTACGAGCTGGCTATGGAGATGTTGGATGTTAACGATGCTGTGTGCGCCAAATATTTCACCATGATGTTGGATGGGTCCGCTTGAACCTGGCTAAAGGGATTGCCCCCTAATTCCATCAGCTCATGGACTGAATTGAAGACGCGTTTCATTTTGAATTTCAAAGACACATGTAAGCAGCCTCTATCGATTATCAACCTAGACACTTGTATCCAACGTGAGGACAAGCCAACCGCCCATTGGGTTCGCCGGGTCTCGGCCATTATCCACTCGTTGGAAATCATCAATGCTGGATCAGCTGTCCTAATTTTGGAGAAAATTTGCCGGTTCATTCTACTCAAACGGAAGCTTGGGCGGCTCAAACATCATTGCAATAACATGGGGGAGCTCATGGCGGCTCTCATCAAATATGCCGACTCTGGCAATACTAAGGATCCGGGGTCCGATGAAGAGAAGTCCAACAAGGGGAAGAAGAATGGCAATGGAAAAGTAAAACTGCCAAATATGGTAGGGCATAACCAAGGTGGTAATGGTAAGCGCAAGCAGTCTGACGGCGGGTCTAATTTTGTGGCCAATACTAATGCATAGAAAAATGGCCAGCATCGAAAAGTGATAGGTGGGAACCCAATGGACGAGTTCATGGCCCAGGGTGGCCCGATCTTCACGTCGTAGGATCGAATCGGGAGGGATAACTAGTTGCAAGCAGCCGGGATAACTAGCTTTATACCTGCCAAGGTTGGATGCAACCCGTATGTTGGGGATGGCTGACCGAAGCTACAAGAACTCCAACCCGCTATCCGAACAATCGCAGAACCACAAACCAGGACTAATCCACACAAAACGGCCGGAACCGTAGAGCACGAACTAGGGGGAACCAGAGGCTCCTTCTCGTGAATCTGAATGAACTCACAAGAGCAAAGGTAGCAAGATCTCTCAGATCTCTCTAGCAGTCTTGCTGCATAAGCTTGTAGCTGAATGGTTTGATAAAAGGTTTTCTAGAGGATGGGGGAGATGGGGTTTTATAGCAGGGACAACCCCCTTAGCTAGGTGTGAAAATGGTTTGATTGAACAGTTATACTCTGGGTCTCAGCGGGCTATTTGCACAGCGGCTTACAACAAACCGGCACCAACCCTGATAAAAGAAACACTTGAGAAACTGGCCATGTTACCAGCCCGGATTGTCGAATTGAAGAAGGCAGCTGCCAGAGCAGGAGCTTTAACCGCACTTATTCGAGCCAAAGCCTGGATTCCAGACCTTGAAGTGGAGGACATCATTAAAGGATACCCAGGCGTGAATGAGGATGGTTCAGACTTCGAAAATGATGACCTCCGGCGGCTGACCAAAGAGATGCGGCCAATAGCCAGCAAGATGGTCGAAGACACAGACTTGTCCCATTTTCAAACTGGCTTATGATGTTGAAGGGAAAAGACAGCCTGCCGAAATCCATGAAGTTGAAGAACTTGTGCCTCCGATTCATAAGCACACTTATGCTTCTGATATTAATCCATCCAATCTTATCCATGAAGAGGCAGTGTTTCAAGCTTTAACTGGAATCGATTGGTCGACGGTTGATTTCCAGCATCTGGGGAGGGATGAAGAAGTGCCCACACCAACTGACCCTCAACCATCAAACCGTCTAGATGAAGCGTCTTAAACCGGTCGCTGGTTTACTGGCTACTGTGTGCCGATACATTGAAAAACAATTATGCAATTGGAGCCGCTTTGAAAGCTTCTTGTAATAGGATAACCAAAAATCCATTATCTGCCATGCCATCGAGCATGTTTTGTAATACCTTGTGACAACTTGTTCCACCCTTTGGGATATATTAATGCATAGCTCAGGAATAGTTTCATTCCTGAATACAAAAACTTGCAAAGTGTCCTAGTGGTTTACCACTGGACGGGTTATGATGCTCAACATATATACAATACTTAGATGAATGATCAAATTTGATGTATAAAAAGTAATATGTGCAACATACCTCGTTGGTTGACCAACTGTTTTGGTAAAGGTGCTAACACCAATCCGGAGTGATAATAACTCCATCCTTATAATGCCGGATTATGATAATAAACTGTACCGGGATATAACAATCACCAGGTTTTCTTTATAGCACTGGTGATTTAATCAAACCAGACCGGGACAATGAACACCGGTTTATAACTGATCATGCACTGACAACTTGTTGTTGAAAGACAAGCAGGGTCAAGGACACCGGTTTATCAGAAGACATTTATGAACTTTTAAAAAGTAAAAAATCTTCAACAAATAAGACTCAAAAAGGAAATATGCAAGGCTTTTTACAAGCTGCCAAGCTCCAAATCGAGGCTTTTCATGGGCTGCCAGGCCTGTGAGTTAAACCATTTATCAAAGCCTTTTAAGATGGGCCTCCAATTAACCAATCGTCGTTTTAACTTTGACAAGTTCAGGGTCTATAAAAGATTGACTTGTCAAACGTTCGGCGGGTCATACCAGGATTACCTGGACAGGAGTGGCTTACTTGATGAAGGCAGGTTAACCCGGGTTTTTAGGTGAATACACTAGGCTTCCAAGCCGTGGCTTGATAGCCAATTACAAGGGTCCTTTCAAACTCTTTGTTGCTTTGCAAAAAAGAGCCCCCAAGTAACTTTGTGAGCTGTGCTCAGTGGGTGCCCATGTTTGAGTTTGTGCTTTGTGCAACACTCTCTTTGGCCCCACATATTTTCCTTTGTGGCTTAAACGCCTATCAAGAGGTGTAGCTATGGTGTGATAACAACCAAGCCCCCTTGAGGGAGTCCTGGATTAGGGGGTATTCGGATAGCCGGACTATACCTTCAGTCGGACTCCTGGACTATGAAGATACAAGATTAACGACTTCGTCCCGTGTCCGGAAGGGACTTTCCTTAGCGTGGAAGGCAAGCTTGGCGATACGGATATGTAGATCTCCTACCATTGTAACCGACTTTGTGTAACCTTAACCCTCTCCGGTGTCTATATAAACCGGAGGGTTTTAGTCCGTAGGACAACATACACAACAACAATCATACCATAGGCTAGTTTCTAGGGTTTAGCCTCTTCGATCTCGTGGTAGATCTACTCTTGTACTACCCATATCATCAATATTAATCAAGCAGGACGTAGGGTTTTACCTCCATCGAGAGGGCCCGAACCTGGGTAAAACTTCGTGTCCCTTGCCTCCTGTTACCATCCGGCCTAGACGCACAGTTTGGGACCCCCTACCCGAGATCCACCGGTTTTGACACCGACATTGGTGCTTTCATTGAGAATTCCTCTGTGTCGTCGCCGTCAGGCTCGATGGCTCCTATGATCATCAATAGCGATGCAGTCCAGGGTGAGCCCTTCCTCCCCGGACAGATCTTCGTCTTCGGCAGCTTCGCACTGCGGGCCAATTCACTTGGCCGTCTGGACCAGATCGAAAGCTACGCCCCTGGCCGTCAGGTTAGATTTGGAAGTTTAAACTACACGGTTGACATCCGCGGGGACTTGATCTTCGACGGATTCGAGCCACTACCGAGCCCGCCGCACTGTCCCGACGAGCATGATCTAGCTCTGCCGCCAAACAATGCCCTGGAGGCCGCACCCGCATCATCTTCGACCCTTAATTCGGAGCCAACTACGTCGATCGAGGATGGGCAGTTGGATGCCACCTCGGGGGCTGCGATCCCAACAGCGATTGAGCCGAACACCAACCCAGTACTCTGCGAGACTCGTGACTCCAAGGAGCCGGACTCCTCTCCGGACTCCGAAACCTCCGCGCCCCTGCCGATCGAATCCGATTGGGCGCCGATCATGGAGTTTACTGCCGCGGACATCTTTCAGCACTCGCCTTTCGGCGATATCCTGAAGACACTGAAGTCTCTCTCTTTATCAGGAGAGCCCTGGCCGGACTACGGTCAGCAAGGTTGGGGTACGGACGATGAAGAAATTCAAAGCCCACCCACCACCCACTTTGTAGCCACTGTCGACGACTTAACCGACATGCTCGACTTCGACTCCGAAGACATCGACGGTATGGACGCCGATGAAGGAGATGATGAAGAACCAGCGCCTACTAGGCCCTGGAAAGCCACCTCGTCATCTGACATTTACATGGTGGACACCCCAAAAGAAGGAGATGGTGATGGAACAGCGGAGGATGACCCCTCCAAGAAACAGCCTAAGCGCCGGCGTCAGCGGCGCCGCTCAAAATCCCGCCAAAACAAATACGGTGATTCCAGCACGGGAGATAATAATACTCCGGAAAGTGCCGAAGAAAATCCCCTCCAGCAAGATTTAGCACAGGAGTATGGAGAAACCAGCCCTCATGAGAGAGCGGCAGACAGAGAGGTCGAGGACGATAATTATATGCCTCCTCCGAAGACGAGGCAAGCCTCGACGACGACGAATTCGTCGTGCCAGAGGATCCCGTCGAGCAAGAGCGTTTTCAACGTAGGCTTATGGCCACGGCAAGAAGCCTCAAGAAAAAATAGCAACAGCTTAGAGCTGATCAAGATTTGCTAGTCGACAGATGGACTGAAGTCCTTGCGGCCGAAGAGCATAAACTCGAACGCCCCTCCAAGAGCTACCCAAAGCGCAGGTTGCTACCCCGATTAGAGGAGGAAGCACTTGATGCGGCCGACCGGCCACCTCGTGGCCGCGACAGAGAGGCCTCTCGGCCCTCCACTCAAGCCGCACCCCGTACCAAGGCACGGGAATATGCGCCGGACTTACGAGATATGTTGGAGGACAAGGCAAGGCAAACAAGATCGATCTACGGATCGCGGGGGCGCCCCACGGCTCGAGACGGTAACCGTCACGCCGGCCACAAATTCAGCAGGGCCGAACACAGTAGACAAAGCTCATTCGAGCTACGTCATGATATAGCCCAGTGCAGAGGCGCCGCACACCCACTATGCTTCACAGACGAAATAATGGATCATCAAATCCTCAAGGGTTTCAAACCCGTAAACATCAAATCATATGATGGCACAACAGATCCTACGGTATGGATCGAGGATTATCTCCTTCATATCCACATGGCCCGCCGCGATGATTTCCACGCCATCAAATACCTCCCACTCAAGCTTAAAGGACCAACTCGACATTGTCTTAACAACTTGCCAACAGGATCAATCAGTTGTTGGGAGGACCTGGAAGCCGCATTCCTCGACAATTTCCAGGGCACTTATGTGCGACCCCCAGACGCCGATGACCTAAGTCACGTAATTCAGCAGCCAGAGGAATCGGCCAGGCAATTCTGGACACGGTTCCTAACAAAGAAAAATCAAATAGTCGACTGTCCGGACGCTGAGGCCCTAGCAGCCTTCAAGCACAATATCCGTGACGAGTGGCTGGCCCGGCACCTTGGACAGGAAAAGCCGAAATCTATGGCAGCACTCACGACACTCATGACCCGCTTTTGCGCGGGAGAAGACAGCTGGCTTGCTCGTAGCAACAATATGACCAAGAACCCTGGTAATTCGGACACCAGGGACAGTAGTGGCAGGTCGCGTCGCAACAAGCAGAAGCGCCGCATTAACGGCGACAATGCTGAGGATACGGCAGTTAATGCCGGATTCAGAGGCTCTAAATCCGGTCAGCGGAAAAAGCCATTCAAAAGGAATCCTAGGGGCCCGTCCAGTTTGGACCGAATACTCGACCGCTTGTGCCAGATACATGGCACCCCCGAAAAGCCGGCCAATCACACCAACAGGGATTGTTGGGTGTTCAAGCAGGCAGGCAAGTTAAACGCCGAAAATGAAGACAAGGGGCTGCATAGCGATGACGACGAGGAGCCCCGGCCGCCGAACAACAGTGGACAGAAGGGTTTTCCCCCACAAGTGCGGACGGTGAACATGATATACGCAACCCACGTCCCCAAAAGGGAGCGGAAGCGCGCGTTAAGGGACGTATACGCGGTAGAGCCAGTCGCCCCAAAGTTCAACCCATGGTCCTCCTGCCCGATCACCTTTGATCGAAGGGACCATCCCACTAGCATCCGTCATGGCGGATTCGCCGCATTGGTTCTAGACCCAATTATTGACGGATTTCATCTCACTAGAGTCCTTATGGACGGCGGCAGCAGCCTGAACCTGCTTTACTAGGATACAGTGCGGAAAATGGGCATAGATCCCTCGAGGATTAAGCCCACCAAAACGACCTTTAAAGGCGTAATACCAGGTGTAGAGGCCAACTGTACAGGCTCAGTCACACTTGAAGTGGTCTTCGGATCTCCGGATAATTTCCGAAGCGAGGAGTTAATCTTCGACATAGTCCCGTTCCGTAGTGGTTATCACGCACTGCTCGGGCGAACCGCATTCGCCAAGTTCAATGCGGTACCGCACTACACATACCTTAAGCTCAAGATGCCAGGCCCTCGAGGAGTAATTACGGTCAATGGAAACACCGAACGCTCCCTTCGAACGGAGGAGCACACGGCGGCCCTTGCAGCGGAAGTACAAAGCAGCCTCTCCAGGCAGTTCTCCAGTTCGGCCACTAAACGACCGGACACCGTCAAGCGCGCCCGGAGTAACCTACAACAAGACCGCCTGGCACGATCTGAGCAGGCGTAGCAATGCGGTCCCAACCCCAACCCTCGCAAAAAGGCGACGCCAGTACTTCGCGTACATAACTACGCTCTAGAGATACCATGGGTACAGGGGGAGGGGCACCATCACGGCATGCCCGAAACACGGCTTAAACCGTACCAGGGGCTGCCAATTTTTTAATTTTCTCTTACTTTCAGGAGTCCATCCTTCGGAAGGCCTGTTCGGCAGTTCAATTGCCGCACAAATGATGCAAGAACCAGGGAAGCAGACAAGCCACGCCGCATTACGGAACTCCTAGGTGGTCTCTATCACGAGCAGTATACCTATTCTGCATACTATTCCGCAGTTTGCCCCTAGAACGGACATGTTAACTAGTCCAACTTTCACTTATCGTGTTATTTGTCGTTCTGCTTTGATCGCAGCCCTTTTTAATAAACAATGCATAGCTTTCATCTATTTTTGCATTACCTTTTTTCTTTATATATGTTCCTTAACGACATGTTGCACCCGTACACGTTGGTACGGCCAAAATACGCCAGGGGCTTTAGTACCCCTCAATATGGTGTGAGAAGTCCGAACACTTTAACAAGTGTAGCACCCCGAACTTATAGCATTATATGCATCGGCTCCGAATCATGTCTTGGGTCAATAGTTGGGTTTGCCCGGCTCTTATGTTTTGGTGCCTTACGTTCCGCTATATCGGCTAAGGTAGCACTAGGAGAACCATTGCGATTGTGCCCTAGTTGAGCTGGGTCGAGCACCTCAGTGGAGAAAGCTAAAACTGACTATCATGATGAAGCGAGAGCTGGTCGCTGTTCAAGAGGTTTTTCGAGTCCCTAAAGACTTATGCCGCTTAGGGCGAGGAGCCAGCTCTGTCCGGCCAAGGCGTGGATAGCACCCCGAACTCGCTCTTCCAAATACCAGGGGCTTTGCCGAAATTTAAAATTATAGAATTCTATGGCTGAGTGAGAGTGTTCACGCATTATAGTCCGATTGCCTTGTTCGTTGGGCTGAGCGCCTCCCTCGAAGGACCCAAACATGGGAAAAAGAGCGCTCAGGTTTATCCCCGAACACCCCAGCACTAGCCGATGACTCGCCATCTCTCAGAATTGATAAACAGCCACACATAAGGTAATATTTTAAATTCCAACTGCATTGCTTAGCGCATATGAGCAAGTTTTCAGTGCACAGGACAAAACGAGCAAGTTTCACTCAAAAATTACATCCCTAGAACATTCATCTGCCACAAGGCAGGCACCCTTCAGAACATCCTTATAGTAATTCTCGGGCTTGCAATGCTCTTTCCCCGGCGGTGGCCCGTCCTTCACAAGCTTCTCAGCATCCAGCTTGCCCCAGTGCACCTTAGCATGGGCAAGGGCCCTACGGGCACCTTCAATGCAGACAGAGTGCTTGATGACTTCGAGCCTTGGATAGGCCTCCACCAGCCGCCGCACCAGCCCGAAATAGCTCCCAGGCAAAGCTCCTCCAGGCCACAACCGAACAATGAGGCCCTTCATGGCCTGTTCAGCCGCCTTGTGGAGCTCGACCAGTTGCTTCAGCTGGTCGCTCAGGGGCACGGGGTGTCTGGCCTCAGCATACTGAGACCAGAACACCTTCTCTATCGAGCTGCCCTCCTCGGCTCGATAGAATGCGGCGGCATCAGACACACTCCGGGGAAGATCTGCGAACACTCCTGGAGAGCTCAGGATTCGGGTAAGTAACAAGTAACTCACGTTTATGTGTTTGCTTTGCATAAAGAATGCCTTACGCGCCGCTATCTTCTTCACCTCATCCAACTCCTGGAGGGTCTTCTTGGATTCGGCCTTGGCAGACTTGGCATTTTCAATAGCCACCGCGAGCTCGGATGCTTGCGTCTTTGAGTCAAGCTCCAAACTCTCATGTTTTTCCATGAGATCCTGGAGCTCTTGCCGTACCTTGCCAACCTCGGCCTCATACTTTTCCCTCTCGGTGCGCTCTGAGGCCGCCCTCTTCTCGGCCTCGACCAGCGCTTGCTTAAGGGTCGCCACCTCAGACGTGGCCCCTACAATAGCCACGATAATCCTGTCATTCTTTGCAATTGCACCTTTTTATATATATTTAAAAACAAGGTATTTATTACCTTCATTGTCCTCGAGCTGCTTCTTGGCACGCCCGAGCTCTTGCTCGGACCGCTCGAGGTTCTGCTTTAGTGTGTCCACTTCCGCAGTCAGTGCGGCGGACGCAAGCAGAGAAGCCTGCATACGCATATTGACTCATTTTTGTTAGACTCCTACGAATTTTATTTGATCCTCTATTCGGCTTTTCTTCCCGAACGCCAAACAGAGCATCAGGGGCTACTGTCTATGCAGTAATATTATTTACACATTCTTTACTTACCTCAAAGCCTGTTAAAAGGCTAGTACAAGCTTCAGTCAGTCCGCTCTTGGCGGGCTGAACCTTCTGGACCACCGCACTCATAATAGTGCGGTGCTCCTCGTCGATGGAGGCTCCTTGGAGCGCCTCCAACTTATTGTCCGGCGCCTCCGGTTGGACGGGGGCCACCGGCACGGTGGGCTTGCTCCTCTTGGAAGGAGGTCCCCCGCCGGACTCTGGAACCTTTGAAGGTTCCGGAGCGGTGTCCGGCCTAGAGCCGGACTTGGAGCCCTGGGGGGTTTCATCCCCTTTACTCCTGGAGTCCGGGAGGTTGCCTTGCGGCGCCTCCAGGACCACCTCCTCCCGGCTTGGAACCTGTTGGGACAACACTTCGGTGTCGTCCGTAGGGCGGGGGGAGGAAGCCGTCGGAAGCGAGTTCACATCCGACGAGTCCAGTGAGCCGCTCGACGACGCGTCGAGCCGGTCTTTGGGTGGGCTGCATAAACATATTCGACGTAAGGGAAAGCTGTGCAATAAACGAATACTATGAATTACTCTGGTATCCGGATACTTATGATTTTGCCAGGGGCTTGGCCCTGGGCTGCCACTCCTCTCCGCCGTCGTCGGCGTCGGTGGAGTAGTCCGGAGGAAGGGTTTTCCCCTTCTTGGACCCTCCGGCCTCCCCAGAGAGGGCGGCCTTCCTTTTCTTGTCTCCTCCCGCTGGAGGGGGATAGGTCTCTTCTTCTTCCTCCTCGTCTTCACGGGAGGAATGCGCCTCGGAACCGTCGGATGATGGATCCGACACCTCCTGGCGCCGGGCACTCTTTCGAGTCCCCGTGGCCTTTTTCGCGGCCTTCTTCTCTGGCACCACATAGGGTGCCGGAACCAGCAGCTTCGCCAAGCGAGCATCCGCTGGGCCTTCGGGCAAAGGAGCCAGACAGTTGATCTGTCCGGATGTCACCTGCCAATCCTGTCAAAGGTAAGGGAGCTTAGATCCCGCATGGAGTCAAACTATGAAAAACGGATACCCTGTAAAAGGAAAAAACAGCTTACCGCATGAGCGTGACGCTGCGTACTGAATCCGCGATCCTCGGTAGCGGATGCGGGGGCCTCGGCGCCCTTGAAAAGCACCTTCCAGGCATCTTCGTACGTCGTGTCGAAGAGCCTGCTCAGAGTTTGGTGCCGCGCCGGGTCGAACTCCCACAGGTTGAAAGCCCGTTGTTGACATGGGAGGATCAGGCGGACGTGCATAACCTGGACTATGTTGACAAGTTTGAGCTTCTTGTCCACCAGGGTTTGGATGCATGTTTGGAGTCCGGTCAGCTCTCCTTTCTTACCCCACGACAGGCACGTCTCCTTCCAGGAGGTGAGCCGCGTAGGGGGTCCGGATCGAAACTCAGGGGGTGCGACCCATTCAGCGTCGCGCGGCTCGGTGATGTGAAACCACCCCCGATTGCCACCCCTTCAGGGTCTCCACAAAGGAGCCCTCGAGCCATAGGACATTCGCCATCTTGCCCACCATGGCGCCTCTGCACTCCGCCTGGTTGCCGCGAGACCACCTTCGACTTGACATTGAAAGTCTTGAGCCATAGGCCGAAATGGGGGCGGATGCGGAGGAAAGCCTCGCACACGATGATAAACGCCGAGATGTTGAGGACAAAGTTCGGGGCCAGATCATGGAAATCCAGGCCGTAGTAGAACATGAGCCCCCGGACAAGTGGGTGGAGAGGGAAGCCCAGTCCGCGGAGGAAATGGGGGAGGAACACCACCCACTCATGGGGCCTAGGGGTGGGGATGAGCTGCCCCTTTTCGGGAAGCCGGTACGCGATGTCGTTAGACAAGTATCCGGCCTTCCTCAGCTTTTTGATGTGTCCATCCGTGACGGAGGAGACCATCCACTTGCCTCCCGCTCTGGACATGGCTGGAGAAGGTTGAGGTGGGGAGTGCGGACTTGGGCGCTGGAGCTCGAGTGCGCAAGAATGGATAGGCGAAGGAGGAAGAAGGCGTAGGTGAAAAGGTGGATCCTTATCCCCTTATATGGGTGGATGCAACTACATGTCCCCACCAGCCTGGTAAAACTCACTTATCTCCAAGCGCCGTAATCAATGGCGTGGTTGGGTTACCCACGCCCGTATTGATGAGAATCCCGGGATAAGGGGACACGATCTCTGTTTAACAAGATGTGCCAAGGAAACCGCCTTGCATGACGCGCTGAGGTGGGATAATGAAACGACTCGGATAAAGGCTTGGGCCGTGGTGTGTCACACTACAGAATACGTCAGTAGATTATATTTGTGTAAATATTATTCTCTCTATGGCAATATGTGGAAACTTATTTTGCAGAGCCGGACACTATCTTTGTGTTCAAAATCTTCTATGAACTACTTAGAGGAGGAACCCGCCTTGGAATGCCGAAGACAATCTGCGAGCCGGACTCGTCGTCATTGAAGCCTGGTTCAGGGGCTACTGAGGGAGTCCTGGATTAGGGGGTGTTCGGATAGCCGGACTATACCTTCAGCCGGACTCCTGGACTATGAAGATACAAGATTAAAGACTCTGTCCCATGTCCGGAAGGGACTTTCCTTGGCGTGGAAGGCAAGCTTGGCGATACGGATATGTAGATCTCCTGCCATTGTAACCGACTTTGTGTAACCCTAACCCTCTCTGGTGTCTATATAAACCGGAGGGTTTTAGTCCGTAGGACAACATACACAACAACAATCATACCATAGGCTAGCTTCTAGGGTTTAGCCTCTTCGATCTCGTGGTAGATCTACTCTTGTACTACCCATATCATCAATATTAATCAAGCAGGACGTAGGGTTTTACCTCCATCGTGAGGGCCCGAACCTGGGTAAAACTTCGTGTCCCTTGCCTCCTGTTACCATCCAGCCTAGACGCACAGTTCGGGACCCCCTACCCAAGATCCGCCGGTTTTGACATCGACACCCCTAGTGATATTCCTTCTTGGTTTCAACCCGATCAAAAGGTGTAGCTATGGTGTGATAACAACCAAGCCCCCTAGTGATTTTCTTTATATCCGTGTGGCTGCAGAGATCGGATTAACAAAACACTCCGCTTGGTCAATAAACTCTCGTGAGCACACACATGATGTAAAAAAGAACAGATACCCCGCTTGAATGGAGGCTCCGGTTTATTATATAATATATGCATTGTCATAAATATGTACATATGAAGAGCCTATGGCTCAAGTATAATAAGGCCGAAGAAGAGCTATGTTCCATGGCCGCTTGGTCTCTTCCACCGATTTATTTGAGTCTTGGTGCTCTCGAACATCAATGAAGTAGCATGACCCATTGTGCAGATTCTTGCTGACCACAAAAGTTCCTTCCCAAGGTGGAGATAACTAGTGCATATCAGTTTGATCCTGAATGAGCCGGAGCACCAAATCGCCCTCTTGAAAGGTTCTGGTCTTAACCCGGGATCTATGATATCGTCGGAGATCCTGTTGATAAATCGCCGAACGTGCTGCTGCGAGGTCACGTTCTTCATCCAACAGGTCCAGAGAATCTTGACATGCTGTCTCATTATCCGCTTCAACATAAGCTGCCACCCGGGGCGAATCGTGACAGATGTCACTAAGGAGAACTGCCTCCGCTCCATAAACCATGAAGAAAGGTGTGTAACCTGTCGACTTGTTAGGTGTGGTGTTGATGCTCCATAACACAGAAGGTAATTCCTCCACCCAACAACCCGGTGTTCATTTCAAAGGAACCATAAGCCGGGGTTTAATACCTCTCAAAATTTCTTGATTTGCCCTTTCTGCTTGACCATTAGACTCGGGGTGGGCCACGGATGCTATATCAAGCCGGATGTGCTCACGTTGGCAAAATTCCTCCATCTCTCCCTTTGACAGATTAGTACCATTATCAGTTATAATGTTGTGTGGAAAACCAAACCGGAATATCACTTTTGATGAATTGAACCGCCGTGGCCGCATCACACTTGGTGACTGGCTCTGCTTCCACCCATTTGGTGAATTTATCAACTGTTACTAATAAGTGGGTTTTTTGTCCTTGGATCGCTTGAAGGGTCCAACCATATCAAGCCCCCAAGTCGCAAACGGCCAAGTTATTGGAATCATCCTCAAGTCCTGAGCCGGAACGTGAGCACGACGTGTGAATTTTTGACAGCCGTCACATCTTTTGACCAAATCCTCCGCATCGACATGTGCTGTTAACCAGTAAAAACCATGGTGAAAAGCCTTAGCAACCAAAGACTTTGAACCGGCGTGATGACCGCAATCCCCTTCATGGATTTCTCGCAAAATCTGACAACCCTCTTGAGGAGAAACACAACGCTGAATTGCTCCTGAAATGCTGTAACGATGTGACTCCCCGTTAAGTATGGTCATGGACTTGGAACGCCGGATTATCTGTTGAGCCAACGTTTCATCGTCTGGTAACTCGCCCCGGTTCAGGTAAGCCAGATATGGGATTGTCCAATCCGGTATGACGTGCAAAGTTGCCACTAATTGAGCCTCCGGATCAGGAATAGCCAACTCTTCTTTTATTGGTACCTTGACTGACGGATTATGCAATACGTCAAGAAAGACATTTGGTAGAACCGGTTTACGCTGAGAACCAAGACGACTTAAAGCATCTGCCGTTTCATTCTTTTGCCGGTCTATATGCTCCACCTGATAACCCTTGAAGTGACCAGCCACTGTATCCACCTCTCGCCGATATGCAGCCATGAGTGGGTCTTTAGAATCCCAAGTGCCAGACACCTGTTGAGCCACCAGATCTGAATCGCCGAAGCACTTAACCCAACTTATGTTCATCTCCTTAGCCATCCAAAGACCATGGAGTAAAGCCTCATACTCAGCTGCATTGTTAGTACAAGGGAACATTAAGTGGAAGACATAACAAAACTTGTCACCTCGTGGGGAAGTTAGTATGACTCCAGCCCCCGAGCCCTCCAACTGTCTGGATCCATCAAAATGAATAGTCCAATACGTATTGTCTGGTTTCTCTTCTGGTGCCTGTAACTCCGTCCAATCATTGATGAATTCCACGAGTGCGTGGGATTTGATCGCCGTGCGGGGTATATATTTGAGCCCATGAGGTCTAAGCTCGATAGCCCACTTAGCAATCCGGCCAGTAGCTTCTCTGTTTTGAATGATATCTCCCAGAGGGGCTGGACTAACCACTATGATGGGATGGCCCTGAAAATAGTGTTTAAGCTTCCGGCTTGCCATAAACACTCCATACACCAGCTTCTACCAATGTGGATACCTCTGCTTTGACTCAATGAGCACCTCACTAATATAATAAACCGGCCGTTGAACCAGATATTCCTTGCTAACTTCCTTGCGCTCCACCACGATAGCCATGCTAATAGCTCGGGCATTAGCAGCCACGTATGGCAATAACGGCTCCTTATCGATCGGTGCTGCAAGCACGGGCAGTTCAGCTAACTGTCTCTTCAGATCCTCGAACGCTTTATCAGCTGCCTCGCTCTAGACAAAGTTATCTGTTTTCTTAAGCATCTGATATAAAGGGATGGCCTTCTCCCCGAGACGACTGGTAAAACGGCTCAAAGCTGTAATCTGGCCAGCCAGACGTTGAACGTCATTGATACACGCCGGTTTAGCCAAAGACGTGATCGCTGAATTTTTTTCCGAATTAGCCTCAATGCCTCTGTTTGACACCAGAAAATCCAAGAGTTTGCCTGCCGGGACACCAAAGACACACTTCTCTGGATTGAGCATCATCTTGTAAACCCGGAGGTTGTCAAAGGTTTCTCTCAAGTCATCTATCAACGTTTCCTCCTTTCTGGACTTTACCACAATATCATCCACATATGCATGAACATTGCGCCCAATCTGCTTATGAAGGCAATTCTGAACGCAGGGCTGATAAGTTTCCTGGGCACTCTTGAGTCCAAAGGGCATGGAGACATAGCAGAAGGCTCCAAAGGGAGTTATGAAAGCTGTCTTCTCCTGGTCCTTAACCGCCATTTTGATCTGATGATAACCAGAATAAGCATCCAGAAAACACACACGGTCACAACCTGCCGTAGCATCAATTATCTGATCAATGAGCGGGAGGGCAAAGGGGTATGCAGGGCAAGCCTTGTTTAAATCTGTGTAATCCACACACATACGCCAAGTGCCATTTTTCTTAAGAACCAGCACCAGATTAGCCAACCACTCTGAATGAAAAACCTCCATGATAAACCCTGCGGCCAACAAACGGGCTACCTCTTCACCGATAGCCTTACGCCTTTCTTCATTGAAGCGTCGGAGAAACTGCCAGATTGGTTTAAACTTAGGATCAATGTTAAGTGTGTGCTCAGCGAGTTCCCTCGGTACACTTGGCATGTCAGAAGGTTTCCATGCAAAGATGTCCCGGTTCTCACGGATGATCTCGATGAGCGCGCTTTCCTATTTGGGATCTAGTTAGCGCTGATGCTGAATTGCTTGGATGAGTCGCCAGGAACAAAATCAATCATCTTAGTGTCTGTAGCCGATTTGAACTTCAACGCCGGATCATGTTCCGTAGTCAGCTTTTTCAAAGAGGTCATATCTCCCGGATCAACTTGCTCCTTATAGAATTTGAACTCCTCTGTGGTACAAACCGACTCAGCATAAGCCGCATCACCTTCCTCACACTCCAAAGCGATCTTTCAGCTTCCATGTACTGTGATAGTCCCCTGATGACCTGGCATTTTAAGCTGTAGATAAACATAACACGACCTTGCCGGGAACTTAGCATAAGCCGGCCGCCCAAACAGGGCGTGATACGGGCTTTTGATTTTTACGACCTCAAAAGTCAATGTTTCTGACCTCGAATCATAGTCATCTCCAAAAGCCACCTCTAATGCTATCTTGCCTACTGGATATGCAGATTTACCAGGCACCACACCATGAAAAATGGTATTTGACGGTTTAAGATTCTTGTCTGTTAACCCCATACGGTGGAATGTATCATAATATAGGATATTGATACTACTTCCCCCATCCATGAGCACTTTGGTGAACTTGTACCTCCCAACTTGAGGGGCTACCACCAGGGCCAAGTGACCCGGATTGTCAACCCGGGGTGGGTGATCCTCTCTACTCCACAAAGTGGGTTGCTCAGACCAGCGTAAATACTGAGGCACTGCCGGTTCAACAAAGTTTACTGCCCTCTTGTGAAGCTTCTGATCACGCTTACACAAACTAGTAGTGAAGACATGATATTGCCCGCTATTTAGCTGCTTGGGATTGCTCTGGTAACCCGACTGCTGTTGTTGCTGCTGGTTCCCCTGATGGTTGTAACCTCCCTAGTTGCCTTGGTGCCCTTGATTGATGTGTCCGGTTTGGTTGCCTTGAAACCCTAAACCGGAACTGCCACCTCCGTAACCCGGCCCATGGAAACCACCTCCTGAACCGCCGAGCGGGCCGTTATCATACTGGAACATATTGGAGTTCTTAAATGTAACACCCCGGATATGATTTACCCAATATGTATTCCAACTCTTGCCGTTTCCGGCGTTAAGTTATTTTATTTTCTCAGGTTCGGGTCTTTGTGTCCGTGTGTTGTTATCGTTGTCATGCATCTCATATCATGTCATCATGTGCATTGCATTTGCATACGTGTTCATCTCATGCACTCGAGCATTTTCCCCGTTGTCCGTTTTGCATTCCGGCGCTCCGTTCTCCTCCAGTGGTCAATTCTACCTTTCTTTCGTGTGTGGGGATTAAACATTTCTGGATTGGACCGAGACTTGCCAAGCGGCCTTGGTTTACTACCGGCAGACCGCCTGTCAAGTTTCGTACCATTTAGACTTCGTTTGATACTCCAACGGTTAACCGAGGGACCGAAAAGGCCTCGTGTGTGTTGCAGCCCAACATCCCTCCAATTTGTCCCAAAACCCACCAAAACCCTATACATCATCTAGAGCGTTCAATCACGATCGCGTGGCCGAAAACCGCACCTCATTTGGACACTCCTAGCTCCCTCTAGGCCTATAAATAGGTCCTCCTCCGAAAATCTGGATCTCTTCCCCGTCCAAACCCTAAAAATCGCCCCGCCGCCACCGAACACGTCAAGCCGCCGCCGGACGAAGTCGCCGCCGCCACCCGCGCCAATCAGGAGGCGCCATGTGGCCGGCCGCCTCCTCCCACCGCCACGGCCCGCCCGGCCCACAGCTGGCCCCCGAGGGCCCGAACCGGCGCCTGCGCCCCGTCGCCCTTCTC